>NC_067154.1:54282567-54882567 GCF_903995435.1 Acomys russatus
TCTGACTAATATATTTTAATCTATGTTATACAAAATGTTTACTATCTTAAATGTTTCCTCCTCCTGTTCTTTCTCTTCCTCCTCTTCTTCTTCTTTTTGGTTCTTGCAAAAGCGAAACAGTTCTAGAAATAATTCCAAACTAATATTTGTCAAAGCTCTGTGTCTTTGCTGCCTGCCCTATGGTGTTGAATCCTTTCCTGTTCAATTGCTCCTCAAACAGAAGTCCTTTCATTGAAATAAGGCTGAAGTAAGCATTTAAAACATTATATCATACTACTTCTTTGTTTTCCTGATGGTAGAATTGAAGAAATATCCGGAATCTCTGTGTTCTAATTCATCACTGTAATCTAGTAAAAGTAATTCACCCCTAGAATCTTGACAGTAAATAAATTTTCCAATATATATATATATATATATATATATATATATATATATATATATTTGGGTGTTACCTCCTTTAAATTACTTAACTATAATATTTCAGAACTTTAAATTATATAAATATGCAAGAAAATAAACTCATATATACTGAGTATTAGATAAAGCTGAATTGGTGTGAAATATAGTCCTAGCCATGTTGTAAGAATGCCTGAACTAAATCACAAGCAACAGGAATAACTTAATGGCTAAGGGAAATTTTAACAAATAACATCATTTCAGCTTTTTGAAATGTAAGGAAATACTTTATCTCTACTAGAAACAAATGTATATTTCCAGATTAAAACAGTTTATGTAACAGCTGCTTTATAACATAAGGAAGAAAGTTTGGTAAGAGACGGACTTAGTGGGAATGACTGAGTAAGTTGGATAATGTCATTTCCTTTTTAAATTTCTCATTCATAAACATCTTATATATCTTCTATCTTAAAACCACCTACCACATCTTTGCTTGTAATATAGTCCTTCAAATATTAAAAGTGCTTTAAAGACAGCATAATATCCAAAACACCATTACTAGGCAAAATCTTTCCTATTTTCTCATTGTCTTAAGCAGTGGTTCTGTGCCCTGAATATAAATCAAGCACCTGATGTACTGGTCAAAAAAAAAAATCTGAGGAAGGCCTCCTGAGTTTTTTCTTAAGTAGGAGTATGTAGGATTAAAACTTACCATTTTTATTTTTTCTGGCAAACTAATGGTGCCAGTATGTTACTACCTTAAAGTTTTCCTATTTGTGCTATCCATGTAACCAATGGCAGTTCATCTAACAAAGATGTTCTATCTGGAACACGAGCCAAGTCTTGGCCATTGACAGCAACTAACTAGCAATAAGCAAGATGAAGTAAAGATTCTGTATAGAACCTAAGGACATAAAAGAATGGAGAATGAAAAAGTCCAAAGAATAAAAAGATTTTGGAATTCCAGTGTAGGTATGTAAATGAGGTTAGTGAGAAGAAAGGCTAAATAAAACTCTTTATCATATGTATCCTAGATTCATAAAGTTTGCACTCAACAATGAATGATAATAGGTTTCTCTAGTCATCGTCTATGCACTGTTCCCTTCCAATTGAGATGGTCATAATAGAAAGATTATGCTGGCGCTCCCTCCTAACCACAGCTGTACTGTGCTATATAATCAGAAGCCATAATCATAATCTTGCCTTCAAATCAACTAAGCCCAGCCCACTGTTGTATCCAAATAGATAATGGAGAAATGCCAATGTGTGAAGACAAGTCCAGTAACTATTATTTTGATTCCAAAAAGAGAATGTAAAATGCAAAACTAAATGAGTTTCTGGAAAGCAAATGGCACATTTTATGGAGTCTACTATCCCCACCTTCTCTCTCTCTCTCTCTCTCTCTCTCTCTCTCTCTCTCTCTCTCTCTCTCTCTCTCTCTCATCTTTACAAGGCATCAAGCAGTAGAAAGTTCAAGATACAGATTGGATATAAGGTGTTCTTTGTACTTCTTTATATTCTTTTTAGTAAACATACAATTTAGGAAAAATTCAAGTTTTAGGGTATGTTTCCCTTAATACCAATCATCATATATAAGGTGTTATTTATTGAATGAGGTTTAATCTCATTACTAAGCAAATAGTTTGTTTTCTTAAATATGCATGGTGATCATAATAGAACCAAGTGAAGAGTTAAAAACTACAAAATCAGGAAACATCTTTATGATAAAGAAACCTTTAGATAAAACATTGTTCAAAACATAAAAGGTAAACATGCATATTTATAAAAAATAAAATTACTGTGGAAAAGGGACAAGAAAAATTTAAAAACTGAATAGAAATAAATAAATCATGAAACAGTAGAAAATCAGTGAATCTCAGATCTTATTTCATGGAAAGATCAATCCAATTGATAATTTTCTAGCCCAATAGAATTTTTTTTGGGGGGAGGACAAAGATATAACAAGTAATAATAATAAAAAAAAGTTGTTACTAGTTAAAAATATTTCCTAAGGAATGTATTCAATTCATGAGGTTTTAATGTTAAAGCCAACCAATAATTTACAAAAATATGATAGCAAGCTCTTCAGCACTTGAAGAAATTAAGCAAGTGGCTATCTCTGAATCCATCTTTCTAGGGTAGCATCCTAAAGTCAATATAAGCAAATATCCCTCATGAATTAAAAATCAAGATTCTAGCAAACGGAATGAACACTTAACACTCCATTACTTCAAAGGTCACTTGTCATACCAGGAATGCAAGTTTAGATACTTGGGATGAAAATGCTGTGCTAAGATACTAAAGGATAGAGAAATAAAATGTATCCAAAGTTGCAATAAAGTATAAAAATACCTGTCTCTATTTGTAGATAACATGATTACTTAGGCAAAAAAAAAAAAACAAAAAAAAAAAAAAAAAAAAAAAAAAAACAAAAGACAAAAAAACCAGTTGCATTTAATAAAAAGCTACTAGAAATAATAAATGAGGTCAGTAAGGTTAAGTTCAGTAATAAATAACAACAGAGGAAAACAAATTGCATTTGTAGCCTGAAGAAGAACTGAAAATTAAAACAAATACAACTCTCAAAGTAATGTCAATTCTTAGAGTGTTCAAAGACCAATATGGAAATAATTACAACCACTTGAAAAATTAAAGCACCACTAAAGAAAAGTATTCATTTTCTGTGAGTATTATAATTGTTACTTTAAATGGTAATATTACTCAAATATCTTCGATATTGAATAACCCTTATTTAAACCCCAACAAGAAATTTTCTTTATAAAACATTGAAATGCAAAGGACATACAAAAGCCAAAAGAAGATTTAAATTATAGAAGAAAGTTATAGAACTAACATGTTTTCACAGTAAAGCCAGGTGCAAAAAGAAAAGATAGTCAATGTGCCAGAAAAGAGACTAAAAAGTTGATTTTGTGAATGGCTGCTCTCTAGGAAAGGGCAAAGATGTAATTTAGAGAAAAAATGTGGTCTTTCTATAACAGACTCTGAAATATCACATATATTGTTTTTGTTTCTCCTTGACAATATTTTAAAAGATAAATACTATATAAATCATAAATATTCTTGTGAAATAAAAAGATCTACCAGACAATAGAAAGTTTCCTAGAAAGTTCTTCAAATTAAGAATGTAAGCAATCTATTCAGTGTAATACCCATTAAAAACTCCAAATAATCTCATATTTATTGAAATAACAACTTTAGCTCATATTGAAAACACACATACAACCACACACACACACACACACACACACACACACACACACACACGTAACACAGAAACCTATTGATAGCTAAATTAATGTTGAATAACAAATGAGCTGCTGGAGCATCACCATCACTGTGCTATAGAGCCAAAACAATAAAACAGCATTGTATTGACATAAAAAAAAGATGTGTTGACCAATTAAATAAATTGAAGACCAAAACATACTACAAATCAGATAGAGGGCTAATTTCCAACAATATATAAAGAACACAAGAAAATGCATAACCCAGTTAAAAATGAGGTACAGAGCTAAAAGAATTCTCATTAGAGGAAACTGAAATGGCTGAGAAACCACTAAAGTAATTTTCAACATCCTTAGTCATCAGAGAAAAGCGAACAAAAACTACTTTGAGATTTTAACTTACAGCTATCTCAATGGCTAAGGTCAATAAAACAAATGATGGCTCATGATGTCAAGGAAATGGAGAAAGGGAAACACTCATCCATTGCTGGTGGGAGTGCAAGCTTGTAGAGGCACTATGAAAGTCAGTGTGGCAGTTCTCAGTTTTTAAAGCATGAAATAATGAATTTTGCAGGTAAACAGATGGAACTTGAAAAAAATCATCTAGAGTGAGGCATGTCAGATGCTGAGAGAAAAATATGATATGTATTTACTTATATGTGGATATCAGCTATTATGTCAAAGATAACTGCACTATAATCTGCAGAAGCACAGAGATTAGTTGTAAGTATTGGGAGTGTGCAGATATATCTTGTTAGGAAAGGAAAATAGAGTAGACGGTTATGGTTGAATGTGGGGTGGTTCAGAAAGATAAACTGTGAAGAGGAAAGGGAGAGAGAAACGAAGTAGTACCTATGGGAAGAGACAGCTAAAATTAAGGACCATTTGAGGGACTGTATGGAAATCTAATACAATAGACTGCTAAAATGTATACATATATGAAAACAATGTAAATGAAATTGAAAAATAATAGTGAAAACTGAGCCTTCTCATGTGAACAAATGAAATCCTAGTACAGTGTTTGGGCTACATCTAATTGAGCTGTTGGTCAAACGGGTCTCACGGGAATCTCAAGCAACCCAATCTTAGTATAGGCCATTCTCCTCAGATGGACCACCGGGCTCCATTGCTGATGAGAACACCTACACAATTCATTGGACTTTGAGAACTCAAACTGCTGTCTACAGAGAGACTTCATCCCTAAATTCTAGCATCTTTGACACAGAAAGCTATTGTGCATGTTGCCAAAAGATAAGAACACCAAATAAGCCACAAACTCTCAGATCTAGAATGGTACCCTGCCAGCAAGATATACTAGGCTAATGGTGGCACAAAACTTATGGGAGTAAACAACCAATAACTGATTTGACTTAAGAATCATTCCACAAGTTAGAACCCATTCCTTACAGAGCTTAGCTTATCAGTGACTTGAGTATAGATAACTCTTGGCTTATCTTATCTTTAAAAGATGCTACTGTAGTAGATTTAATGATGCTTTTGTTTTTATCCCAAGTGTGGGATGTGAAACAGACGTGTGTGAGAACTTGTGATATTGTCCACTGAAAACACACTTGGAGGAGGAGGCACATGGTGTTTGTCTGGTAGAAGATGAACTGATTCGCGTATATGTATGCACACACACACACACACACACACACACAAACACACACACACACACACACACACACACATATGTCACATAACCAGTAGCTCAGCTTTTGGCTTTTGCTTTGCTTCCCATTTTCTGCCTGTTCATTGCTTCTATTTGAGATGCTCCTAGAGAGAAATGCTCTATAGAATGTTCCAAGGTTTTCGGATCTGTCTGCTGACTTGCTGGTGTTGGCAGGCACTGTGGGTTCTTATGGGATCCCTGAGTGTGCAAACAAGTTGGTCTCTGTTTCTTGTCCCCTCTCATGCTCTTTTTATTTTGTTTGGTTTGTTTATTTATGATGATAGTGTTTGTTTTATCCTCTTATACATTACATTAATTACATTATATTATACTATATTATTATTCCTTAGATGACTGTTTGCTCCTGAGAGATGGAATGGAAGTAGATGCAGATGAGCAGGGAAGTGGAAAAGAATTGGAATGAGTAGGGAGAGGAAATAGTAATCAGGATATATTTTGAGAGAAAATATCTATTTTTAATAAAAGTAAAAATAAAGTTAAACCTTGATAATAAAGTATAAACTGTCTAATAATATCTTAAAATCCCACATGTGATAACTCCTTGGATGCAATATATAAAAAAAATTGTTCAACAGTTATGAAAACCTGCTTAAAACACAATCATGAAAATCTAAAATGAAAGCACAGTATACCTGCCTGCATAGACATCAAGGCATCAGAGGGACATGACTCACTGTACCAAACTTCAGTGAGCACATTGAGCAAGGAGGGTCTTGCTCACTAATGATGGAGAGGTAAATTGTCATTATCACCTAGAATTCAGTTTGGTGGTTTCCTAAAATGTAATCAGAAACTGGAGCTACTGCCACAATGGGTATGGTTAATGGTAGCCCCTAGAATCCAAAAGCAGGATATCTTCTCTTATTTTTCTGAAATATTCCTCATTGTGTGTTCAAAGTTCTGTCCTAAAATCAAACCTATAAACCATGGCATATTTATTGGAGACATGTAAAAAAGAAGAACAAATCATAAAAATATGAAGTAGCAATAAAGAACCTCTATGCATGGCTAAGGTGGGGAGGCTGAATCTCAGGATCAGAAGGATGCCACTTGCTATATATAATTAAAAAAAAATAATTAGATGAGAATTAAGAAAAGAAAGAAGAGTAGGAAGATAAGGATGGTGTTGTATGTTCTTGTGGACTTCACATAGTTTACCTTTATTCACTCAAATGATTATTTCTCTACCCCACTCTCTGGATCAATCTGGACATTGCGTTGTGATGTTTACTCTAAGTAGTTCCTGTTTCAAGTTTTTGTAAACGTGTCTGTCATCATTTGTTTTGTGTTGCCAATAAAAACCAACTGGCTAATGCTGAGCAATAACAGAGAGTGGGGTGGGACATCCTTATTCAGTGAGGGGAGGAGAGAGAGTAGGGAGGAGAGGATGGAGCCAGGAAGACCTTGAAGCACCAGAAGGAACAAGCTGGACTTAGGATATGAGTAAAAAGCAAGTATAAAGTGGGAAATCAGAATGGAAGGAAACAATGCTAGCATGGAGGCTTAGGATAGAGTAATTATGCAGCATTGGGCTATAGGCTAATAAAATAAATATGAGTCTTTCTGTGTGGTTATTAGGGTATAAAGCTGATTAAAGAGTAACAAGTGATTTCACTACAATAATAATTCAATATTAAATATTAATATTCATTCAACAGGGTGTATAAAGCACTATTTGTTCAAAGACCTAGTTAAACACTTAAAAAATATGTGACTAAATAGGCACACTCCAATATGGTTATCCAAAACAAGTGAAAACTTAAACACACATGTTATGAAATTTATGGCATATTCTTTGCACTCTGGAACTTTTAGAAGCTGCAATTGCTCTAAAGACTTTTACACATGAGACCCATGGAAGTGAGAAAGGATGAAACAGCTTTGTCCCTCATTGGGAATTTATAGACAATTAATGTTGCTGAAAAAGAGACATTATCTTTAAAGATATAGCCACTCACAACTAGACCATGTTCCTGTAGACATGTCTGAAAATGGCTTTAACTATCAGCATGTAAGAAGAACCTGGAGCCTTGTGCGAATGCATGCTCTGATGTTTCTGTTGGTGCCCTGTCTAAGATGAGCAGGAGACTGCCTTCTCAGGCATGTTTATGAATTGTCAAACAACAATTCACATGTTTATACATAAACTTTTCCATAGTTGAAAACAAAATAAAAAATCAAATATTCATCAACAGAGAGAGACTGTGAGAGACACAAGAGGGGGAGGACACAGGCACACATCAGTGTCCTCTATTAGGTGAAGAAATGTAAATCAGTTAGTCATTCCTCAGCAGACTTAGTTTTTCACCTGAAAGTCATTTTTATATCCTACTATATTATTGTTTAAAATATAATCTGTACCTCAAACTTACAGTGATTTGCAAACACATGTCCATCCTTACATCACTGTGAATATGAACAGGTTAAATCATTTATGTGTGTATCCTCAAAGCCAAGTATGTTTCCTTGAGGTTTCGAACCAGAAGTGGAGGTTAGCAGCCTCCAAAATGAAAAAATGGCAGAGACAATTTACTGCCTGAACAGTTACATATAGATTTATATTATCACACCTACACACAATAAACTACACATAGTAGGAAGAACCATAGAACAATTGCGAATTATATAAATCTTACATTCATAATGTTTTGGCTATTTGTATTTGGCAGCCTTGAAGAAAACATCTTTCTTATCTTGGTGAGTCTAAAATTCTGAATGTAAATCAATATCTATCATATCGCGTCATTATCAACTTAAAACATCTATCTAGACCTAATTGTCTATGGCCACCTTGAATAAGCTTGATCTCAACTGAAATTAAGCTTACAATTAAGCGTGTTTGGTTAGGGGTTAAGATGCTTTTAGATCTAGATAGATGTTTATGTTAATATAGATGAGATATGATGGATATTGATTTTTACTCAAAATTTTAGACTCAACAAGATAGGAAAGATGTTTACTTCAAGTTTTCTAAATACAAAAGCTAAATCACTATGAACGTAACATTTATATAATTCCTGATGGTTTTGTGGTTCTTACTGATGTATGTAGTTTATTATATCTATGTGTAATAATATAAATATATGTGGTAAAATGAGATATAATCAAAGAAAAAAATAAATATGAAAAATTAAACTCAGACATTCTTTCTAAAAAGGAGTATTTTTAAAAAGTTACTTATATATTTTAAGGTGATTAAGGTATTTTATCAATGAATAATATCCTAAGATATATCAAAAATTTGAAGATACAATGAGATGTACACTTACTATAAGAAAGGGTGAAATTCATTTTTATCCTTTTCTTTAATATCTTGACTCTCCACTTACTCTAACATGGCCTATGCCTAGAAAGAATAATTCTGCACTTTTTTATATTTCTAAAATTTACAGCAAATACTCTTTTAAAAACTGTTTTCCTGACTTTTGCATTATCAGCATAAATACAATAGAGGAAAACAACCTTCAAATCAATAACTAGGTAAAAGCTTGAAAATGTAAACGCTGTAAATATGCAGTTTGTATAATAAAGGTATTAGAACTACAGTTGGCCTTGCAGTTTCCACGGAGTTTGAGAATTAATTTCAAGGCAAACCTCAGACAAGCTTCTTTTTTTTTTTTTTTTTTACTCTTTGGAAGCCTTGTAATTCTGTTTTTGAAATGCAAGTCTAAAACTTGCATTCTCCACCAAAGCAATGACTAGAATGCATATAACAAAGAGATGCATGTTTCATAAACCCTGCGATAAAATGAGAATCCAGTAATCAGCCCCTTTAATCTCTTACATATTACAGAACTGAGGCACACTATTTCTAGTAAAGGAAATCAATAGAAAAGGGTACTAAAGTGTAAGAAAAAGAAATGAAAGCCTGAGTTAGGAATATACAGAGCCATTCCTCAGCTAAGCTATATTCGCAGGTACTATTACGGATAGCATTGCATCAATAAAACAAAAGAACCAGGACAGAACTTTCTAATGCACGGCAGCTCTCTAGTTCCTAAATTCATTTATGCAATTACTAGAAATGCACTAGGTTTGTTTTAAATGTGTCATCTAGCAACAAAGGAGATGTGAAAAAAAAAAAAAAAAAACCCAGTCATTTAGTGTCTATGCATCCATGCAGCTGTTTCAAAAGATTTGCAAGAAAAAATGCAGGAAGGCTGCATTGATGATATTCATTCCAGCCATTCTCATTATATTGGTTAATTTTGCTACTTGAACATTATCCAAAGAGATATGCTAACTCTGGCTGAAAAGTTAAGATGTGCCCAATTTCAATGTATACGAATGGGGCATTCATGTTTATCCCAGGTTTGTTAAATTTTCCTATATAAAAAGAGTACTAATAGGAGCACATAATTTATAGAGTTCTATGAAGGTTGAACTAAGCATTATTTTTAAGATATTTAGATTAGTAAGCAAAATAACCTACCTTAAAAATATAAAGAAAAGCACCCTAAAATGTAAATATTGTTTTTATTTCCTCGGACAAAGCGATGAGATGAGAGCTCTACCCAAATTATACAAATACACGGCTTGGGCTGAGACCACAGTGCTTCCACCTAACTATCCTAGGACTATGCCTGCAAGCTTCTGGCCTCTATAAAATCTTATCTTCTATAAGCTTGAACTTTGAAGGCTTCAACTTCCAGCCTCTGAGACTTACTGATGAAGACGCTCACCAATTCTACTTCTTTCTGAACTCTGGCTGACTGGTTAAATTCAGTTGTTCTGGCTCAAAACTGACTGATTCAAATTGGCTTCTGTTGGATTCTCACTGAATTGCTCTGCTTGTAAAATCTGCCTCTGACCTCCACACATTGAACTGCACCGACTGCACTGACTGCACAAACTGGAGGACAACTGCAGGAATACACTGAACTCAACTGCATTCAACTGAACAGAACCACACTCCTCTCTCTCCCTACACTGCTCTTAAGTAACCTCTGTCTGTTCTCACGAAAGTTGAGCATATCCTATTTGTGTGTCATTCTGCCAAGTCTTTCTCTGATTTGTCACTTTGTCTGCTCTTCAGTTAGCTGCCATTCTTTGGGATTAAATGTATGCACTAAAAGCATGCTGCATTCCTGCAGGAGTGACTAAAGGTATGTGCTAAGGGCCAGTCTGTATTCCAGGTGCATCACAGAGACCTAGGTCTTTGGATGTGATCTCTTGCCAGAGTAGCTGGATTAAAGGTCCTCTACACTAAAACAAATAAACT
Organism: Acomys russatus; assembly: GCF_903995435.1. Classification (NCBI taxonomy): domain Eukaryota; kingdom Metazoa; phylum Chordata; class Mammalia; order Rodentia; family Muridae; genus Acomys; species Acomys russatus. The sequence goes on from NC_067154.1 coordinate 54,293,123, forward strand.
GCTGATGCTGAATCCAGATTGCAAAGTACAATTTTAAAATGTAAGCTAGAAAAATAATAAAGTGGCCAGTAAAGTATCTCGACAAGTAAGGTGCTTGCTGGGCAAGTATAAATAGCTCAGATTGAATTCCTAGTACCAATATAAAATGCTGTTGTTTGGAAACCAAACAAACATGAAGCCCTGAATGAATTGACATGAGCATGGACTATGACTATGACAAGGACCTCACTGCCTCTGACCCACTGGTCCAAGTGCAGATGTTGACAATGTGTTCAGAAAGTGTCAACGTTCTCCTCCCAGAGAGCTGAGCTGCAGACTAGCTGTACCACTATAGACTAGTTAACAAGCCTCTTCATCCATGCTACGTGCATTAAGTGAACTGAGTTTCTGGCCTGTTGGTGCTGTGCCTCTTTGAGAGGCACACTGAAACCCCATAACTTAGGTTTCTGAGAAGAAAAGGGTGGAATCTGAGATCTCTCTGGCCAGCCAATTTAGCTGAAAACTGTAAGTTCAATGTTCAGTAACAAACAAACCTATTCTCAAAAGCTAAGACAGATCAAATGAAGAAAATTTCATTATTGGCCTATGGCCTATATGGACACATACACACACACACACACACACATACACACCTAAAATTAATCTTTAAACAAAGATTGAGAAAATAAGTTTTTTTTTACTACTTTTCTACTCTTATTTTAATATGTAATATTTTATTTTATTTTATTTATTTTTTAAGGTATATAGGCTCTGGTCCCTTAACAATTAAATTTTATTATAAATTTATTAGACAAAGGTATCTTCTTTACAACCCAACTATCCTAAACAGGAGGGAAAGGAGATTAAGGAGAACAAGAATGAAATTTTCTGGGTATCCAATAGCCTGGCCTGAGTGTCCCCCCTCCTTGTCCTTAATCCTGGGGCCCAAAGGGCTCCTCTCAGTCTGTCACTAATATAATATTTTATGAACACAGTTACTTTTAAAGGAATAAAACATAACTCACCTAATAACTAAAAATTCTAAATTCATCATATAAGAATTTCACCAATATGTTGTTATGATTATTTTCATATATCACTAGTATTCATTGTTATAAGAGAATATTATTATAATAATAATAAATGATTACTGACAGGTACTGAGTACAGGTTGCTTGCCAGGTACAATGATGGGGTGTTTACACTCCATTGCTTAATGTTCCTCCAAATCATATCCAGCATACACTTGTAATTGTGTTGTGCCCTTAGAGAGGGTAATGGGGCTACCTGAGTTTCCATAACATGATAAAAGATTCAAGGTGAAGAATTGCTCTTCATGCAGAAAGATCATTACCTTAAAATTGAGGTCTCTGTCAATGTTTCTTGAATATGCAGTTTGGCCTTTTGAATGCACCTCTAGGAATTACTGAGCTGGGAGGTCGCGGGCCTTGATGAGTGTCCTGTTCTGTCAGACTGAACAGACCATGGACAGATAGAACAGATGGGAAAAGTTCAACTTGACTTAACTGACCAGATGGAAGTAGATAGAGGACTTGAAATAGTTTGTGAGAAAGCAGCATGGAATTGAGAACACAGAGTGACAAATTGCTGGGAACTTGAAGGCCATGTAGAAAATAAAGGGGGAGGGGACAATCTTTGAGAAGCAATGGAGAGTTGTTTCATGGAATACTTCGATGACTAAAGCATGTGTCAGCCCCAATTCAATTAAAAGGCATAAAAATAATAAAAGTGTGTCATAATTTGAAGGAATAAGATTTTCCACTCTGCTAAGTTTTAATGAGAAATATGATTGCTTTCTAAATAATAGAAAGTAGTAGCCATACAGTGAAGTCTATTAAATGAGTTTATACAAAATGAAGAGATTTAGCAATGGAAGTATACTATTTTAGTTACTATTAAAAAGAACAGTTAAAACCTATTTAAAATGTGATATTACTATTTTTCTAGTACTAATTACAATTAGTAATGTTATACATAATATCAAGAAGTTTGTAAAAATAAAGTCTTTAAGCAAATAGTAACAAGTTTCACATTTATGAATTTATCATGTGTTTTAAGGAACTTATAAGTTTTGTGCCAGTGTTATAATGGGTTAAGTAAATTATGTTTTAAGATGACACAACATACAAAAATCCAAGTTAACCAATTTAATATGTTTTTATATTTTATTTTAACTAAAAGGAAAGAGTTATAACACTAATGTTTTCTCTCTCTCGGGGTGTGTGTGTGTGTCTGTGTGTGTCTGTCTTCATGTTCCTATCTGTGTGCACATGTGTATGTGCAAGCACAAAAGCCACTTATGAAGTGCAGAAATTGATGGGGCTGTCTTCCTCACACTCTCTACCTTAATTGCTGAAGGATTTCATACCTGAATATAATGTGTTTTTATCAAGTCTAACACCCATTTCACCCCCCGCAACAAATACATTCTCTTTCTGATTTAATGTTCTGTTGAATTTCCTCTTATTTGAAGCAATTTTTTTTAATATATTTGGTTTGTTCTGAGATTATAATATAACTATATCATTTTTCTTTTTTTCTTTCTTTCTTTCTTTTTTTTTTTTTTTTTTTTTTTTTTTTTTTTTTGGTTATGGCTTGAGTTTTCAAGACAGTGTTGGCTGTTCTGGACTCACTCTGTAGACCAGGCTGGCCTCCAACTCTGCCTCCCAAGTGCTGGGATTAAAGGTGTTTGCCACGACACCCCAGCCTACAACTGTATCATTTCAATGTTTTCCTTTCCTCCCTCAAACCCACCAATATGTGTATGTGTACACACACACACACACACACACACACACACACACACAGTTTACTCTCCAAGCAGCCATCAATTGCTGGTAGATCCTTAACTAGGGGTGTGATTTTAAGGTCCCTCCCCAATCTATGCTGGAACTCGCATTACTTTGTTCCAATCTTTTGCATGTGAGTTTCTGTGTGCACAGGCCATATCATGTCTGCCATACAGGGTATTTTACTACTCTTACTCTTGAAGTTTGCAGGATTGTATTCCATGATGACCCTTGAACCTCCTGCTGAAGGAGGAGTATGACAGAGATGTCTCATTTAGGGATGAACAGTGTCTTACACTGTAACTTTTGACACACGGTCTTTCACTAAACCTGTAGTTCCACACCCGGCTACACTAGCTGACAAGCAAGCTCTAGGGATGAGCCTGAGCTGTCACGGCAGTGCCTGGATTTTTATGTGAGTACTAGGCATCTGATCTTCACTCCTCCTGCTTGTACAGCTGGAGTCACATTCTGAGACTATTGATTTTAACATAAATTGTTAACATTTGCATTTCAAACTTAGAAATCTGAAACTTAATCCTTTCCTGATCTTTTGAAACAGCCTCACAGTGTTTAACATCAAGTTATTTTTGACATTTTAGTAGAGAACTTCTTTTCACATGGAATGCCATATGTACCTCAGAATGTTAACTAGTTTTAGTCTTGAGCTTTTTTCAGGCAATGATGTCCATCCTAGTCTTGGTCACTATAACTATATGAAAGTACAAAACAGAGTGGAGTATGACTATAAAGGGAGCAAAACAACATGATCTATCATTTGTTATTGGTATATCCTGATTTATAAAAGTTAGCCCTCTTTAAAGTAATAATTTTGTATTCAATATATAACATGTTTATTATATTCACAAAAAAATTATCAGCAGTTTTAAAAAATGCTGTCTAAGGTTATGTTCTCTATATGAAATAATGCCCATTATGTAAATATTCTTTAATATAGAAAGGACTAGTATTGAAGAACTAAGGAAAAAGTTTATGGTTTACTCTAAATTCATTTATAGGTAAATATTAGTATTAGACAAATCAGTTAATAAAAGTAGTTAATAAATTAGAGTTACAACTTATAATAATAAAATAGTTTCCTAAAGATATGTTATTTAATAAAGTATAAAAAAGTGATAAAATAAAATTATGCAAAAATATGGTCGGAGTTAGAAATCAAAACAAGAGAAAAACACTAATACAAACTTTCTAGTCATATATAATGAGATTTATCTTAACATATATGATATATACATGGATAAAAATGTAAATGTAAAAAACAATGTTCACCTTACCTTTTTTCTACGTATGTGACAAAATGAAACTATGCTGTCCCAATTTCCTTTTTATATGTGTCATGGGTCCAACAATCATTTCCTTGTAACTATACTTACAAATTTAAGGGGGAAACTGAGAAACTGTGATACTATCCTGTTGATATAAAAACTGTTAAAAAAAAACAATATTATTTTCTAGAAACATCACTATAAAAGTTACAGGGAATTTCAAAACCCTAAATGTTGATATTGGTGCTGAGTACTTCTGTATTGTGCTTTGAACTTATTATGATTCAAGGGGAAACTAGAAAAAATAATCCTTCCTTATGCACTTGAGAGAAGGACAATTTATTACCATTTCCAAAAAATAGGATAAATGTGATTTAACCAGAGTGTACCCAAAATATGGTTAAGAAAAGCAGCGATAGAAAAATAGTATGGATATTCCTGAGGGGAAAACTGACATGAACTAATCAACAGAGGTAGGCATGTGTTCCAGATAGGAAACTTTGAATGAAGACTACATTAACCAACATGGTAATGAACATGAAGGAAAGCTCACAAGGTCTGAAACCTACAACCTAAGGAATTTGACACCAAGAGACATAGTCCTCGAGAGGAGAAAAATGATCATTCCTGAAAACATATACCTACAAGTCCGTTAAAGAGACTGAGCAGGTTGTGTAAATGTATACCACTCTGTATGAGTGTGTGCACATATATATATATATATGTGTGTGTGTATACACATAACATATGTAATAAAATTAATACAAAATGCCATGTATTTGAAAGAGAGCAAGGAGGAATATATGTGACAATTGAAGGGAAGAAATGGAATGGGTAAATATTTCAATTGTATTATACTCTCAAAAATATAACTAAAAATTCTGGAACGCAAAGTTTTGACAGGTGAACATGGAAATTCTCCTAGTACTGGAAATATCTGCATTAAAATTAACAGTTAAGAAATGAATGTCACTGGGAGTAAGTTGACTGTTCTACTGTCTACATGTGTACCAAGTCCTCATGAGTTTGGAGTTGATCAGTGTTTGAATTATATGAAAATGTTCAGCAAGTTTGAGAATTGGAGAGATTTATAGAAGCTCAGCTAATATAATATCACCACGACCAGCAAGGACAACCACCTTGGATTTGTATTGTAGTGCTCATGAAAGAAAATAAGAAGCTTACTAAAGTATAACAGTCATCTACTGCCGATACTAAATCAAGGTGAAAAACTAGTTGAGAGTAGAGGTGTGTCCTAGTTCCATGTTGCTTCTGTTGCTATGATAAACACCATCATCCAAAACAACTTAGTCAAGAACTGATTGGATTTACCAGTTACTCTTCATCATCAAGGGAAACCAAGTCAAGAAGTTACGCAGGAACTTGAGGCAGAAATCATGGGGGAATTATTACTGGCTTGTTTTCTGACAGATGTTCAGTTACATTTCTTCCATAACCTATGCCTACCTGCCTAGGGATGATATGGTCCACTGTATGTAGGATCCTTTTCCATCAATTTGAAATCCAGACAATATCACAAAGAGATGAATATGGGCCATTGTGGTGGAGATAATTCCTCAGTTGAAGTTCCCTCTTTCTTCTTCACAGGGTGTTTGCTTGTCATCATGAAAGAGTCTGTAATACATTTTGTCTACTCCAAGGTCAAAGTAGTCACTGTAGGATACATAAAACAGATTTTAAAATCCAGAATTTTACCCAGAGATGTAAAGATCATTTGTGTTCATATGTCCTGTTTAGTAGGCACAGCACTGGCAGATGACATGTAAGACAATGGATACTATGTTTTTAATCTATGATGTCATAAAATATGATGAAGAAAGATATAAGGCATATGTGATAACATATTTTATATGTTCCCAACACCAATGTTGAAATATAATACACATCAGCTATAGCCTCCTCTCAAACTTGTCTAAAATGAATCCCACAGAGCATCCCCCATGGCCTATAATGCCAGCTAGTACCTTCCATAAGCACATCACCCATGTAGGCCAGTCAAACCTGCAACATAGGAGGTCTCCATTGGGTCTTTCTCCTCAGAGAAAGAGGTGAGAAGATGATTGTTGGAGTCAGAGACAATGGAGGACACCAGGAGAGCATGGCTTATATGGCCTCATAGAGACTGAAGTGGCAAGCACAGGCCCTGATAGCATTTCCTTATGCTTTTAAAGACCTATGTTAAACTAGAATTGTTTATCTTACCGCATTTTCCAAGACTGGGTGTGTTTTAAGTTCTTTTAGTACTAGAAGTGTCAGAAGAGCTAGGTTGGGAGGCAGAAAGCCATGTTTTGGAGACTTGCTTTTCAATTTCAACAATTCTATAGCATTTTTCTACATTAAAAGTAAGTACACAGATACTCTACAAAGAGTTTGGAGGCCCAGTGTTGGTCAATGAATAACAGAAAAAAATCGGTGGCTAATTAGATGCTTAAGAAGTAATTGTGGCCGGGCGTGGTGGCGCACGCCTTTAATCCCAGCACTCGGGAGGCAGAGGCAGGTGGATCGCTGTGAGTTCGAGGCCAGCCTGGTCTACAAAGTGAGTCCAGGATGGCCAAGGCTACACAGAGAAACCCTGTCTCGAAAAACCAAAAAAAAAAAAAAAAAAGAAGTAATTGTGTAAGAATAAGTTTATTGTTTATGGTAATGCATACTTTGCTGCCTAAATAAAACTCTTTTTAAGTTCTTACTATGGACAATATGTGCATAGTGAACATTCTTACATGGCACTTAAGATGTTTTGAGGACTTGGTGTTTGCAAATTAATTTTCAGACAAATATTCAGGTTTATACCATTCTATATAAACATTGTCACACTTAAGATCAGGGACCAAGAAGCACCATACTGGAGAGACTAGTACAGTATTTACCATTTATGTTTACCCATGGAGAGTTTCTTTGCCATAGGTTCCTGTCAGATCATCTATGCTTTCTTTGGCAGTGTGAGTGAGCAAAACAGAGGAAAGAGTAAACCCTGTGTATGCTATGGTAGGTATGATGTGTCTGTTAGCTTACTTCTTGTAGTACACCTACTGATCTGATAGACAATGTTGCTGCTAGAGGAAAAGCTCTGATGTGAAGGGAGGAAGAACATTAAAAAATCATTGAAATTTATTCAAAACTTTGCTATGAAACTAAAGCTTCTTTAAAAATAGACAAACTACCAAGATGAGACCTGATAGCCTATGATCATATAGTGGGGGAGGAGGTCTCCCTTGGTCACTGACATAGGGGAGGGGAATAGGGTGAAAGCAGGGGGGAGGGAGGGAGGGAGAAACAGGTAGATACAAGGGATGGGATAACAATTGAGATGTAATCTGAATAAATTAATTAAATAGAAATACAAATACAAATCCAGCTTTTAAAAATAGTGGGCTTGAATGTCATATCTTATCTGCTACTGGTATTGTAATTTTAAATATTCTATATAAGATGAAAATTACTTTTCCACTAATCCCTGTGGGATTTTATTGCTCTCCCTTCTTAGCTGTGAAAAACCCATATTTAGTTTCCATTTTTTACTCACATGTGAACATTTAAAATCTATATAGTAAATGAGTATATTTAGTTTTTTCCATTTTATTTAGATGAAATCATTAAAACTATCAGAAGTTTTGATATGCTCCACTTTCCAGTAACTGAATTACAAGTAATTTAACCTCTGGTATGAATTATTTATTTAAAATTTGCCACTAATTTTTAGGCTTATTTCTGATGACAGATAATATGTAATGGTTCACTTACCATTTTATCTTTTATATTTATTTCCACTAGGTTTTTTTTAACTTTTCAAATTTTGTTCATAATCCACCTAGCCCTTAATTTTATCCTCATATGAATATGGAGAAAAATGTACATTTACATAATTTCTTACAATAAAATATGATTCATCTCTTGCTTACAGCTTATTGGAGCTGGCAGTTCTGTTAGAATTAATTTGTGCCTTTTGAATATAGCCGTTCATCTTTATTCTGTCTTCCTCACTGTGACACAGGCATAATGATTACACCTGCAGGTCCCGTTTTTGTAAGCATGAAAATGAAGCAATATACAAAATGAAGATAAAAATAAGTTAAAGCTTGCCAAGGGTATAATAGAGTAACATCCCTTAACTGCACATTCTCTTTCTTACCTAAATAACAGTAATCAATCCTTATTTGATAAAACAAAACAAACAGAAAAGAAAACTGTTGTGTTGGAGGCTTCTACTGTTTGATGTTACAGTCTTCCATGTCCAGAAAGCCTCTCTGACCTCAGCACTAGACAGAGGACTCCCTCTCTCCAGCAGCGCCTGTGTGACCTCATCTGGAGAGTGTCTGTAGGAATAGATGCCTCTAACCATATGTAGGTGCTTGCTAGCACTCCCCTCCCTGGGCCTATTGGATAATTAAGTACTGTGTTCTCCTTCATATGACAGGTGTGTGCTGTCAAATGCAAACAAAGCATTCCTAGAATCCCTAGCCTCAATCAATTATATACACCTATCCTGTGACGCCCCACCCACCCTCTAAGGACTATATAGCTTTTGTTACCCCAGAATAAAGTTGAGCTATCTTGCTGAAGTGGATCCTGGAGGTCATTCAGAATATTCAGTCTGTTGCTCTGGCCAGTGACCCCAGGAACAAGGGCTAGCACACTATTGGTAAAACTAGCGTTTATTGGGATGCAAAAACCATAGGAGAAATAAGGTGTGAGTACAATCATTTTTAGGTGGCCACAAAGTACAGCAGAGGTTTGTAATTAAAATTTGTAAACCCTGGCCTTGAATGGTGACCCATGCCAGTAATCCTAGAACTCAAGGAGGCAAAGGCAGGTGGATATCTGTGAATTCAAGTCCATCCTCTTCTACAAAGTGAGTCCAGGAAAGGCAAGGCTACACAAATAAACCTTGTCTTGAAAAGCCAAAGACCAAAACAAACAAACAAAACAATAACAACAACAACAACAAAAAACCCAGAAAGCCTTATGACAACACACTAATTAGGAAGTTAATTTCAAAACACAATTTTTAGTGAAATTTGAATGCAATTAGCCTGCAGAGATAGACATGCTGTTTGCTGTTCCCAGAAAACATGGGTTACCCAAAGAAAGTCACAATATAAAACAAGGCACTGGTGAGTGAGGCTACATATGTCTCCAAAACAACACAGGATGTTACCATTGTCCTTGCTTAGTTATCATAGTTACATAGTAACACTCTAGTGATGTAGATGGTCCACACTTTTTCTTCAGAACACTGAAAGAGAGATTTCCTCCCTCCTGGCTAGCATTCACAGTACCTTAAGGAGTTATTCAGGCTGCTGGGAGAGAAAACACTCAATGCTTTTACAAAGCGTTAGACCCTGAATACTTCAATACCAACCTGGCATGCATGCTGCACCTACAGGCACAACAGTGCCAAGATCGCGATGGGATGACTAATGGCCTGCTGATAGGATTTGAAGCCTGCTCCACAGGAAAGTCTCTTAAGCCTGGTCCTATAATCCTGGATAAAAGCCCATGAATTGAGGTCATAGTCCACAGTGAAGAAACTGGTACTGTTATTGTGCTAACTGAGCATACCGTCAATTTATCTTCTAAGTATGTGTCAAATATGGACATATGGGTAATAGTAATTGGACTTGGTCAGACTTTTGAAAAAAATGAAAAAATTGGTAAAGGGTTTGATAATGGTTATGGGTCATTTTGAAGAAGAAATAGGGGTAGATATTACTATATTTCTTTCTTCAACTAAATGAAAAACTTCAAAATAACTAATATGAATGAATATATATGTATTTGAGATATATTTCTGAAATCATGTTTTTGATTAATTATTGAGCACATTATTGAATATTGATGTATTTTAAGTATTTGAATATATGAACAACTAACTATACTTTTTATATGTGGGTGTATGCATTTTAATGTGAATTTGTAAGCATGTGCATGTAATAGTTCATGTGTGAAAATCACAGGGCAGCCCGCAAGAATGTCTCCTTCAAAGATGGAGGTGCTGGGACAAAAATTTTTGGGTTGTATGTCTCCACTGCAAATATATTTTTAATAAAAATAAAAGTTTATTTATTAATTTTTATATATTCCATGTAGAATACATAGTAACACACTGTTGCACAGTTGGGCAGTGGGATTGCTTAAGCTCTATGTTTAAATTAATCACTAATGCTTGTATTTATTCTTTTTTAAATTTATTCACTTTACATCCCAATTGTAGGCCCCGCTCTCTTCTCCTTATGGAAATATTAACCATTGACCTATATTTCAATCCCAGTAAATACCTTTACAATAATGATATAAACAGTTTAATTAATTTAATGAATTTATACTATGAGTTTTCCCATTGTATTTAATGACACACATATGTATATAATTGTAATGTAATTTTTTCTTTACAGGAATATTTACTGAGATATTTGCAATTTTATCAGTTTTTGATATATAGATGAACCTGTACCAGTTCAAAACGTTACACCTCAAATTTTATAACTTTTCAATATCCTAACTCTTCCACCACAATAGACTTTTTGAAGGCATATGTGATATCGTATTTTTATATATTCCCAACACCAATGTTTAAATATAAAAAACTGCATTTATAGTGTATAAAGTATGCATGATTATGATAATTAAAAGTATGGTCTTTCCATACTTTTAAAACCAATAGTCTTAGAAAAAATAAACATCTTCATGTAAACTAAAATTTACTTTCCATATGTCATTATGCAAAAAAAAAATGTGTTCCCTTTTCTTCAAATCCACACAACTACGTGCTATCATTTCCTTTTAGACATTAGTCATTCTGACACAGAAAAGATGAATTGGAAAGCCAGTTTTAATTCATATTGCCATTATAATGAGGAATGTTGAATAAAAAATTTATTCATTTGTATTTATTAATTTGAGAACTCTCTTTTTAGTTCCATACCCACAATTTTTAACTGGGCCATTAGCTTTTATGATGTTAATTTTTTGAGTACTTTATGCATTATGGAAACCAACCATTATCACATATATAACTTGTGAAGATATTTTTTCTCATTCTGTACAGAGGTACCAAAAACCTAGAAGTGCAATTATCACATTACTCAACTCTTCCATTTCTGGTCATACTTGAAAGGACACTGTATCTTACTTTTCAAATACGTGTTCATCCACGTTCATTATTGTTCTATTCATAATAGAAACAGCCTATAAATGAATAATAAAACTATAGTTCATATACAGAACGGAATATTGTTAAGCAATGAAGAAAACATTACTAATCAATTTACAGGAAAATGGATGGAGTTGGAGACAACCATTCTGAGTCAGACAACCCAGACACAGAAAAAAAAAATGCTGTCACATTTTCTCCTCATATGTATGTATACTATCTTAGACTCTTCAGATGTGTATATTTAGATATGTATGGGTATTGCAGTACCCATAGAATGCAGGAAACCAGTAAGGAGTCCTAGAGGTGATGGCTAGGAAAGGGGGCTAGAACTTAGGTCTTAAGAATAGGTAAGTCGGAATAATGGCATGGCGTGGAAACTGGTAGGGCAGGATACAAGAGGGAGTGTAAAGAAGAATAACTGAGGCACCAGAGTACGTGAGAAAGTCAGACCCCACTCTCCACTCAGCTGTGGAGACTGTTCTGACCATTGGCTAGATCTGGGTAGGGGTTTAAAGTTTACCTCCTGTATTGTCCTTGGCTGGTGCCTTAGTTTGAGCAGGACCCCTGGGCCCAAATCTGCCTATCATAATGTTCTTCTTGTAGGTTTCTAGGACCCTCTGGATCCTTCTACTTTGCTATTCTCCCATGCTTCTCTCATCTAGAGTCCCAAGAGGAAGGATAGCAGGCTACCAAGAAGAGACTTGATACCCTATGGGCATATACAGGGGGAGGAAGTCCCTCTTAGTCATAGTCAAAGGGGAGGGGAGTAAGGGGAAAATGGGAGGGAGGGAGGAATGGGAGGATAAAAGGGATGGGATAACTATTGAGATGTAACAAGAATAAATTAATAAAATAAAATTTAAAAAAAAAGAAGGATAACTGAGAGCAAAGATACTTGAAAATACCACTTGGAAACTACGACTATAGATGAGGTTTAAGTGGCGCTACCTTGTAATAAGGTAAAAACTTAGACACCCTAAGAAACCATCAGATACTCAGTGCTAGATAAGTAGGATAAGTGTTATTGTTTTTTCAGTATTTTGTTGGGCCAGTGCTACCCTGTACAAGTACACACTCCATCAACCAGTACAGGTTATTGGCCTTGTTCTTGGTTACCTACCGTAATTTGATGAAGATTCTACTGCTGATGATACTACATACCTTATTTATAGGACATGAAACAATTTCACCCGGAAACTTCGTCCATATTTACTTATATTGCTGGAAGATTCTATGCAGCAGTCTTACCCAGGTTTCAGTGTTGTGAGTTACAATATTGGCCTAGCAAGATATGCACTGTGGTGCAATAGTGACAAGAATGTTAAGGAAGTGACCGACCGCATTCTGATCTTGTTTAAAGCCTGCTCCATTAGATGGACCCAATACCTGGTACTATAAACTTGGACCCATCCTGTGGTTGCCTTAAGTCGAAGCAAATTCACAGACACAAATAGACAGATATACATATAGATAAAAACAGAATGAACCTCAATAATATATCAAAACTAGTGATGTGGTTCAGATGGCAGTGGACTTGTCTACCAAGTTCAAAACTCTAGGTCCAAATTCCAGAACTGCATAAACGAAGTGTGAAGGCTCGTATTTGCTATCCTAGAACCCAAGAGATGAAGGCAAAAGTGTCAGAAGCTCAAGGTCAGTATCTTCACCTACATAGCTCTCGCCTAGCCTAGGCTATGAAAGACACTCTTTAAAATAAATAGACATCAACAAGAGAAGAAAAAATAAAATAAAGTGATCAAATCCTTGACATATACTGGTGATAAGTATGAAACCTAGTGACAGAGGATCTAGGAAATGATCAAAGCAAGACTGCATTTTTATTGATGTATCACCTGTCACAGGAAGTTTAGGCCACCAGAAACAGAGGATATAATAAAAGATTAAAGCAATGCTGTGTTTTCATTGATGTATTTCCCATCATTGGAAGTTTAGGCTATTGTTTTCCCAACACCTCAAGTGGGAAGATAAATGCCTTCTAGACATATAAGAAACTTCTTTTGGCCAAGGCAATTTAGTATCTGTTCCAGCGGATGACATAGACAATTTTTCATCCTTTCTGAGACCACCTGAACAGCTGTCCTTGTGTGCTTAAATGATTATTGAAATAGCTCTTTGGAAGTGTTTACCTGAAGGCTATAGAAAAAGTGAGATGTCTTCTCAATTCCAAAGAAATTCAATTTTGTAAAGTTGATTTTAAGCTCTATTACACCTCAACTCTATTTTCTCCTTTTTTTTTTTTTTTTTTTTTTTCAGATGGAAGGAGTGCTCTGTTATAAAAAGAGATCTCTGGGGTCAAAAGACAGTATTTAGATTCCCACCATCAGAAAAGTTAAAATAGCCCATGGGTAATCTGTTACACCTATCCTGAAATAAAACCAAACAACCCAAACAAATAAATATGCAAAAGATCTCTCAGAAACAAATGAAATACAAACATACCTCGATACTTTGGGAAAAGTTCTGTTTCTTAGAGATGTTAGATATTTCTCTTTGCCAGGAAATTTATGGCAGTCTCCCACATCTTCAAACTCACTCTTTCCACATTCTCCCAGTGAAGACTGTCCCATCCCACTGTTAATGACAGCACCCATAATCTTTCTTGCCCTCTTTTATATTTGTTTGGTTCCTCTACTCTTTTACCTTTTCACACTGCTCAACTTACATCCACATTGTTACTATCTGGTTCCTCTTGCAGAATGAATGTAAGTTCTGCAAGGACAGATACTGAACACATTATGGTTAGGAAGTAAATAATTGATCATTACATAAATATTTACTTTGCATTCATTATACTTCACTTCTTTTCCGGAGAAATAGAGAAGATCTTTTCTCTGCCTTTATATAGGAAGCTGTGTAGTATGGAATGCCTACTGGCATGGAATAAATATGTGTAATTATACTAGACAATGAGTTCAAATGAAAATTTCTGTTCTGCCAGGAGTGTAAAATATTGTAAGATAGTATAAAGCAAGATTATTACGGATATTGTAGAAGCTAACTTCTGTGCTGGCCTGTAGAGTTTTGACCTTTTATTCAGTTCCTTTTTATCAAAAGCTTAGTCTCATTTTTCTGTACTACATTTTCTTCCAAACAATGAGATCAGTGTTTTATGTATCAGAAACAGTTAAGATTGACAAATATGAGACAACTATGGAAAACCCTTCATCTGACATACAAGTAAATTAGAGATTAGAATCAGCTTCTCTCCATCTACAATTTATCAACCAACAACTATTTATTGGACTAAACTGAGTTAAACTTCATATATAAATTAAAAAATTGATCAGGTTTCTTAATTTAATATGTTTTATGTCCTCATATTATTAAAGTAGACTGTTTGTGAGAAAATAGTAAATGAGAAAGAAATTTTCAAATTTTGGTTGACTAGGGTGACTCTATGGATTCCTGTCAAATGTTTGTCCTGTTTAAGTATCTCCCCTTCCCCATGGAGTGCATCAAGTTCTAGAAGAGTAAAAGGTTACTGAGAGGAAAAGAAAGGCACAATCAGACCTCTTGGGTTGCACAGGAGTATGACGCAATGGATGAGGCCAAACAGCCTGCAAGATCTTCCAAGTCAACTCCTAAAAGCCTCAGTCTCTGCTTACAGCTCTCATGCTCACAGATAGTTTGCTTTTGACTAATATAGCCACCATAGACAAAATTTCATGTGCGAAATACAGTCAGTGTTACTGTACCGTCTTTCACATACAGTTTTTATGAAAAAAGCATCCTGAAATAAATGTGTCAGTTTAATCAATATTTCTCCATTCCATCGGTCCGCTTGTCCCTGCCTTGAAAGGAAGGTGACTAAAATTATGAAGAGAGGTGAAATAAATAACTCAGTGGTTAATAATCCTTGCTGTTCTTATAAGGGTCTGGAGTTCTGTCCCCAGAAAACATCTCAGGCAGCTCACAACCACCTGCATCTACAGGCAGCAGGGGATTTTACAGTTACTGTGGCACCCATGGGAATCTATCACCCACATGCACAAACTCAGACACAAAGACATGAGCTAAAAAATAAAGTTTCATTAATAAAAATCTTTAAGTTCTGCATTTTCTTTTCGTTTTTTAATTTTAATTTTATTAATTTATTCAGATTATAACTAAATTGTTATTCTGTCATTGTATCCTCCCATTCCTCCCGCCCTGCCGCTTTTACCCTATTCTCCTCCCTTAGGTCTATGACCAAAAAGGACCTCCTCCCCCACTATATGGTCATATGCTATCAAGTCTCATCTTGGTGGACTGCTTATTCTTTCTTTGAGTGCCACCAGGCCTCTCCACCAAGGGGAGGTGGTCAAATATGGAGCACCAGAGTTCATGTCAGAGTCAGCTCCCGCTCTCCAAATAACTGTGGAGAATGTCCTGTCCATTAGATAGATCAGAGTAGGGGTTCGATGTTTACTATTGCATGGTCCTTGGTTAATGCAATAGTTTGAGGAGACACCCCGGGGTCCTGATTCACCCATCGCAATGACCTTCTTGTAGGTTTCTAGGACCCTCTGGGTCCTTCTATTTTCCCCATCTTTTATATTTCTCTTAACTAGAGTCTCAGTAGGATGTCCTCACATCTATCTCAATCTCCTAGTAAGTGAAGACTTCCATGGGATGTACCTTTTGGGCTAGTGCCCAATTATAAGTGAGTATATACCATGTGAATCTTTCTGCTTCTGAGTTAACTCACTCATTATGATCATTTCTAGTCCTATCCTTTTGTCCACAAATTTCAAGATTTTCTTGTTTTAAATAGCTGAGTAGTATTCCATAGTGTAAATGTACCACAGTTTCTTTATCCATTAGTGCTTCCAAAAGACCCAGCTATTCTACTCCTTAGAATATACCCAGAAAATTCTCCACCACACAACAAGGACATATGCTCAAACATGTTCATAGCAGCTTTATTCATAATAGCCAGAATCTGGAAACAACCTAACTTCTGCTTTTTCAAACACTTCTCTGCATTTAAAAGTAATGTCATTTGCTTAGAACATGAGGCCACTTGTTCTATTTTATTTAAAATAGTGTAGACTGATTTTATAAATGAAAATAAATCCAATCATGGTATTTAGAATTCTAATGAATAAACATGGTCTTGTAGTGGTAGTTTTTTACTTACTCTGAATCCTGGACAAATCATTATATGTATAGTGTATATTATGTGTACAGTGTATATTATGTGTATAGTGTATATATTGTACAAGGTATTTATTTTTGGAAAGACTTATTAACATTCTATTTATGCTCATAGCTTAAGCCAGGAGTTACTGGCTTGGCTACTTTAATTTGTAAACTGTTTGTATATAACTAGCTATGGTCTCTGTCATTCTCACCAGCTGCACGACCAAACATCTGTGACTCCCCTTCTTTTAGAGAGATTTCTAGGGAGTTATATTTAAAGGAGAGCAAAATGCTGTTGGTAATCATAGCTGCAATCTGCCCCACAGCAGTTGTTACACTTTGCTGCCGCTCCCTACTGTGTTTTGCCAATAGTTTTACTCTGTTTTTCATTTCCCTAATTTTTGCTTTAAGCCCATCAAACTGCTGGTTAACTGAATTAATTTTAGAGTATATGACTCTGGCATATTTTCCCCTAGAGCAAGTGTATTTGTTTATACTGATTTTCAACAACAACTTTAAGCGATATCTCCAAAGTTTTGTGAGGTGGATTGTTGAGGAGACAAGTAGGGACAGGGAGTCTCTAGTGCAGCTGTTGGTGCCACCATCTTACTGTAAATAAGAAGACATGGAAGAGCTCATTACTCACATCAGCCCAGATAGCTTTTCCCATGTGTTAGACCCAAACATTCTGCACATCTATTACACAATACATATGGCAAAACCTCAAAGTCCTGCTTCACCTAAGAGATGGGACAAAAGACCAGTAAATTTGTAATAATGTATGTGTCCAAATTCTAATACATAGCTACAAAAATAATTTTGTCATTGTCTAATTTTGGACCTCAATTTGATGAGATTTCTGATTACTGACCAAAGATGACCATTTTTTAAAGAAAACCAAGAGCAACTTTAAGCATTTCATGCTATAAAACTCACATGGTAGTCACATAAATTGTTAATGCAAATCATTTTATTTTGTTCAGTATACAGAAATGTAATATCAAAAGCACACAAAGTTATAGCCCAAGTATATTTTATGATCAATTTTTAATCTAGAAATATTTAAATTTTATTTATCATTGCCTAAAACCATATTTTGTTACTTGTATCTAGTTTTTATCAAAATTTTATTCAAAATCCTAGGAAATGAGAATATACTCTATAGGAAGAAAAGTGTTATTTTCTAGAAAAACATTTTCTTAGTATCTTAACCTGTGGTTGTTTTTAATGCAGAGATTAAGGAAGAGCCACTTTCATCATTACATTTTTATTGAAATTGAAATTGACTATTTTTATAAAGTATTTTAATTGAAATAGGATAACATCACATTTCCTCAACCACTCCCATTCTTGCTCTTCTCAAATTGATAGCCGTCTTTACTTTCATTATTATTATTTTGTGTGTGTGTTTGTGTTTTAGTGTGTGCATGAGTATGTATGTATGTATGTGCAGAAATATACAATACAATGGAATGAGTCCATTTTTGCTGCATCTAAGAATAGAAAAATTAAAAAAGAAGGGCTTTTGCCACTTTGCTAAACCAACATAGTTTTATTCTAAATTTTATCTTTATTCTTTTAGCTCCAAATAAATGTAGCTACCATCTTTCATCGAAGAAGCCTCTCATTACTGCAAATGGAGACCACCACTGATAAACGTTACTGGGCACATACAGACAACAGCTGATCGTGGGAAGCCCAGCCACAGGAGACACATGTAAAGCACAGCTCCTATCACATCGTCTCTGGAAGGTCAAGGAAGAGGAAAAAGAAAGGTTTCAATGCCAGATTATCATAGGAACATCTTTCCTTCTAGTCACTTTTTCCCTTTTATTGTAAATAAACACTTTTTTTCCAGTATAATATATTCTGATTATAGTTTCTCTTCTCACCTCCTGCCCCTTTCCCTCCCATTCACATATACCCTTTCTGTCTTTCTTTATACAGCAACTAGGCTTCTGTTGGAATGTAATATATGATATGACATATGTGACTAATATAATATTATATTATGATAAAATTAAATCTAATACATTGGGATTGAACAAAAAAAAAAGAAAAAAAAAAAAAAGCAAGAGAAGGCACAAGAAACAGTTTCTCTCTCTCCCACACCATGGAATCTCATTGAACCACTAAATTAAAAACAATTATTATATAAGCAAAGGAAATATAGGGTAAAAAAGAGGATTTTAATATATGTACATACATATATATTATACACATATGTATATATAACATATAACACACACACACACATATATATATGGAAAAATATATATCCTGATACAGAATACAACATTCTGATACAATGAACCTCCAAAAGTGCCATAGACTTCATTTTCTGTTGGTCACCTACTGCTGACATGCAAAATGCCCTTGAGAATAGTTTGTTTCCCCTTCAAGACTTCTTTGTAGAAAACTAGTTTTCATTTGCAAGTGATTAGTAAGTACAGAGAGCATCTGGGTTAAGGATGATGGCCTTTGCCTACTTCTCCTTTCCCTCTAGGGCCCCAACTGATGCTGATCCATGCAGGTCCAAGGCGTGTTGCCTCCAGCTCTGTGAGTTCATACGTGGGCTATCACATTAATTTAACAAAACTGTTTTTCTTAGTGTCCTGAGTATCTTCTCGCCCTTATAATCTTTTTGCCTCTTCCTCCACAGGACCCCTGAGCTCTCATAGGCAGAGGCATCCTGTTTGGGGCTGAGTGTTGCAAGGTTTCTTACTCTGTTCATGATGCCTGGCAGTGGGTTTCTGTATTTGTTCCCACCTGCTGCGAGAGAAAGCATCTATAACAATGGCTGAGCAAGGAACTAATCTTAGTATAGCAGAATGTCATTATAACTCTTTTTATGGCTATAATTTTTAAATTTTATTTATCCATTTTTTAGGACAGTAGTACTTGGTTGTTCCCTATTTTTATTACCTATCCTGTCTCAGGTGTTTGGTAGCTAAGTAGTGTCAAGTATGGGCTGTATCTCAAGGAGCGAGTCTTCCATCAAATGAGATATTTATTGGTTACTCCTCCAAACTTTACGCCACCATTACACTAGCAAATACTGCAGACAGGATATTATTGTAGGAAAAGAAGTGTTTGTTATGAGCTTGGTGTTTTCATCTTTTTTTTTTTTTTTTTTTTTTTTTGATAGTTTGCAGAGTATCTTTCTGTACCAAAGACACTAGAATCGAACTTCATGTTCCATGAGTTCTAGGTTCTGTCTTCAGCAGTGGGCCCTTGCCAGCAGTTTGTGGACAGTAAAGTCTTGGGAATAGCCAAGGTTGTTTGGGGTTCCCACAGACATATTTGGTCAAAAACTCAATTAAGTGTAACCCAGTCTTAATACTGGAACCTTCATTTGCAGACAAGAGGTGACAACTTGGGACTCTCACCTCCATTCATTTAGGTCTCCTGCATATATGTATATGTTCTAGAAAGCTTCTCCTGTGTCAGGTTTCCATACTATGCCCCAAAGAGTCCTAATTTTAGCCATCTCTCCTCTATTCCCTCCTATTTTCTCCCCTTACTACTCCCTCTCTACTGCATAGCACCATTATAGTCTTCTGCAACCAATACATAATTATTTATTCTATTTTTTCTCCTAGGGAGACTCAACTGCTCTCTAGGAGAATTCTAGTTCACTCTTCTATACTTAAACTCTGTGGTTCTGTGGATTATAGCTTGGATGTCTTTGCCTTTGCACTTAATATTCACATATTAGCAAGTGCATACTGTATTTTTATTTCTGGGTCTTATTAACCTTTCTCTGTATTTTTTTTTTCCTATTTTCACCTACTTAATGGCAAACTTCATTTTCAACAGCCAAGTAACATCTTATTGGGACTCTAGGTAAGAGAAGTATGGGGGAATGGGGAAATAGAAGGATCCAGAGGGTCCTAGAAACCTACAAGAAGAACATTATGATAAGTGGATCTGGGCCTAGGGATTCTGCTCAAACTATGGCACCAGCCAAGGATAATATGTGCGGTAAACTTCAAACCCCTACCCAGATCTAGCCAATGGACAGTACATTCTCCACAGTTGAGTGAAGAGTGGGGTCTGACTTTCACACTAACTCTGGTGCCCCATATTTGACCATGTCCCCTGAATGGGGAGACCTGGTGGCACTCAGAGGACAGATAGCAGGCTACCAAGAAGAGGCTTGATGCCCTATGAGCGTATACAGGAGGAGGAGGTCCCCTTCAGTCACAGTCATAGGGGAGGGGAATAGGGTGAAAGCAGGAGGGAGGAAGGGACAGGAGGATACAAGGGATGTGATAACAATTTAGATGTAATATGAATAAATTAAAAAGTTAATAAATAAATAAATATGCAATTTTGTAAATGTATTACATTTTCTTTATCCATTCTTTTTGTAAAGAACATGTAGATTGTTTTCTATTTCTATCTGTTATTGATACAACATCAATAAGCATGGTTTAATAATCAAATATGTGGTGAGATGAAGCATTCTTTGGGTGTATACTCAAGAGTGGTGTAGCTGGATTTTGATGTAGATCGATAACCACCTTCTTAAGGAACTGCCACACTGGTTTACAGTTAGTGCATGAGTTTACACTTCCACCATCAATGGATGAGTGTCCTCCTTACTCCAAATTCTTGCCAACATGAACTATCATGTTTTATAGATTCTAGAAATTATGATAGGTATAAGATGAAATCTCAAAGTAGTTTTGATTGCGTTTTCATGATAACTAAGGGCATATGAAACTTCTCTTTTAAGTATTTCTCGGTCATTTGTGTTTCCATTTGAAGAATTCAGATTAGATCAGTAACATATTTTTGATTGGATTATTAATTTTATTGTTATCTATATTTTGCCTTCATTATATATTTTGGTTAACCCTTAAATAGATAAGCTGTTGGTAAAAAATATTTTCATCTTCACGATGTCACTTTGAATGACAGTCTCCTTTGACATGTAGAAGCATTTCAACTTCAAGAAGTCCCTTTAATAATTGTTTTATATTATTTTTCCTTTTTATGTATACATTTATATCATTACACATAAATACAATAAACTACATATGACAATAAGAACCATGAAACAATCAGGAAT
Source organism: Acomys russatus (assembly GCF_903995435.1). Taxonomy (NCBI): domain Eukaryota; kingdom Metazoa; phylum Chordata; class Mammalia; order Rodentia; family Muridae; genus Acomys; species Acomys russatus. The sequence goes on from NC_067154.1 coordinate 54,314,591, forward strand.
TATATAATGTTACATTCACAGAATTTTGACTGTTTGTATTTGGCAATCTTGAAGTAAACATCTTTCCTATCTTGATGAGACTAAAATTCTAAATGTAAGTCAATATCTATCATATCTCATTCCTATCAACTTAAAACATCTATCTAGACCTAAAAACCACTAAACAACTAAGCTTCATTGTAAAACTAAATTATCGGGTCTTCAACCACATCAATGTCTGTGCTATCCATATTGTCTTAAGGAAGTTGTCTCTTGTGTCAGTGTGTTCAAGGATACTCCCTACTTTATTTTCTATGAAATTCAGTCTATCTGACTTAAAGTTGAGGTCTTTGATCCATTTGGAGTTGGTTTTTGTGCAGGCTACTAAGCATGAATTTATTTGCTTTATTCTATATGCAGACATTTAGTTTGATAAGCAGGACTTGTTGAACATGCTGTCTTTCTTCCATTGTATTTCTGTGTTTGGTCTGTTTGCCTTGCAAAAAAAGTCAGGAGTCCATATGTGTGCGGATTCTGTCTGGATCTTCCATTTGATTTCATTGATGAACATGTCTGTTTTTTTGTTTATTTCCATGCTGTATTTATTACTATATCTTTGCAATACAATTAGAAATCAGTGATAGCCATACACCCAGATGTTCTTTATTTAACAGATTGTTTTAGTTATCATTGATTTTATTTTCATATAAATTTGAAAAATTTCTCTTCAAGATCTGTGGAAATTGCATTTGAATTTTGGTTGTTATTATTTTGAATTTGTATATTTTTTGATAGGATGGCAAACTTTACTATATTAATCCTACCTCTTTGTAAGAATGGGAGATCTTTTCATCTTCTGTTGTCTTCCCAGTGACATAAGGTTTTTACCATGCAAGGCTTCCCCTTGCTTAATTAGAGTTATCATAAATTTTTATCACTATTTGAGGATATGATTCGAGGTATTGCTTCCATGATTTCTTTCTCAGACTGTTGGTCTTTGTATAAATGTGAGCTATTGACTTTTTTGGTTAATTTTGAGTCAGCTACTTTCTGTACATTCAGTGCTTTGATTATACTATGCCCAGGGTAATTTCTTTTCTGTTCTACTCAGTTTGGTGTTCTGTATGCTTCTTGTACCTTTCTAGGCATCTTCTTCTTTAGGTTACTGAAATTTTCTACCATTTTGTTGAAATATTTTCTGGGCTTTGGGTCTGAGTTTCTCTCCTTTCTTTGAATCCATAATTCTTAAAATTTATCTTTCCATAGTGTCTCAGATTTTTTGAATGTTCTGTGCCAAGATTTTTTTAGAGTTAACATTTTCTTTGACCAGGTCATCAATTTTTCTATTGGGTTTCAACAGCTAGGATTCTCTTTTCCATTTCTTTAGTCTGTGGGTGAGGCTGCTACTTATGTTTTTTGTTTGAGTTTCTAAAATTTTGATTTCCAGATTTTCCTGGGTTTTGTTTTTTTTAATTAATTCTATTTCCCCTTTAAGGTATGAGCTTTTATATTCATTATCTCCCACTATTTCTTTATGCTTTCATAAATCTCTTTATGACATTTATTCATTTCCACCTTAAAGATTTCTATCATATTCACCTTGTTGCACCTATGTTGCAATTCTCACTGCCTCAAGTTGTGGAATTTGAGGGCTTTAGTGGAGATACATTGTCCTCAACTTTGCTGATTTTGTTTTTCCACTAGTGGCTGGACATCTGTACTTAGGGAGATTGTAATTTCAGGTACTGGTATCTGTTCTTGAATAGTTGGGTGATTGTTTTGTTTTTTTCTGTTGTTTTTGTTCCCTCTCGATTCTAAGAGTTTGTGGATTTTTGTTGACTGGTAGAAAATTCTTCTGGGATCCTGATAGGTGTGGCCACTGGAAGTTCTGGGTAAAATCTGTTGCTAGGTATTGGTAGCTGAAAGTTAGGAACTGGGATATGCTGGGGGGATGTACTGAGGGAGTGCACAGGAGGGAGAAAATCAGGGTGTTACAACGGGACCTTTTCAGTCCTCTGGAAATGGAAGCAGAGAGTGACAATGACAGATAGTGTTCTAATGAGCTGGTGTTGAACCTTGGGGATTGGATACTGAAGAGATGACAGAGAATGCAGCTCTGAAGCTGGCCTACCTGCTTGGCTAGCACACATGTTTCTCTGTAAGTTTTGGCACGTGGGTTCCTAGAGAAAGTCTCCTGGAGTTAGGACTGAAATAACTCAGTGAGTGGGAAGGAAGGTTGGAAGAGAAGATCTGTGTGATCTGCAGGAGATGGGAACAGAAAGGTGGGGGAGGACACAACAAGGAATGCTACACAGATGGTAGTGACACGGGGGCACTGGATTTGTAGGAGAAGAGGGAGTGGTGAAGATTTGCACTCGGCTTCCTTTGCTAGAGTGGCTTGTGTATTCTGAGAAAGTTCCTACTGTAGTTACAGACTGGAATAATGGGATGAGTGGGAGGAAAGAAACTTAAAGGATGTCTACCTGAAGCAGATTTAGTTGGTGGTGGTGGTCAGAGAGGAAAGGGACACTACAATAGACGCTCTGCCTCAGAGTTGGGCATGAGACTGGACAACTGGACTTTGAGGAAAAGAGGCAGAGAGAGGTGAATATATTCAGTTAGCCTATCTGACTCACTGGCCAGAGTGGCCTCTGGTTACCAGGAAATGTCTTCTGGAGTTAGAGGCTGACATATTGGAATTCGTGGGGGGAGAGAAGTTCAGATGGGAAGGTCTGTGATATCTACTAAAAATGTGCAGACAGAGGCATGGGGAGCTGCAGCCAGTGCTCTGCTGCAGACCCAGAGAAGCAACTGGAGGCCTGGATTTAGAGGAAGAGAGGGTTAGATGCATAGCTGGAGTTAGCCTACTTTCTTCCCTAGCTAAAGGGAATATTTTATTATGGGTTACACTTGATTGCATATCATAAAGTCTTAAAAGTATTTAAACAATTATTTTAGTTTTCTCTGTAGAAAATCAAACCAAATGAGGAAGGTGAGTTTATAACTGCTCTTTTTTTTTTTTTTTTTTTTTTTTTCCACTTATCTTATTTCTCCTCTCTGGTTTTCCTCTAGAAAAATAACATGACATAACATAATTCTAGAATAATAACATGACATTTCAACTGTTTTTGTGTGTTCTTCTATTATTAGACAGGTAGCTATATGTGTTTTAGTATTAATTTTTGCTGCTGGCTAGAGATAGTGCTCACAAATATCCTCCTGCTTAGTTCATGTCCCTGTGCAGAAGAAATTGGTGTGAAGAAGTGATGCGGACAAGGAAGTCTTTGAACTCTTTTGAAATTTACTGTCCTGAAACCTTGGCATTTTGTCTTTTATAAAGTCTTTGTTTTTAAAACTACATATATATATATCTTAGCATGTTTCATCAGCATCACAAACTATTGTAGGATCTGGAAACTCTGCCCTTAATTGTGTTCAGTTGAATGGGGACTCCTTTCTTCAACACGTAGGTTGAATTCATAATTTTCTATTTCCCTCAAATATATGAAATATGTAAATTCTATGTTCACATTAGTCTGAATATCACAATATTATATTCATTTGTGTGGTCAAAATCAGACTTAATATTGAATAACTGCAGATATTTTAAAATAAAAAACTAACCCTCAAATATTTACAGGAACTAAAATAAATAGAGTATGAATGACAAATATAATAGAAGACCAGTTAACTTTTAGTGTGCCTGTGTATGTCCACATGCACAAGTACATACGTATCAATACAAGCAAATAAAATGCTTGTCAACATACAATATTAATAGTCTGTGGACTATGAATTCTGGTCATTTCACACAAAATAGGGCTATAGGAATCTACTCATTTATAAATAAAAATTTTCCACTCTGTCTCACACAAAATAATTATTAGGTAAAATATAAAGCAAGATCTGCCAAGACAGGGTAAGCACATTCTAAATAGTTCTTGCCTCACAAATATGTCTGTCAGATATTGGGCCAGAAAGCTGAGGAAGATACTCTAGTGTTATAGAGAGTTTTGGGTGACTATTCACGTAGCAAATTGTCTTCATTATCTTCTCATTTGGAAAGCTACTAATCTGTTCTCCTGGCATACTCAAGTAATCAAATTTATTCCTTCGCATGTCTCTGATGGGGTTGAAGACCAGGTAGCTTAGTTTTTCAATGAAGCTTAGTTGATTAGGGGTTAAGATGTTTTTAGGTCTAGATATATGTTTTAATTTGATAATGACAAGATGTGATGGAGATCGATTTACGTTCAGAATTTTAGATGTACCTAGATAAAAAAGATGTTTTATTCAAGGCTGCCAAATGCAAACAGCCAAACACTAGAATGTAACATTTATTAAATTCCTGACTATGTCATGTTTTTTCTTGTTATAGGTAGTTTATTGTGTATATGTGTAATAATATAAATATATATGTAAAAAATAAAAATGTTTAATCTTTTAAAAGTGCCTTTTTAAAAAACTTAGCTATTTTCCTTTAATATACTTGTGAAAGAAAACATAAAGTTTCCTATTTTGGACTTATATTCACTGTAGTTTTAGTATTCATTGAATTAGGCAACAGGGACTTTTCAAGATTCATGTTCATAATCATGTGTATGTGTGTGCATTCACATGTATGTGTATACATGTGTGAATGTATGTATGAGTTTGTATGTATTCCTGTGTTTCAGTGTGTGTACATTCACGTGTGTGTGTGTGTGTGTGTGTGTTCAGAAGATTTCACACCAACCTTACATTTCAAAAAGTTTCATTGAGTAAAATTTAAGAAGTCATTTTAAATAGGACTATTTCTCACCCTTGACTTTTATTCTGTGTTGTAAAACTGAAAATGAGTCTATGGATATGATGAGAAATAATTTTTAAAACTTGACAGGAATAAATGTATTCATTGAAGGCCTAGGGCAGCAGTCTACAGAGATAAACTGCAGAAATACAGTTAGTGAATGAACTCATCAACACCAGCATCCTGTGTCTCTCCCTCTGGCTTGATGGCATGCTATGCTTTCCTGCAAGAAGCAGAATTTTAAAAACAGGGCTATAAAACAGAAGGACCTGTTAGACCAGGTAGCACAGTTTTGCTCATCAAGTGATACAGACAACTAACAACCATCTGTCTAAGACATAGCTCAAGTCTTAAAGAAACATCGACTTCCTTCCCCAGCTGGCAGCTTCATCATCAGGTAATATCTCTGGTATCTTACGTGTAGAATAAGAGTGCTATGTCGAGCTTGACTTGTGGACAATTATCTGACATGATTCTAAAACTTTCCAGATAAATAATAAAATTAAGGTTTCAAAATACTACCCTAGAGTTATTTTCTCTATGTCACATTTCTGAATTGTTGTGAAGCAAAATTAAAAGTAATCAAGTCAAATGGAGACATGTACAATTTAGAATCATGTCTTTTTATTAGTCAAATTCTTTTACCTCCCCACCCCAAAAAGTCAGCAGTCATTTATGTTAATAAATCTTCATTATTCTTGTTGTTGTTTTTGGAGAGAGAGAGAGAGAGAGAGAGAGAGAGAGAGAGAGAGAGAGAGAGAGACAGACAGACAGACAGACAGAGACAGAGAGAGAGAGAGACAGAGAGACAGAGACAGAGGATTCCAAATCCGCTTGTTGCATAAATGAAGAAATCTTTGGAATGGCAGCCCAAGTTTCCCAAACCAATCTGTATGTAACTCTGTACCATTCTCATATGGAGAGTAGAAGTGTGACTATGGCCTCATTAGTACTGGCCTCTAAGTAACAGAAATGTTCAGCCATGTGTGAAGGTGAGCCAGGCGTAGAATACATCTGGGATCCCCAAAATGGACATGCTTGGCTTTACTGCAGAGTTTCACCTCTATATAATTAAAACTTGATCCTTTCCAGCTGCAATGGTGTGGACTGTTTTAAGAGAAACTCAATCTATAATTAAAAATCTCATTAATCATTTCCTAAATCATTTGTTGCAATACAAAATGGAAGTGTAAATGATTCCTGCTGTGAAACTGGTTACAATATTAATAACTGGCTGTAACAGATGTCAACAGTAAAGGGACCTGCATGTTCTGTTTACACTGTTCCATTTTCACACCTCTAGCCGTGCAAGCAACTCAATATTCAAGTATTTGTTAATCAAGTACATTTTATGTTCAAAGTACAATAATTTTATTTATCATTTTCAACATGGCATAAAATACTATGATGTTGTGATTTCAGATTTTGTGTATTAAAAAGCCTGCACATACTTAAAAACCACTGGAGAGAACTAAAAATGAGAGTAAATGTCCTTTGCATGCTTATCCCTCCAGATGTCCATTCTGAATATATTTAGCTCTCTGCGCTTCTTTCTTTCTAAAACTTTAACCTTTGCAACACTGGGAGATTATTAGAAAGACTAAGAAATTCACATTTTGTAATGGAGAAAATCAGCAAAAGTGTGAAGACAGTTTTAAATGTAGGTCTATAGTAAAAAATTTTTCAGTAGCGGGTGATAAAATCCTGTTTCTCAGCAGATTACCTTATGTAGTGCTGGTAGCTATATTTATCTGTGTATATAAGGATATGATTTATAAATTAGTTAGGAATTATGTGGTCCAGTAAAGTGTCAGTGGTTGATTATTTTATTTTTAACATAAAGTTATTTTATTTTTAAAAAGTATTACATATACATTTATATTACACATATATACAATAAACTACATACAGCAAGAAGAACTATGAAACAATCAGGAACTATATAAATGTTACATTCTTAGTGATTGGGCTATTTGTATTTGGCAACCTTGAAGGAAACATATTTCCAAAAAGAAAAAAAAAAAAAAGAAAGAAAAAGAAAACATATTCCCTATCTAGGTAAATCTAAACTTCTGAATGTAAATCAATGTCTATCATATCTTTCTATTACCAACTTAAAACATCTATCTAGACCTAAAAACATTTTAACCCCTAAGAAACTAGGCTTAATCATATAACTAAACTATCTGGTCTTCAACCCCATTAGACACTTGAGAAGGAATAAACTTGATTACTTGAGTATAGAGGAAGTGCAGGTTAGCAGTGTCCCAAATGAGAAGATGACAGAGACAGTTTGCCTGAACAGTCACCCAAAACTCTCTTTAACATTGGAGCATCATCTTCAGCCTTCTGGCCCAATATATCTGGCAGACATATTTTCTTATGTCTGTGTCCTCACTATCCCTGGGAAGTTGGCTAGGGTTCTTGTACCAGGAATGGTTTTTCAACTTCTAAGTCCAAATTAGACCACCAATGTACGAGAGCCACTTATTGAACCTTTGCATATGCCTTGCTATGTTGGTCTTGTTGTGGTTCATACATATCACAGCTAGGTAAAACTTTTAATTTCTTTCCTCCCTTGGATGCTCACATAGTATTTTCTGGTACCATGCAAGTTAATAGCAGGAAGCACCCTTTCAGGTTAGATCCAACTAACGTGGCATATGTCTAATATCCTGAGTATGCTGTGTCTTCAGCAATTGGAACTCATCTTTAACATCTGAGAGGAAACCAAGGACAACAGTAATCAATAGTATATCTTGTTTTTGGGAATCTCTTGGTAACCCTAGTCAACTATTCAAAAGGAGGTTTCTCCTGCCTGGTACTGGGGGGTCAGGTGGTTTATGGTTGTGGTTCAGATCATTGTCAGCCCAAGAGACATAACTTCCTAAACACACACACACACACACACACACACACACACACATTCTTACATCCATGTACACACACACACGCATATTGTTTATAATTTTAATTTAATAAAAAAATCGTATGAGTCCTTGAGGCTTTTTCAAACAACCTTGGTATTTTCTGTCTTCCTCTCTTTCCTGTTTATTGAAAGTGCCCCCACCCTCCTTTTTTTTTTCATCCCATTTTATATCATCTGTATCTTCCTCTTCACCTCCCAAGTCCCACTCTCCTCACATGACAGTCTATTTATACGTTTTTTGGTTTATACTCCATGCTGTATACTCACATCTGAAGTTTTGAATCTAAAACATCAAGAGGAATCAAAAATAGTACACCATTGTCTATGGCAATGATTTAAAGACGTAAATATAGCAAAGGGGAATAGGAAAAATAAGGAATGCTGAAAATTTCTGTTGACTACCTTTAAATTTTTATTGACTATCTAAACTATTGAGATATATATTATTGTTATTTGTTCTTCAAATTCATTTTTATATTACTGAATTAAAATGTTTTTGTCTTGGTAGTTGAATATTACTAAAAAGATGCAATAGTAAAATTGTATCAGAAATATAATTCTGAATTACTCTCTTTTAAGAGACATTATAAATGCATATGTTAAATGTCATATATATATATATATATATATATGGACTTTAACTATCCATCTTTGTGGAACAGTTGAGCCAAAGAAATTCAAACTATTATCTATTGAGAAAAATCAATAGGAAGCTTATTGGCATGCGAAGTGTGATTCCTAATGAAAGACTCTGGCAACCATAACTTCACAGTGTTTACACATCACCCAAAGAAAACAGTTTCACTCTATCCAAGATTGCTTTCTACCATTTCCTTTCTCCATTTTCAGCTTTGCTCTTCTTATGTTCCAAGAAAATTTAAATAATAAGAAATCCATTGCTATACTTATACTCCCTAAGATCAGTTATTAGTAATGCCAACAGTTATTTCAAAAGGCATGTATGTAGGAAAAGCATCTGCAGTGAGGAAGGAGAATGACAGGGCAAGATGGAGATAAAGGAAGATAGTGATAAAAGTAGTCAGAACATATCACATACACAGAGAAAATATGAAATACCAACTATAATAAGAGTTTGAAAGTCAGTTAAGTTATGATAAAAGTTGAGTTTTCATCCAATTAATTGATCAAAGTGAAGAACATCGTTCTGTCAAAAGTTAATCAAACATTACTCTGAATGATATTATACGTATTACTAGGTATCCTACCACATTCTCTGATCTACATGCTGCAGCTACTATTACACATACACACACACGCACACACACACACACACACACACACACACACACACACACAGGTGTTACAAATTTCATGATGAGGCTTTTGAGCAAAAAATTCTGCATAATATTATGCCACTTTACATGCAATGTTTTAGAAATAGGTGTCCCTGGACAAACTTGCCCCCCTAAAATTCTTAGTGTATTGTGAAATATTTTGTTTTTAAAAAGGTAACTTTACGGTAGTTGACATTGTTCAAAGACAAAGTTTTTTATCATGTATCCACTTAACAGAAATGTAAAACCTCACCTTTTGAAGTATGTAGCATTTGCAATCATTAGGAATAAGTAATAAATAAATAAGTTTTATTTATTAACTTTATATCCAGTATTGGCCCCCTCTCTCCTCCCAGTCCCACCCTCCCTTCCCATCCCCTTTCCCATTCCACAGAAAAGGGGAGCCCCCAACCCAGTCACCTCAGATCACCAAGTCACATCAGGACTGAGATTGTCCTCTTCCCCTCAGGCCTGGAAAGGCAGTCAGGTCAGGGGAAAGTGATCGAAAAACAGGCAACAGAGACCATGTCAGAGACAGCTCCAACTCCCGTTATAAGAGGACTCATATGAAGCCTGAGCTGCCCATTGACTACAGCTGTGTAGAGGATGTAGGTCTAGTCTATGCATGGTCTGTGGTTTGTGCATTGTTCTCCGCAGGCCACTCTGGGTCCTGGTTAGTTGGCTCTGTTGGTCTGCCTGAGGAGCTCTTGTCACCTGGAGGCCTCTTTATTTTTTCTCCCATTTCTCCACTAGACTCCCTATGCTTAGCCCAATGTTTGCATGTGAGTCTCAGCATCTATTTCAAACACCTGCTGGGTAGCACATCTCAGAAAAAAACTCTGCAAGCATAGCGAAGTATCATTAGTAGTGTCAGGTTGGCTCTCTTCCATGGAGTGGGTTTGGGTTGGGCAAGGCATTGGTTGGACATTGCCTCAGTCTCTGTTCTATCTGTTCTGTCTTTATCCTTGCACTTCTTATAGGCAGGGTAAGTTTTGAATCAAAGTTTTTGTGGGTGGGTTGGTGTTCTCCTCCCTTCAGTAGGTGTCTTGTCTATTTACAGGGTACTTTTTGAAGTCTACATGTCACCGGATACAAGGAGTCTCAGCTATAGTCTCCCTCATATCTTCTAGGAGGCCTATTCTTACTTAGGTCTCCAGCTTGTCACAGAGACTCCCCCACCCACACTTTCTCTTTTTTCTGCAGGCCTTCTGTTCTCCTGTCTTCACTCTACCCAGGCCTGATCTCTGCCCTTCTTTCTCTCTGTGCTTCCTCTCATATATTGATCTCTCTTTTCAACAACTCGTTTTGTCTATTCTATTTCCCCTTCTGAGTGATATGTAAGTCCTCTTTGTTACTTACATTCTTTGGTCTGTGCATTTTAGAGAATTTTCAACAGTGGAATTTTGAATGGCCAAGAAGCACTTAAAAATGCTCAAGTTGGTCCTTCGTCATCAGGGAAATGAAAATCAAAAGGGCTCTGAGATTCCATCTTACACCTGTTAGAATGGCTAAGATAAATACTCAAGTGACAGTACATGCTGGTTTGGATGTAGAAAAGGGAAATACTCCTTCATTGCTGGTGGGAGTACAAACTTGTACAACCAATCTGGCACTTTCTCAGAAAATTAGGAATAGCTCTACTTCAAGATGCAGCTATACCACTCCTAGGCCTACCTAACTGAATGATACTCCACCATATAACATGGATATTTGCTCAACTATGCTCAAAGCAGCTTTATTAATGGTACCCATAATCTGGAAAGAACCTAGATGTCCCTCAACAGAAGAATGGATACAGAAATTGTGGTACCTTTACACAGCCGTTGAAAAAAAGGAAATCACGAAAATTTCAGGTAAATGAACAGAACTAGAAGAGATCGTCCAGAGTGAATTAACCCAGACCCAGAAAGTCACAAATAGTGAGTTCTCACTTATAAGTGTATTTTAGCCAGTTAGTACAAGATAAACATACTACAAGGAACAAAGATAAATTTTGACTTTAAAAAAGCGAATACAATGGCATTATCTCTGTGTAAATATTTATCTAGAAGTATTATACATCACAGGGGAAAACACAGTGCCCCTAAATATTTACACTACAGTATAGACTGGACACATACAAAATTTTATTCTAATTTTATTTTTCACCAGTGTGTATTTCTCAACATTCTACCCATTCAAAACACTATAAATTATTTTTAAGGTGCAATTGAATATGGCAACCACATACAATAATGAAACATGCAGCTAACTGTTATGATATCATGACAATGTTTTTTAAAGTGTTAAAATAAAAAATTTAGTATTAGAAGTAATTTTTATTTGTTCACTTTACATCCCAATTGTAGCCCCCATCATCACCTTCTGATTCCACCCCTTTCCTCATGCCCTCTTCCTCCCTCTGTTTGTCCTCAGAAAGGGGAACCCTCCTCCCCTAACATCTGATCTCAGCCTATCAAGTCTCATCTGGACTTACTGTATCCTCTTTCTCTGTGGCCTGGCAAGCCTGACCCACCAGGGAGAGGTGATCAAGGTCTGGGGGCCAGAGTCTATGTCAGAAGTAGTCCCACTCCCCATATTATGGGACACACAGGGGAATGTGTTGCCTAGCTACTACATCTGAGCTAAGGGTCTAGGTCCTCACCACGCATGGTCCTTGGTTGGTGCGCCAGTCACTGCAACAACCCTTCCTCTGCCTGTATTTGTTGGAAACGATCATCATGAGTGTAGTAACCTAGACCCAGAAAGACAGGCATGGTATATACTCTCTTCAAAGTAGATATTAGCCAAATAATACAGGATAACCACACTACAATACACAGACCTAAAGAAACAAAATAACCTTAGGGATAATGCTCAATTCTCATTCAGAAGGACAAAAAGAATAGACATAGCAAGTAGTTGAAAAGAAGGAACATTAGAGGAGCCTACCGTATAGGTCGTCTGAAAGACTCCAGCCGGCAGAAGATCCAAGCAGATGCTGAGACACACAGCCAAACTCTGAGAAGGGGCACAGGGACTCTTATGGAAGAGTTGGGGAATGGAAGGACCTGGAGGGGTTATGAGCTCCACAAAGAGACCAATGGAGCCAATAAAATCATGTTCTTGATTTGAAGAAAATTAGAAGCCAAAGAAACAATCTAGAATAAAGTTTCCAGGAGACTTTAGGAAATTTCTAAAACATTATTTTTGTATGAATCAATGAAAAGGCAAATATATATATATATATATATATATATATATATATATATATATATATATAAAAGGCAAATATATTTTAAGATAACTAGATAACAGTATAGCAAGAAGTTCCTACAACAGGCCTTGACTAATGCAGGTCATCAAATTTTGTGCTTATCTCTGTTGGCTTAACACAGTCTTTAATTTCTCAGCTCCAATTCAAGGGGAAGCAAGCTATGATCTCTGTTCAAGGTTTCAGAGGTACATCTCAGCTTGCATCACAGCTCTGCAACATGAGAGGTCTAAGAATCTTTCACTTGACTGTTATCATTCAGATGAGGAAAAGGTTCTCAACCTGGCCCTAAGAATAAGCTAGGAAAGTTCCCTTTGTTTCTTTTCATACATCTCCAGCAAGAGCTAAAATCATTACATTCCTAATTGTAAAAAGGCCTGGAAATGTTGTATAGCATTTATTTAAGCAAAAGACATATGGAAATTGTTGAACAACTCATAAATTATGCTTTTATTATCTAACAGGGAGTACTCATTTATTGGATTATTAAGTCATCAAGCCATTTGCAACTTAGTAAAAATGGTGCATATTCTGGGACATAATAATGATGAAAAAAAGCCAATGTGAAGTATCCAATAGAGTAGATGTGGATAGACTGAACTGAGGACCCTGAAGCAACACAGCAGCCTGTGTCCCAATAAAGAAACATAAGCCCCCACTGTGAAGTCAAGTTCCAGCAAATATGTAAAAGAAAGGCCACAGTGGTTATACAACTTCTACAAGATTTACTAAGTGATCAGTTTGTGATATGGTTATTGGGGGAAAATGTTGCAGGTGTAGAGTCATTTTACCTTTTGCTATTCTTAATCCTCTTAACCTTCATCCTGTGCTATCTTTGGGGTTTGGCCTAGCGTTCTTTCAACAATTACATAATTAAGTTGGGAATATACTAATAATACATGGCTTCTACCAACCCCAAAGCTAAAACTGTCATCAAATAGAATCTTTTTTTTTTTTCTTGAGAATCCTCTTCTTCTTCTATGTTTATTACTCTTATGTTTGGTTTTTAAAATATATTTTATAATTTATTCATATTACATCTCAATTGTTATCCCATCCCTTGTATCCTCCCATTCCTGGCTCCCTCCATTTTTCCCTTACTACCCTCCCCTATGACTGTGGCTGAGGGGGACCTCCTCCCCCTGTATATGCTCATAGGGTATCAAGTCTCTTCTTGGTAGCCTGCTATGCTTCCTCTGAGTGCCCCAGGCAGTGGTAGAGATTACATTGCCTTGCTGCAATCTGCATAAACAAAGTGCATAGGAATGTGTGTTAAGAGGGCCTTGATTTATGAGTCCCTTTTGTTCTATTGCTGTAAGCCTTTATGTAATTCTTACTACTGTGATATATGGAGTTGAGGGATAACAATCTATGTCCATAGGCCATAATCAATCATTTCTCAATCCAGAATAAACAATTACTTATTCCTTTTGAGGAAAAAAATGTGTGTTTTGAGTCTATGGTTTCAAGAAAGTCCAAAGGCCATCCACTAAGGAAAGCCTTGGCAGTGGGCAGAAACACTACATCATTATGTAGCTGTAAGCAAGTAACACACACAAAGGGTACATTGCCATAACTTCATATACTACATGACACATACGATGGCAGAGAATTCCAAATCTTGTCACTGGCGGTGAGAAAAGCACCAGGAGACAGATGTAAGTCTCACCAATCTGCTAGAACTGGGCGGCATCCTGAACAAGAATGGGTAATTTTCATTCGTTCTATTTTCTATTTATTTTTCTCCCTGATATATTACCTCATTTTCATTATAGTCAACAATTTACATTAATATTGCTAAAGTAATCTTTTCAGAGACCAATTTTTTTCTTTAATGCTGAAAAGTCATTTTTAGCTTTCAATAATCAAACATAGGTACAGACTCCATTCTGTGGCATATTGTATCCTCCACTGAGTGGTACAGCTTACAAGTCCTTCCTGTGTCAGTAATTTGACACTTTTCATAATCTAGAGTGGTGTCTTATAGTACCAGGAGGTGATCAAAACAGTGTTCACATGAGTAACAATGTACATTGAAATATCTCTAGTATTATAGAGAGAAATATATCATGATTTATAGAGAAAATAAATTTTAAGGCAAACTTAATGCATCCACATTTATTGATATAATTATTCATTATAAACATAGAAAGACAAGATGAACACACTGAATTTATCTCATTTGTAATATTCCATTCATCATTACAGTGTAACACTGCTAATCATGATCAAAGTTGCTTTTAATTTATATAGGATCGTGTTAAATTTTAGATTTTTTTCATAATACGTACCTTCATTCTATGTCTAAGTATTGTATAGACTGTATTATTTGTTCACCTCATTCAGATTATTTAAATCAATCTAATTATTTTCTAAAGTGCAGGAAGCTTATTTTGTTATTTCAAGATGAACTACCTGAATTACAGAGAGAGAATTTTATCCAGTATTTTTATATGATGCTTAGATAAAATTATCATTTAAATTATTTTCTTTATATTTGGTCAAATTCTTATAAGCATAATAATGTTGGACTGTTTGGACAGGCTAAAACCATTGATCTACTTGTTGCTACCCTGTTTCTCTGTTTTGACCAGATTCTAAGTAAAATCATACAATAAATATTTGGAAATACTAAACTCTCTCTCTCTCTCTCTCTCTCTCTCCTCAGTTACAGAAAATTCTCTTTAGGCAAATGCAAGGATGGAATACAGTCTTGTATTCCTTGATGTAGTGAGTATTTTTAAGTGATAAGTTATCAAGAGCTATTTACATCTACTATGCCTTTGTATGTTTATATATTTGGGTGTACTATACTGTAGACCTTTGTATAGTAGGTCTATTACATATTTAATTCATCCTTCTAGTGTAGTTTTTCATATTTTTAATGTTTTATGTTTTCTAGTATGACGTTCATCATCTTTGTTTGCAAAAGGAACAAGATCATATAGAAAAGAAGCAAGATGATGTTAAAACATTAGGGTACTTTGTACTATAAAACTTTCTGTTGTGGCATCAGTTGCTAATTAACATATTTTCTTTTTCTCTTTAACACTGCTCATTAACAAGATCCAGAAGTCTCTTATGGAGGATAGCATTATTTAATAAATTCTCATTAAATTTTCATAATATTTCCCTCCTGCTTCTATTGATTTTTGTGGTATTTGGCTGACTGCTTCAGGAACCCTGGGGAATTAGATTGTATTGTCCCTTTGGATGGTGATTTTATGGAACTGTTAAGCCAATATCTTCAGTCAATTGGCCATTTTGAGACTTTTTTATTTTGTGATGATGCTAGTGGACAAAGGATGGATTAGGGACCCTGTGTTGTTTGGAGTAAGCTCTCATGCCGCTAGACCACATTGTTCCTTCAAGGCAGATGAAGGCTGCTAATTTGAGAAACAAGACAAGTTGTCACCACAGAAGAGTTTCTATGTAGAATATGATGTGTTGAAGATTCTGTAATGTGCCTGTAAAGCCTTTGATCCTTTCAGTTACTTTTTTCCAATTATAAATTAGTATAGTATTTCAAATATGCTTGTTGGGACCCATGAATCTGTGTATTGCAACTTGCAAAGTTGAATGTCATCTGGAGTTTAAACTGATGGGATGAAACACAAAATAATGGAAGTGTTCGACATCTGAGTGACTTGACAGCTTTACATAGCTAACTTTCTTTTAATATTTGCTCATCACAATATCGAATGAACATTGTAACAGAAAATATAAATCAGTATTTCTTAAATTAATTCACTACCCAGAATTCAAATATTTTCAATACGATAAATACACTTACGATACTATAAAATCCGTGAAAATAACAGAATACCTTGATAACATCAGTGGTACATTCCATATCTTTATTGTGTAGATTAAATATAGTTTCCATTTAAATAGAAGAGGTTGATATCTCTACCTTTAAAAGCATATAACCCTACCCAGTCCACTGTGGCTTGTCTATTGATTTCTGTGTTCATAAAACTCCCTCATTGTCTGGGTCTTAGAATTTTTTCTGTTTTTCCGTGACATTCCCCAAGTCTTGGGCAAGGAAGTATTCTGTAGTTCTGTAAACTAGAACTGGGATCCACAATATTCCATTTTTCCCAGGTGTATTGTTCTGTAAAGCTCTTCATCTGTTGCAAGAAGCTTTCTTGATGAGGAGTGAAAACTCCGCTTATCCATGGGTATTAGAATAACTAAGTAGAATGTGGTTAGAGATCATAATGGCTTCATAACGTGGTTAGTGGTCTGTTCTCTGCCAAAATCCGTGGTGTGCTTAGCCCTGAGTACTTGGCTGGTTTTCTAGTGCCAGGTATGGTTCCCCTCAGGTTTAATGGGTCTTATGAAAATAATTGAGTGAAGTCTTTCTTTTTTCAAATCTTGATCACATTAAACAAATAAACATACAAAAGCAATATATGTAGAAAAATATGAGGACAAAACTTAGCCATCGTAGAGACAATTTACACTTCAAATGAATGATAAAGGATATTAGCAGCAATGAGACGGCCCAGCAGATGAAGGCACCAGAGGACCTGTATTTCACATTAGTAGCAATGAGATGGCCCAGCAGATGAAGGCACCCGAGGACCTGTGTTTCACAGCTTCACGCCCTTCCGACACCCACACACCACACTACGCACCATGCCAACATACAGACACACAAATAAATAAGATATGTATTTAAGCAATGGAGGTGATGAAACCCTGAAGAGACTGCTCATCAGTTGAGTGCACTGGCTGCTCCTCCAGAAATCCCAAGCTGTGTTCCAAGGAAAAATGTGCCACCTCGAAATTGTCTGCGCCTCCAGTCCCAAGGCATCTTGCTCCCTCTCCTGGTCTCTGTGACCACTGCACACGTGCTGTTCCTAGACATGTGTGCAGGCAGAACATCCACACAACACAAATAGAGGATTGTTATGTAAGGAAATAAATGTGTCTGGCTATCTCTCCTGTATCAAATGGCTTCTGAATCTGTTAATGAGAGATATATGAGGAATTGAGAAATATCTCTACACATAATCAAAGTACAATTTTCCTACAATATTTTTCCAAAGTAAATAATGCATAATTTGAATGGCAGATGAAACCCATAGAAAAATGTAGTCTACAAACAATGACATTTTGTTTTAAAAGCGCTAACAACTATCTTCAGATTTTTCTGTTTAAATTCTGATAAAATGAAAAATTGGTGATCTCATATGAACTCCACTACATTCACATCCACCCCTTTAACTTAATTAGTTTCTTTACTCATTTGCATGGATTAATTCATGACTGTATATGATTAACCCTCCTACCATTTCTTCATACAATGGTCTCATGCTAATATACTGTATTTTATTTTAAATTTATGTAAAAAAAACTGTAAAACAAACTGAGGAAAATAGAAATCACTCATAATATCACCATTAATTAAAAAAACTAGTAGTTGCAATTGCTTTCAGAAACTTTTTTTATAGACATAAATGTTCAGATATTGAGTATAATTTATTTTGCAACTATTTTGTGCATAGTGCTTCATAATATTTATTTCCATTAATTTTTTTATAAAAAAGCATTGGTTTCTAGTTACTCCATATCTAAGTTCTCCAAAGCTCTTAAAAGCCTCAGCACATTCTGTTTCATGTGTACCTACTTAACGTACCACTTACTGATAGTTTTTATAATTTCAGGTTTCATTATTATAAAAGAATTCTTTACATAATAGTGCCTTTTTATGAAAACAAAAAAATAATATGACATTTCATATTTAATATATATATATATATATATATATGTTTTGAGACAAACTTACTGTTTAAGTCTGACTGGCCAAATTTCACTGTATAGACCAGGCTGTTCACAAGCACACATAAATTTGCTTGCCTCTGCCTCCCCAGAGTTAGGTTCATAAGTGCATACCACAATCTCTAGCGTGAGCATTATTTCTAATTAGTAACATCTTGGCTAACCTCCATTTAAGTAAAATAAGCTTTCAACATAGTAGCTAGAAGTAATTCTCATTCCAAAACAACATAGGATGAGCATTAGGTATATGAAATTGAAATATATATTGGAGAACCTAAATTTTGTCAGTTTTATCTGAGAAATAGAAAGTGATTCTATATAATATTTCTGAATCTGATCTTCTTCTTGCTTCTTTTTTAAATGTAAAAATGTAAGTGTTGGTTAGATTTTTTTTCAACATCATCCATTCATAGTATATGTTGTGAAGACCATCTGTCCTGTTGGACTATATCAGAGCAGTTTCAAAGTGAGATAAATGTTGAAGCCAGATGGATGAATATACAAGTAAAATCAGTGAGGATAAAGCACTTTTAACTAAACTTTGATTTCTGATGTTTAAATATATATATATATATATATAGTCAATGAGGAATTTGTTCATTTTCTCGTTCGTTTTATTTTTACTGTAGAAGAAACAAGCATTATTATTTTATTATAAAAATTTTATTCTAAAATTTAAAAAAGAAAAATCAATGTTATTAGTATGAACTTAAAATTTGTGATCTTGATGTTATGTTGAAACCCAACTTCCCAACTAGGTGCTACTATGTTTGCAAGTAGCATATTTAGGAAATTATTTGATGTAGATGTTGTTATTAGGTAGAGATTAATGTGAACCAATACTCTTACAAGCAGATAAAAGGGCTTGTGTTGCAGAGAGAGAGAGAGAGAGAGAGAGAGAGAGAGAGAGAGAGAGAGAGAGAGGGAGGGAGGCAGGCAGAGAGATCCACAAATGGAGGATTTTTGCAAGTGAAGATGTACTTCTCAGTAAGCTCTGAACCTGTCTACATTTTTATTACACACAGGCCTCTAGAACCACATGTGTGAACTAAAAGGTATGTGTCAATTGTTTAAGGAAATAATATTTGTATCTTGTGACTACACCTTTCCATCACTAACACAGCCAATAACTACAGAGAACTTATGGATTAGGACCTCCTGAAAGGTTATATGGAAGTATGAGCACAGTGAAAATGTGTGTAGCTTAAAAGAAGCATATAGGCTGGGAAGAAGAAGAAAAAGAAGAAGAAGAAGAAGAAGAAGAAGAAGAAGAAGAAGAAGAAGAAGAAGAAGAAGAAGAAGAAGAGCAACAACAACAACAACATGAAAGGAAGAGGAGAGGATGAAGAGGAGGAGGAAGAGGAAGAAGAAAAAGAAGAAGAAGAAGAACAAGAAGAAGAATTTGATGAAGAACAACAAGAAGAAGAAAATGAAGAAATGGAAAAAGAGGAAGAAGCAGCATGTAGATTATACTTAAACTGATGAGAAAGAGAAAGCTAGAGTCAAGATAGTAGGCACTTAGGACATGTATAATTGATAGCCTCAATTACTTCATGATAGGAGACAATGCCATTTGCTCAAGGAGTGTTTAAAAGGAGGAGACTTGAGATGGAGTCTTTATTTGCTACTGTAATAATTAGAAAAGAAAGCTTCTTGAATTGTTTAAAAATATTTATAATCATTTGAGATTTTATTTAGAGAAAAATAATGAAGTAGAAAGTAATATGTTGCATAGGAATTTCTAATTGTAAAGTCATGGTTTACTGAGGTACAACGCATGAAGTGCCTTGGGCATGGTTGCTGAGGTACAAAGCATGTGAATACTTGGCCATGGCATACTGACATACAACAAATGTATGGACTTGGTCTTGGCTTACTCAGGTACAATGCATGTGGAACCTACTAGTAAACCCTCGGAATATAAACAAAATGAATGTCGTGGAAAAATACTTTTTTTTCTGATGGCAGAGTGTAGTAACCTTTTTAGAAAGGATGATGGAGATGAGAGTTTGTGTGTTTGTATGTCTGTACACATGTGTGTATGTACATGTTTATGTTCATATAACTTTTTAATTCAGTGCTGTTGAATATATTTTAATATTTGTTTTACTCTTTTTAAAATAACTTACTTTGAGTTCTTGATGATCTCCCTCTCCCACTATGGAAATATGTTTCTGTCTTAGCTCAATAGGCTGCTTCATAGGAAGTGTTTGTGATCATTTGGAGCTAGGAATCTGGTTAGACAATGAAGAAAATATGAAAGTAAAAATTAGCAGTCAAGTGACTCTGTATTGGAACAGGTCTGTTTTCCTGTGCAATTTCTCTTATGTTAGAGGTAAAGGTTGTAGAGAAGTTATTAAATGCTAGGAAATTTATAATGAGAAGAGGAATTATATGATCAAGAAAATATGAAGGCTCTCAGTGCAGTTACAGCTCTGTGATCCCTCTCATCACCCGCCATCATGCCGTTCGTTGAGTTGGAAACCAACTTGCCCATTAGCCAAGTATTCACAGAGCTGGAGAAGTGGCTATACGAGGCCACTGCCTCCACCCTGTACAAACCCAAAGACCACGTGAGTGTTACCTTAGGGCCAGGCATTACCTTCTTGATAAACAGATCCACGGAGCCCTGAGCCCACCTTCTGGTCTCTTTCGTTGGTGTTGTGGGCACCGCGGAACAGAACCATGGCCACAACTCCCAATTCTTCGAGTTCCTCACCAAGGAGCTTGCCCTGAACCAGGACTGGATAATTATCCGCTTCTTCTTGGAACTCTGGAAGACCAGAAACAAAGGAATTGTCATGAGATTTCTGTGACTGAAACAAAGAATCCTGGCTTTCTTCTGAACCTGTCCAGTACCCTTCCAAAGACACCTCCGGGTAGTCGTGCAGCCTGACAGATACCACTGAAAAATACCTCTTTTACATATATGTCTGTGTCTTCACTGCACAGCTTTTCTCTTCCCCAGCCTCATGAATAAGTAAATGAGAGCACATTAATGAAGAGAACGAACGAAAGAAAGGAGGGAAGGAAGGAAGAAAGGAAGAAAGGAAGGAAGGAAGAAGGAAGAAAATAATAAAGTTTTGGAAAACATTTGTCAAGAAAGTAGTAAAAATCTTGTGTTTAGGGGAAAATCGGAAAATAACTGGTATTTTTTTTTTTCATTAAAAAATGGAAAAGTTCAGAGATTTGGGGATAGAGATACTTTGTAAAAAGCCTTATTGAGAGGAAACGTAGGCTAATGTCGGGTCCCAGCCCGCGGGAAAAATCGAATCAGGGTTCACCTGAAAGAGGGAGTGGGGATTGAAAGTAGGATACAGAGACGCGAGAAATAACGAATCAAGTCAGGACATTTCTGATCAAGATTCACTTTATTGCCGACTAGCAGGAACATATATAGGGCAAGGTCAATAGGATCTATTCTTATCTCACTCACCCTAGCCCCCGGGCAAGAATGCAATAGCCTAAATCGCTCCCTGTAGAACTTCCTAGTTCTCTGCGTAGTTCCTTGTAAGAACTTCCTAGATCCTCTGGGTGGTTCCAAGTTGAGACTTCTCTACTTCTTTCAAAGGTAAATAGTCCAAGGATGGCCTAGAACACAGACCTTGTGATGAGGTAAAGGTCAGCAACTCGAAGGTCACAGCATACAGCCTAAGCACAGGATTTCTGACATGGTAGAATTTGTCATGGGTCCCCACAGGCTAAGATAACTTAGGCAAGATGGTTTTCAATTTGTGACATGAAAGAAAAGACTACAAAAACTATTTAAAGTCAAGTGTGAAAACAGAAGAAAATTCCAGCCACATACATGTCTTCTCATTTGTTAGGTAATTTACAGGCCATAACTTGAAGGAAATAGTCTTTTTATTTACCTGAATATCAACATTTTAAATGAATTCTTTGCATGTGTAACTTTAATGAAAGCATTTTGAATAGTTCCAAATGTACTGAATCAATTTATCAGGACATGATTAAGGTAGCCTTGAAAATTACATACTGAAATAAGGTAGAAGGAAGTTGGTAAGAAGAAGGGCAGAGAGGAGGAGAGATCAATGATTGTCTTGGCTGAATTGCATCTGAAGCAAATGGACGCATTTGCCAGTATAACTTAGATAAGGCCGTCTAACTGCGCCAAAATTGGCGACATAGCATGTACAAGAACTGCAGTGCTAGTTACATAGCAAGACACTATAATTAACTAAATAAATAAATCAATAATCATATTTTAACAATGTAGGTCCATTCTAAAACCTACACTTTAAGATGGACCTATATTCACACATTGGTTTTCTTGCTTCCTATGTGTTTGACTTTCAAAGTCACTTAAATCTCTAAGGGGTAATATTAGCTATGAATTATTGAAATAGCACTTCTTATTAAGGAAGAAGGAGAAACCTGGCCAGAGAGACAGACATGCAGAGAGAAAGATGACGTAGAGACACACAGAGAGGATGGCCATCTGACAACAATGGTAGAGATCAGGATTCCAGTAAAGCAAGCCAGAGGATGCCCCAGGGTGCCAGAAGGTGGAGAAGTAAACTTTGTACCTGTAAAGTCATGGACAAGGCACATCCCTCAGACAACGGGATTTCAGGCTTCAGTGTTCCAGAGCTCTTAGGAAATAAACTTGAGTGACGTTAATAAACCTAAGTTTGGGTGGTTTATTATGGAAGTTTTAGAAAAGTGAAAACAGATCACAAAATCATTCTTCTTAGCCCTATGTTGAAACACAGATATTTACTTTCCTGTTTCTCATCTGAAGTAGAGAGCTTACAGCTTCCTACCTTAGAAAAAGGAAAATCTCCACTTTAAAATGTAAGCTTTATGGAACAAAAGAAAACACTATTATCTGGGAAGAGGGACAAAGTGACAACCACAGAGAGCCAATAACACACCCTGGGCCTGCCCTATCTCTTCCAGGTGCTTACTGTCTTCTGGGCCTTTTGTTATCAAAACACTTACTTCCACAACATTATATTCAAAAGATCTCACTGACTGTTTTTCTTCACCCAACAGGCTAGAAATAAAACAATACAATTTATCTTCAATAAAGTCACCAGCCTTGTTTATAACTCTAGAAATATGATTATAATTGGCTATTAAAATGAATATATTTGAAAATACCTTTGTTAGTTCATTCTCTGTATAGAATTAAATCCATTATTCTTCCTGTAAAGCATTTGATGTAAGATAATCCTATTTTTATTTGCTTTTGTCTTATACTGTCAGCATTAGATCTATAATTTCACACATTCAAGTAAATAACAAAAAGCATGCTATACAGATAAGTCAAGGAACTAATTATTTTTTTCTCACCTAAACTAGGGAAGGCAGCTTCTTGAAAACAAAAAGTACACTGCTCCTCTGCCATTTTCATTTTCTTGTCATAGACATTCTGAGTTAAGTAAGTGCTTCCCCAGGGGGATTTCCATAAGATTTCTGGTTTACTTTTAGCTATATCATTACATTATGTATTGTCTTACATCCATAGATACTTATTGGCATTATATTTTTCAAAAGATGTTTTAGAAAGATTATTTATCTTCTTTTCTAATTTTTGTAATTTTTAAAATATCATCTTATCACTCAGCCATTGAATTTATATTTTCTATCTCCAAAGTAACATTTGTGTTTCTGTAATTTTCATATATGTATATGAAATATATATATTTCATGTTATTTTCAAATGTATTTTGCATACATATGTACACGCATGCATGCCCTTATACTTTATTCTTGTTCATCCACCTATGCTACTGCCTTCTCTCCTATCCCAGCACTTGCTGGTCTCTTTCTTTCCCAAACTTACTCCCTTCAGGTTTCATGTCATATGAATTGCAATATCCTTTCTTTCTAACTCCTGCCCTTTTGATACCTCTTTTTTCCCTCTATGATCCACTCTCTGCTTTACTTTCTTTCCTCATTATTCTCCTCTCCCTTCTTCCTTTCCATATAAATTTAATTTTCATGAGTGATATGAAGCATTCAAAAAGCATAGTTGTCTTTCTGATCCTGGATTATTTTCTCTAACATAATGATTTCTAGCTCATTCAATGTTACTGTTAATGGAAAGATCCCACCTTTATTTATGGTTTATTACTATTTATTCATTTCTTTAGAATAGCAGAGAGCTATTGCAGCCTCAGCATGGTAACGATAACTGTCTTTTCTGTTTCCTGTAAACATTCTCAATGAATTCTAGACTTGTGTAACTTGTTCTAATTCCTAATGTGTGCTAGTGAAATTATTTCTGCAGACCCCATGAATAAACAGATTATGATTTCAAACAAAGACTATGGTCTGAGTGAAACACATCTGGTGCTAAGTATTCAACCCTGTCAAAGGAAAGAAGATCAAATTATAAAAGTTATGGTGATTGAGGTGTTGTGGGTTATCTGTCTTTATTTACTAAATAGGTTTAATCAAAACAAAATGTTCCCCTAACATTGAGGACAGAAAATTCATTTTATAATATGGATCATGTTACCCAAGAATGAGACCTTTCTAGCCTTTTGCAGACATGTGCCAAAGAGTAGACACAGCATCCACCTATATTTGTTTGTCAAAGAAATAATTCCTATATAACTGATAAATTTTCACTAGATCACAGAAAAGGAATGAGCAATTTATGATTTTATGGTTTTACACACACATACATACACACACACACACACACACACACACACACAGAGCAGAGAATTTTCAGTTAATGCTATTGTTTGTAACAAGTTTGTCTAAAATTTAGTACTCTGAAGAATGCTAAAACCATCTTGGCTCCTTTTTTTTTTTTAAGATATCTATTTTAATAGCTCAAATCATGATTAGTTGCTTACAGATCTGCTTTCTATACTCATTAAAGTTAAATAATCATACATATAGGTGAAAGCAGAATATGTTTTACAAATCTTTCATATAAGTTCATTCATTTAAGTACATTTCCAGTAAAATATTAAATCAAAGATTAGTTAGAGGCCTATATATATGAGTCTATAAGAATTGTGTGACTATAACTGTCTTATAGTACATACTATGAGACTTCTAGTAATTGTAGCATATGTAGACTAGTGTGATTTGGATGAGAATGGCCTCATTGGCTCTTCTGTTGGAATACTTAGTCTCCTGGTGGTGGATGTACTTGCTAAGGATTAGCAGGCATGACAGTGTCTTGTTGGAGGAGGTGTGTCACTGGGCTTTGAGGTTTCTACATCCTAGATAATTCTCAGTCCGCACTTTTTTGCTGTCTCCAGCTCATTGGTCAGAGTGTAATCTCTCAGCTGCTGTTCCATTTCCATGTTTGCCTTTCAGCCATGTTCATTACCACTGTGAACTCCGAGCCTACAGAATGGTGAGCCCACAAAATTATTCTATTTTATGTTTTCTTGGTTGTAGTGTCTATTCACAACAGTTGAAAAGTAACTAAAATTATGTATCCAAAGTTATTTGGATAAAATATAGTTGCTATTCATGATATGAGTGATGGTGTAAATTTTTCAATTGAGTATCAAAAAATGTCTCAATGTTTATTGATATAATTGAGATTCAAGAGGAAAATTTAAATAACAATACAAGAAAGTAGAAATCGTATGGTTTATGATGTTTCCAAACTAAAAAGCATTGCTTAATTATATGTTACTTTGTCCAGAAATTTAACTTATCATGTATAGATTGGAGCAGCTGTACATAGATATATAGGTAGATAAAAGACAAATAGTATTATCTGTTGATAACTTCATCTACTCAGTAGTTGTAGCTTCATATATTGATCATTAGAAACTAAGTTTAGGAATGATAACTAACTAAGGTACGATATTTCAGGTACTGATCTGAGGGCTTCATAATCCATACCTTCTTTAAATTCATTAATTGTTATAGAATAGTATTTGACTTTTAAAATTATTCATCTGATAGATTAAGACCATAAGTTATACAATGATGTATTTCTAGGTCATTGTAGCTTGTGACAGCATGTACCTTTTACAAGCATAAAGATACAAACGTGCACAGACACATACTTGCTCTCATATGTGTGAGCACACACATGTCCACAAATATCACTCACTGAGTATTCTGGGTTCACTTCTCATACATTTTAGACTCTACATTTCTATAACCTACTCTAAAATTGCCATTATAGGAAGCAAGAAAATCAAGCACACCAGTATATGTACATTCTTGCAAATATGAAGAATACTGTAATGTGCAAAAGATGACCAAGCCAGGAATAAAAAGCTAGAGCAAACATGACACATATGGATCAATCTACTTCCAAAATATTTCAAAATAAAAATTTTTTAAATGGAAACAAACAAACAAACAAAAACCTAATTTTTACTTAAGAATCTACATAAGACTAGTTATATAGGTATGCAAAATAGATATAAAAAGAAACCTTTACTAATAACAAACTATGAATAATTTTATTTCATATAAGAAATTAAATCTTGAATGACTATTTGGTAATCACTAAATTTGAGAATATTTCCTCGCATAAACATACACAATTAAATGGCAGATATATATTTATGTCCAATTCAAACTATCCTCAAAAGGTAACATTGTACTACGTTTTTTTCTGTAGAATTATTCATCTTTTTTCTACCTATTTCTATCTACTTCATCTGATCTATTAATGATAAGTTATAACGTGTTTTCAATTGTAATATTATACAGTAAATAATTTGTACAATGGAATACAATCTGTAAGGAACTGAACTGACAGGAATATTTTCCTAAAGTATTAATATTACTATTTAATTGAAAATGACATAATTTCATATATATGTTTATAAGACAAAATTATCTTTTGTTTGTTTGTTTGTTTTTGGTTTTTTTTGTTTGTTTTTAGACAAAATTATCTTTAGATAGTATTTTCTAACAAGAAATTTATGGTCTAAAGTTATTTTAACATAATTATTATAATCACTAAGTTCCACAAATGATTTATGTCGAGCATCTGTGCTGGTTAAAGAGTGGATAATGCATTCAGTTCAATATTTTGCAGTATTGAAACCCTAGAATTTACCACCGCAGTTTTCTGGAAAACTGCTATCCTTGTCTATGAAAGTGCGTAAATGAGGAGCCAATTCTGCTTTTCATTTTACTTACTTACTTACTTAGATTTTAAGAAAAACTTCAAATTTCAGCATCATGATTTGTCATGGTGTTAAAAGTATGTAATAGTGTGACTTCCATATACTATTTTACTCAAGCAAGTAAGAACTGCAGTGAAATTTTACTTCTGATAACCTAATGAGTAAGAACAAATTATATGAATAATAAGAATAAATAAGAATCATAAGAATAAATTACTGGACGACAGCACCTTAGCTCCTGTTCTGACTAGAGGGCTGTAAGGACAAGAGAGCTATGTTTTCCAATTCTAGGAGCATCTAACTAAACTACAGACAAGATGACTCTACATACATACCCCCTAAATTTACCCCATCAACCACTTTACAAATTGGAGTATAATCATTTTTATTAGTGTTTTTGTCAAATAAGATTAAATTGATTATGTCCCAGTTTTGTGAGGGTTTGAGAAACATCAATTATTTACTCTCATTTTTGCAGTTGCAAACTGGTAAAGAACTCCATTAGTGAGATGAACTGTAGGTTACTAATTAGAGAAGCACCCCATTAGTGACTTCTATTTATCACACACTTTGGCAAATTAAATTATCTGGATGATGTGCTAAATATGTGGCCTAGAATACTCAGGAATTGTCTTTTCCTTTTTCTGCTGTCTGAAATCCATCTGTTCTTTGTCAATGTCAGCTGTAATAGAAACTAAGGCTTGAGGTAAAGTACTTGCAGAAATCTAGGCCTCTGTCTAATTTTCCATTTATCTTGTTGTACTAAAAACTTCTCTTCCATTTATAATAATTCATTGTAGTGCCATACAAATAGATATGTTAATGAATAATACAATTAATATCTTTAAAACTAGGAATTACTGTGTCTCAAACTTGAATCTCATATAATGGGCTAATATGGCATTCGTATGTATCACTGCTCTCACTGGCTTACTTCTGGTCCTACTCCATGTGACTTGAAAACATATGAATTATATAATGTATGTGTTTTATAGAAATTCCAATTTCATGTGGTAGTATTATACAGTCATAATTATCAGAGGACTTGCTGCTAAAAACTGTAGTCCTCTTTGTGCATATTTTTATTGGTGTTCTGAGTCAACCTATAGGCCCTTAAAACTACCTACAGAGTAGGGACAGTGAAGGCTACTCAGGGTACCGCCTGATAGCCTAAGTCTACTCTCCATCACTTCCCCAAAGTCCACTCAGGGTACCGCCTGATAGCCTAAGTCTACTCTCCATCACTTCCCCAAAGTCTCTTTCACCATAACATCTGTGATCTTTATACACTTTTTAAAATTAATATATTTATATACTTACTTTATTTCTTGATCATAGTTCCATCTCACCCTGCATCCCTCTTCCCATAGTCCCCTCTCCCATTCCTCAGAAAAGGGAATTACCCCCCACCCACCTCCACCACAACTCATCAAACTTTTTATGTCTAAAATATCTAAGGGCAATTGAGTAAAAATTGTCTGTTTTCAGGATGGACACTTTGGTAAATTTAGACATTAAAGAATAACCCTGTCACAGAACTGAACCAAACAAAATGTACTTTATTCCCAGTAATACTGTGGTTGCTAATTAGATCTACTTTCTTTTCCTTTTTCTTTTTTTTTTTTTTTTTTTAATTTCCATGGCTTGCAATTCTTGAAGACCATATGTACCATGAGTAGTATTTCAGTACATTCTTTCTCTGTGTTGCTTCAAAGTCCCTACTAGCATGTGAGTATTTAAAATAAATAAAAGAATCTTGCTTAATAATATCTAGAAGGATATTTGTAAATTTAATTAAAAAATATAGAAAGGTAAGTGTGATAATCCATGAAATAATTTTTTCCCTTAAAATTAAAATATTAATGCATACTATAGTAATTATATTTGTTGTTTTTCCTTTTATTAAAAATAGATTCATTTCTCATAAAACATATCTTGAATAGGGTTTCATCTTCCACTACTCCTCCCAGTACATCCTCCCCACCCCTCTCTCTGTATCTACTCCCTTTGTCTTTAATAAGAAAAGAACAGGCTTCTAAGAGACAACAAGCAAACCAAAAATATAAGTTAAAATAAAAACCATCACATCAAAGTTGGATAAAACAAAGGAACAGAAGGGTAAAAGTTCCAAGAGAAGGCAAAAGAATCAATGACCCACTGATCTGAGCACCTAGGGGTGCAAATAAAAATACTAAACAAACATTATAATATATATGCCGAGGATCTGCTGCAGACCCATTTGGCAATGTGCTTTCTGCTTCGGTCTCTGTGAGTTCATATGAGCTTTGTCCAGACGAATAAGAAGGCCTTGTTTACATGATGCAATTTATCCCTTCTGGCTCTGACACCCTGTATGCCTCCTCTTCTATGGGTTTCCTTGATCTACAAGGGTATGGATTTGGTGAAAACATAAAATTTGTAGCTGTGTGTTCCAAGGTCTGTTTCTCTGTGTAATGGCGAGCTGTGAGTCGCCAGAAGTAGGAAGCTTCTGCTGATGGTTGAGTAAGGCAATTATCTATGCGTATACCTGAATATTACTGGGGGTCTACTTCTTGTTACTTTTCTTACACCTGTAGTATTTGGCTTTACCTTAAGTCTTTGAGCTATCTAGACTCTGGCTCTTTGTCACCTAGAAGTATCAAGCAAAAATTCTCATGGAGTGGGCTTTAAGTTAAATCATATTTTGAGTGGTTATTTCCAAAAGCTTTGTGCCAACATTGCCCTAGCACATTTCTTCAGGCAGAACAGATTGTAAAACAAAGGTTTTGTGGCTGGGTTGTTGTTTATATTTCTCTTTTGGTAGCCTGTAGAGTGCCTTCTCGTACAAATGAAGCTAGACGATGGGGTTAAAGTTCTATGTAGGCACCAACTAAACGTCCCCATGTTCAGTGAGTTATTTAGCTGTTGTCTTCAGCCATGGGGCCTTGCTGTCAGTTTCTGGAAACAGGCTGCAATATTTGGTGATCTCCAGGGGACCCATTCTGCCAACAACTCAATTGAATATAACCCAGTCTCAGTATTAGAAGCTTCATTTGGTGACAAGAGATAGCCAGTAGTGATTCTATCTAAATAGTCATTTAGAAACTCCATTAGGATCACTATCGTATATTTTAGGATGTCTCCACTGTTCTGTGTCTAAACCATTCCTCAAGTTTCCTTAATTCATCCTCAACCACATTTTCCCTTCCCCTCCCCAGTCTGACCTTCTCGTTGCCTTCCACTATATCCCTAGTCCGTATATAAAATCTATTATGCTTCTCCCTTCAAGGGAGATCCATGCTTTCCTTCCTAGTCTCTTCCTCTATACCTAACCTCTCTGAGTCTATA
The DNA here is from genome assembly GCF_903995435.1 of Acomys russatus. Classification (NCBI taxonomy): domain Eukaryota; kingdom Metazoa; phylum Chordata; class Mammalia; order Rodentia; family Muridae; genus Acomys; species Acomys russatus. The sequence goes on from NC_067154.1 coordinate 54,345,042, forward strand.
GATTATAGCTTGGTTGTCATTTATTTAATAACTAATATCCACATATAAGTAAATGAAAACTATATTTATCATCCTGGGTCTTGCTTATCTCACTCAGGATAATTAATCTACTTCCATCTACTTGTCTGAAAATTCCATGATGTCATTGTTTTTAATAGCTGAGTAATACGTCGTTCTGGAAACTTACTACGTTTTCTTCATCCAGTCTTCTGTTAAGGGGAATTAAGTTGTTTCCAATTCCTGGCTATTATAAATAGAGCAGTAATGAACATGGTTGAACATGTGTCCTTGTTGTAGGGTGCAGTATCCTTTGGGCCTATGCCCAAGAGTTTTATAGCTGAATGTCTAGATTGATCAATTCCCACTTTTCTGAGAACTTCCATACTGATTTGCAAAGTGACTGTACAAGCTTTTACTCCCACTGGCAAAGGATCAGTGTTCCATTTATTCCACATCTAAGCCAGCATGAACTGTCACTTGTGTAATTGTTCTTATACATTTTGACACATATAAGATAGAATCTCAAAGTAATTTTGGTTTGCATTTCCTTTGTGGATAAGGATTTTGAACATTTCTTTAAGTGTTTCTCAATCATTTGAGTTTCATCTATTTGGAATTCTTTGCTTAGATCTGTACTCCATTTTTAATTGGGTTATTTGGTTTTTGATATCTAGTTTCTTGATGTCTTATTATATAGTGTATATTAGCCTTTTAGTGGAGTTGGTAAAATCTTTTATAATTCTGTGGTCTGCTACTTTTTCTAAATGATGGTATCCTTTGCCTTGAAGAGGCTTTTCAGGTACATGAGGTCCCATTTAATAATTGTTGACCTTAGTGCTCAAGCTATCAGTGGTCTGTTTAAGAATTTGTCCCCTGTGCAAATGAGTTCAAAACTCTTCCTGAGGAATACTTTCATATGGAAAGTGATGTAAGAAAATTAATGAAAGCATACTGTTAGAATGGGATCACCCTTATACTTATAGACACTCTAATTCATTTAAAATTTCTATTTGTGAGAAATCCAAACTCCAATAGATATATGTACCCCAGATAATTGTGAAAATAAAAAAACAGAACCCAGTAGAGCATTCAGGATACCCTCATTCCAGAATCTCTACCCCATTTCCCACAGTGTGAAAAAGTAAAAATAAGCCCCTTAGTTTCTATTTGTATGTGGCTATGAAAAGAAATTCACTCACACATCCATCAACCCAACTCTATTTGAAATAGTCACCAGAAAAATCTTAGCTTATCAAACGTGGAATACTCTGAGAAAAGCACAGTCTTTCTGCCTGAGAACAGAGATGAAAGTTCACACTTGTAGATAATGATGATCTTTCCAAAGAATAAACACTTTCTACTCTGTCTAAGGGAAGAGAAAGTGGTGTTCATATGTTAAGAAACAAGCACTTAATAAGCCAGTATCTGAACTCTAGTTTTAACAGCCTAACCACCTGACAGAAAATAAGATTACTTTGAACCATTTAATGCTCAAAGTTCTATTGTTGATCTCTACAGATTGCCCAAGTTAGAGTTTTCTTCTGTGTAGGAGTAGAGGAATTCGTATCTTTTCTCATATTGAGTGTAGTCTGTGAAAATTCAGAGAGATCCTTGCTTTGCCTAATAGCAGAAAAATTCTGAAAAAAAAAAAAAAAAGCAGGAATACAAGCTAATCCATAGAGAGCAACACTAATGAAATAGAGTCTGGGGTTTTATTGATGTTAAGAAACACTGTGACAATGACAACTCTTATAAAGTAAAACACCCAATTGTGGGATTGCTTATGTTTTAGAGGTTTAATCAACCATCATCATGGTTGGGAACATGGTGGCAGGTATAGCAGCATGGTGCTGGAAAAATATCTGACAGCTGCATCTTTATCTGCAATTCCAGATGGAGGAAGAGAGACTGGGCCTGGAATGAGTTTTTGTATTATTTTGTTTTGTTTGCTTTTTATTAATTTAGTCAGAGTACAACTCAATTGTTATCCCATCACTTTTATCCTCCCATTCTTCCTTCCCTCCTGCTTTCACCCTATTCCTCTCCCCTAGGTCTATGACCGAAAGCAACCTCCTTCCCTGTTATATGATCATAGGCTATCAAGTCTCATCTTGGTAGCCTACTTATTCTTTTTTTGAGTGCCATCACACCTCCCCACCAAGGGGAAGTGCTCAAATATGAAGCACCAGGATTCATGTCAGAGTCAGTCCATGCTCTTCACATAACTATGGAGATGTCCTGCCAATTGGCTAAATCAGAGTACGAATTTGATGTTTACTATTGTATTGTCCTTGGTTAGTGCAATAGTTTGAGCAGACCCCCCTGGGCGCCGATAGAATGAGTTTTTGAAATCTCAAAGACTGCTCCCATTGGCACATTTCCTCCAAGATAGCCACATCTACTCCAACAAGGCCACACTTACTAGATTTCTTAAATAGTGTCACTCCCTGGTGACTAAGAATTCAAATACATAAGCCGATGGGGCCCTTTCTTATTCAAAGCACCACACAAAGGTATTTGACCAGCCTAGAAATTCAGAACAACTGTTGAAACATACTATGAACCACTAAACAATGAAATTTAAAATTCTTACAAAAAGTTTAGGACACAAATACCCTGCGATATCAATACCACAGCTTCTGACTATATAGACCCTTGTTTCTCATTTTGTTGATGATCACTAATAAAGAGAATAACCTTTATCTTAGAACTACCAACAACACTCGCCACATATTATAACAGTAGCCTCTTTGGGGAAAAAAAACTAACAACAAAATCAACAGCATAAAAGACTGATTATGATTATTATATAAGCAATATATATTTACCTAATGACTCTTTATGTAAATTATATATATATGTATGTATGTGTATATATATATATATATATATATATATATATATATATATATATACACACATATACACACACACATACAGGTTTTACTAAGGAAAATAGTCACATACAATTAAAGAACAAAAGGCAATAGAAAGAGAGTTCTGAGATACAATCTGTAATTTTATTATTTGCATTATGAAATTGTTCTTTTTCCTACTCTTTCCTTTGTTCTTTTCAGAACTTTCATGTGGAGAGAAAAATTATACCATATAAAAGAAGAGGAAGAAGCATAAGAATTGAGAATAAATAAAAGTTCTTTAGTGTTAAAATTGAATTGCAGATATTTTAATAAAATTATTAGCCTTTGTGGATCCTAGTAACAATAGATACATCTACAAAACACTTGCACACCTAAGGCACAGGAAACATTGCAGAATAGGTGAGGGAAGGCTATACTATCCAGGAGATGGGGAAATTTGCTTTGAGATCATGTCTCCTAGTAACATCAGAAGCTATACCTGAAAAGTCTCATGAACATGACCATCCAAGCATGAACTGAACAAAGGCAATGGAAATGAACATGAAAAACTGGACGAGAAAAACTCCATTAGGCATCAAGTCTACACCAGGGACTTCAAGCAGCTGAGTAAACAGTGAACAATATAGGTGACCATACACAAAGAAGAGAGCAACTAATTTATTGTACAGTGCCAAACAGTCAGCTCTGAGCACAAGTAGCAGCATTACATAGATTTACCAGGATATATTTAAGAAATGTATTTATACACATATGTAAATACGTGCAATAACAATTGATGAAAAAAGAGTCTATGAATTTGAAGGAGATTTAGGAGAGGTATAATGTGAAACCCTGCTATTAAGGTTGAAGTCTGGCTTTTCCAGATAGCCTCGGAAATCAGCATAAGATGATGGACTCCCTTTCTCAGCAGGCTTCCCTCTTTGCCTGATCTGGGGAATGCCAGATCCTGTAAGCCCAACCCTTTCCTGATTAGAAACCCACTCAGCAAGCCTCTAGGAATTCCTGGAGATACCTACTCTATGCTAATGAGTTGTCTAGGCGTCTTGGCTTTCAAACAATGACCTTTAACTGTACCTGGAGATCTTTCCCCACCCAAAGGATAATTAAGTACTGTTTCCTTTCTTATGATAGGTCTGTTTTGTTACATGTAGATCAAGTATTGCTGGTACCCCTAGCCCCAGATACTCAAACACATTCACTCTCAAAATTCCTTCCATTGCCCAAGGTTAGAAATGTTCCTGATTCACAAAATAAAGGCTTGTTGACTCTCTTGCTCTTCCTCTACCATGACTGTCAGAGATTCATCATTGGCTCTGGAGGAAAGGCTCTGTCTTCCCTGAAGGCCACCTCCAGCTTCTACTGATCAGCAGTGTGTCAGCTGGGATTACTGCTGCCTCCGTCTTTCTGGCACCCTTACGCTGTGTCTGAACAAAAGTAGGACTTGATACCCTATGAGCATATACAGAGGGAGGAAGTCCCGTTCAGTCACAGTCATAGGGGAGGGGAGTAAGGGGAAATGGGAGGGAGGGAGGGAGGAATGGGAGGATACAAGGGATGGGATAACCATTGAGATGTAACAAGAATAAATTAATTAAATATATTTTTAAAAGGTGGGTTGCAGCCTCTGTGCTCTCTCTATTTTGGTTTCAAAGCTCTGAGCAAGCTTCCTATACTGGCTGCTCATGAAGCTGCCACCAATCCACATAAATCAGGCCAGGCCCTCACTGATGGCTGGCTTGTTCTCCACTTCATGCTTTATTCTTTTCTGCCTGAGAAATGTGCACTTCTGCTTCCTGCCCAGAAGCAGCTGCAGAGACTCAGAATGGCAGTGTGTTTGGATGAAGGAAAGGGAAAAGAGAAGTTTTGTAATTTATTTTATAATTATATTTTATCAAAAAAATTAAAAAATCATTCCTATAGGCACATACATGAGTGAGGAGCTCATGGGCTCAAGGGTTAACCTAGTATGATTGTTTTGCTTAATGGATATAATATCAAAATGCTCTTTAAATGCATGTTACTCTACCCTAGTTACTGCAGCTCTCAGACCTCATCAGAAAAAAAATGTCTTGTGTCATAGATGGTAATCAAAGCAGAAACTTACAGGTTGCCAAATGCTGGGAATGACTTATTATGGGATACTTGTCTACAAATGAGACAACATTACCACATCCACTCCTCCAATCTCAGAGATCACGAATAGTGGAATAGGGGATGGAAATTTGTAAGAGCCAAAGATTATGGAAGATGAGAGCTAAAAGGCCTCTTCTGGATATGAAAGGACTACTGAACTGGTGAAGTCATAGAAGCTTTGGTTGATTGCACAGGACCCGTGCAAGAAGATACATCCAGTCAACCTTCCAGCAGAGTGAGAGGTAGTATGAAAGCCCCAATGGTAACTGAGGAGTCACAGACTGCTGATGGCTTTTGCAGGAGGAAGAGTCCGTTTTTATAAGAACGTGGCTACTTGTCATTGATATCCTCTCATGATCAGAATCACACCATGAAGAATAGAGACAGCCAATATGGAGCAGATAGGTTATTGAATAAAAACAAATGTAGAAAATGCAAACTTGGATAAGGCAGTAATTAGGGATTGGAACTGGGAGAAGTCACAATCAAATATGTTCAAAGTGTATAATATGAAATTATAAAAGAATTGATAAAGCACTTATAAATTTTTCTACCTCTTTAGAATTTCATAAAATTATATTATGAGATATGATTATATCTACAAACATTTTCTTTGCTGTCTAACATCTGTCTCACCCAACATATCCCTTATTTCCACCTTCATTTTCACTAAAGTTACACATTTACAATGATTTATTTTTAAAAAGGAGTAATGACTAAAATTACTTAAAACTCTGAAAAGTTTATAAAAATCTATAAAGTATAAATTAGAATGATATGTTATAAAAGAGAAATAAGGTAATTTTTTTCTTTGGAACTTTTTGTTAATATAGTATTACCATGCATGTTTTGTCAATATACACTACAACACAAAGAAAATCATAGAAACTCTGACTAAAGCAAGAAATATTCATTAATCATACTTTATTGTCTGAAAGACCCTCTGAAATATTTTTAATAAATTGAGCATGATCTAATTAACTTTCACTGTTGCATGAAACTAAGAAATACAAAAGATTATAGGAATCCATCAAATCAAAAATGTCTCTAACTTAAATTTCTGTAGCTAAGTTCCCTAATTAAGTTCAAATGATTTTGGAATTAGGAGAAGGATATTAATGTAATTTACTTCATTGGTTAAAGGAATTATAACATTCTATTAATAGAAATATGAATTAATGTATGTATGTAGCTTCAATTTAGCTACTTATCAAAGTGATCAGGTACCTGCTTCAATACCAAGTTCGTTGATGTAACCACTAATTTTTTTGAGGTGTCCATGCTATTATTACACCCCTACATTCTACCCTCTTTTGTGTAGGAAGGTACTCTGCAGGCTACAAGGGAAACATGGATACCAAGTCACCCACAAAACCTTTGATCTACAGTCCAATATTTCTTATATAACCTAACACTGCAAGCCAGGTTCTGCCTCCTCTTAGGCTCTCCCACATTAACAATTTATCAGGACAGTACTCTACAGACTTGCCTACAGGCCATTTTTCTTTTTTAAATTTCATGATTGGTTTACTCAGGTAATTCCAGGGAAGGTAAAATCACTGAAACAATTTGTCTATCGTCTGATATGTCCAATTACATGGCATGATGGAACAGAAGAAGTTACAAACTCATTTGCATGTTTACATTGTATACAGGCAAATTTTAGGGAAGTATTTCTCTAGTTATGATCCTCTCTTATCACAAAACTCTAGTTTGTGTCAAGTTGGCATAAAAATTTCCAGCAAAAAGTTCTATACTATAAATAGCTTGTTATAATCTTCATTTTAACAAGTGTTGCAAATAGCTATTCATATAAGTTTTGAGCTTGATAATCAAGGAAATATTAATTATGTTCTACAATAACAATAAGAAACTTGATGGGAACTGATTAGGAAGTCTGAAAGCTAAAATATTTGTAATCATAACAAGACTGTGTTAAAAGAACTCTGGGTGTTTCCATGTCTAAATTTTAGCACAGCTTGAACATTAAGACATATATCAATTGACTACCAGAGCAGTTGACAAAAGAAGACACAAAATCAAATTCAGAGATTAGCAGCACTTTTGAGTTCTACCAAAATGGAAATATAAAAACAAATATCCATGACAAAAATACACAAAAAAGAAATGCTTTTCATGTCCATTTGCTTGGAGAAGACAGAAAATTTTAGATTCTTACATATACATTCCAAATACATGAAAACATACACAATGAAAACTAGTATATTCATAATATTAAAACATAGATTATAATATACAATGAAGCTGTTGCTTTAATGTGAATAAAAGTTCACATATTGGGACATACATATTTTTGGCATCTATTGTGATATAATATCTTCTCAATTCATTTTTTATTTTAGTGAATAATCTTAGAAAACTATTGAGATAAATATTTAAATACATAATGCCATTATTAAACATTCGTTTTATAAACAGCCTATTACTCCATTATTGATTTAGAATATAAATCAATAAGTTAAAATAAACTTATGAGACCAATTTCACATGTAATTTTTCCCAGCTTTGTGCAGGGAATAATTCCTTGTCTGTCTGCTTGATTCTTTATGTTCTGGCCTTTTATAGACTTATTTTCTCTTTTTCTTTCTCATATCTTGGAAAAGCATCAGTATCTTCTCTTAAATTTTTATTTAATATAATAATGTAACATAATTGCTTATGTTATTGTTATGTATGTACAATGTCTGATTCAAGAGAAACAAATAGCTAAACAATGAATAAAATAAAAATAACAAACAAAGAAGTAAACAACTGGATATATAATGAAATATATCCTATCATAAAATAGTTAGGAAGATGTTAGACCTCAGAGATATGAAAATGCCATCATTTTCTTTTGTAAGGAGCAGTTCCCTTTTAAGGCGGGAAAGGTGTCCAGTTACTGTACTACTAAGTATATGAGATGGCTATTCTTGGTGTCAATATGACTGCATCTGGAATTAACTAAAATTCAAGTAGCTGGGTATACTTGAGAGGAATATTTCTGAAACAATTTAAGTAGGAAGGATGACCTTTAGTCTGGCTATTTTAGATATGCAGATTTGAGTGAGGTAACCCAGACCCAGAAAGACACACATATAAAAGCTCCCTTATAAGTGGATATAGTACAGGATAATACTGCTACAATTCACAGACACAAAGAAGATAAATCATAAGGAGGGCCCACGGGAGGATATATGAATCTCACTAGGAAAGGGAAGCAGAATAGACAGAGGAAGTGCTAGAGAAAGGGAACAAGATAGGAGAGGGAGTGTGGAGGGAAATGAGGGTGGGCAACTGAGGTGGTGAAAGCAGGAGAGGGGGAAGGAGGACAGAGGACTTGCAGAGAAAGAGAAACCCTAGCCTGTGGCATCTCTGATGCAGGCTGGAGACCTATGACAATGTAGGCTCCTTGAAGGATATGGGGGTGACTCTAGCTGAGACGTTTACCAAGTGGTGGTCATGGAGGCTAAAGATGCCACCCTAATAGGCCTCAACCTCTCCCACAAAAACTTCAACCCAAAATTTACTGGGCCTACAATATGTGCAGGAATGAATAAAGAGCAGAGACTGATGGAAAGTCCATCTAACGCCTGGCCACACAATGCAAGAGAGACAAGCCCTGATATTATTAATGACATTCTGCTGTGCTTGTAGACAGGAACCTAGCATAGCTATCCTCTTAGAGGCCCCATCCAGCAATGCATTGAAACAGATGCTGAGACTCAGCACTAATTAGGTGGAGCACTGGGGTAGAGTGGGAGGGAGGATAGAAAGACCCAGGGGAACAGGAGTTCCACAAGAAGACCAACAAAGCCAATTAACCTGGGCCAAAGGGGAGGAGACTTGTTGAGACTGAAACACCAACTAAAGACCATATAAGAACTGAACCTAGGCCCCTTACACATGATGGGCAGCTTGGTCTTCATATGGGTCCCCTAATAAGGGGAGTGTGGGCTATCTTTCACAAGGACTTTCTTGCCTGTTTTTAGATTACTTCCCCCTGGTGGGGCTGCCTTTCTGGGTTACCATGTTAGAGGATGTACTACCGTCCAGATACAACTTGATGTGCTGGGATGGGTGGGGAGTGGCTCCCCTTTTCTAAGGGGTAGGGCAGGGGAGATTTTGGTAATCGAAAGGGGGGACTGGAAGATAGGAGGGACGGTGCCATGGTTGTTATGTAAAGTGAATAAATAAATTACCTATCCATTGGGTAGATCTGGGTAGAGGTTCGAAGTTTACTGCATGTATTGTCCTTGGTTGGTGTCATAGTTTGAGCAGGACCCCTGGGCCCAGATCCACCCATCATAATGTTCTTCTTGTAGGTTTCTAGGACCCTCTGGATACTTCTACTTCCCCATTCTCCCATGATCTATCCAATGGACAGGACATTCTTCACAGTTGAGTAGAGAGTGGGGTCTGACTTTCACACGAACTCTGGTGCCCCATATTTGATCACGTCCCCTGGATGGGGAGGCCTGGTGGCACTCATAGGAAGGATAGCAGGCTACCAAGAAGAGACTTGATACCCTATGAGCATATACAGGGGGAAGAGGTCCCCCTCAGTCACAGTCATAGGGAAAGGGAGTAAGGGAAAAATGGGAGGGCGGGAGGAATGGGAGGATACAAGGGATGGGATAACAATTGAGATGTAATATGAATAAATTAATAAAATATATTTAAAAATTAATAAATAAATATAAAAAGAAATAAATTACATAATTTTAAAAATGAAGAAGATTCATCTTTAATCTGGACCAGAGCTTCTTCTAGCATTCTATATAAAGCACATGGAAGAAGGAAGCAGTTTTCTCTTTGCCTGCTTGCCTTCACTCTTACTAGCTGCTTCTGGATTTCACTGTATTCCAAAGACCAGCTGAAGCATCTAGCCTTGTGGGCTGACCAACTACTATATTCTTGCACTGTCCATTGGTAGATAGCCATTGCTAGACCAGCAGAACAACAGCTAGTGTGTGTGTGTGTGTGTGTGTGTGTGTGTGTGTGTGTGTGTGTGTGTCCTATCAGTTATATCTCTCTAGGGAACTCTTCTTAATGCAGTAGATATTTGCTCGTTTTCATATGATCCTGCATTGAAGAAAACAGCACTATCTATTAATATTCTACATATCTTCATTCTGTTTAGTAATTTTATTCAATGCCAATTTTTTCAATGCCAACTTTTAAGGAAGAATTTACTTCCTACAATTTACAGAGCCTTATATTTGAATTTCAAGAAAACAGTGGTCTAGAAATGTTATTAAGCATACTTAAGAAGCACCACAATTCCTGGCATACAAATCCCATTAGACTACAATCACAATTTGTCATCTATCATCTACCATAGAGTGCCCACTATAAGTGTATGCAGAAATTCTCTAGAGGCCTTCAGGATGAGCATGCTATATGTGAGATCTCATTTTTGCTTTCATTAGATCTAAGGAGAAAAGAGACACAAAGAACCTCTATCTAGCCTGTCTGTCTTTAGTAATAGAATTTTTAATGTTATTGGAGTGCAACACAGTATGTTAAGCAAACATACTCCAAATATTCCTATTCTTATAAAATTTAAACACACACACTCACATATACACAGAGAGGGGGGAGGGAAGGAGAGAGAACACTATGTATAAATATATGTATATATACTTGTAGATTGTATGTTTATATACCTAAAGGGAGACATCTGTATTTGAAAACATCAATTAAATTTTTATTTAATTACGATGGTTAAAATTCAATTGAAACACGTCTATAATATAAAATGCAACACAGTCTCAGATGTGATGGAATGTAGAACGATGTCAACATATTCCTTTGTGTAATAAATTCTGCTTATCTGGATTTATTTTTACCTTTTTAAATCTAATTGAAATCATAAAACAAAATATGGTGGCAAGGAACCAGTTGTAAACTTTATTAAAGAATTTTCTAGATACTGTAACCATGTTAAAAATTTCAGCTCTCCTGAACAATCTAATTCAGCAAGAAATGGGGGAAATCTACAAAAAAAATCATTATAGCTCTAAGTATTTAAATCTTTCTTTTTGCTGAAAGAGTCAGGAGATGACAAGCTTGTACAACCTCTAAAATGCTGGATTTATAAATAAGTGGCATTTTAAAATCTGACTTTTGAAATAAAGCCTTCATTAAAGTGGAAACTTGACAGTATGTATGGCCTCCCCAAGCACAGGTAATTTGTTTACTTTGGATCTTCTGTTTGTGAGGGTTGTAGAAATAAGTGATTCCTTTAAGCTTAGTCTGAGAAAATCATACCCAAATTCTAGTTCTGTTTATATGTAATGATGGAAAACATTTAAAGCATTTACTTATATGTTTGTTACTCATGATTATACCAACTATAATTGTCAGAAATTGATAATAAGAACAATAACTGAGTTCATATTTCATTGCTTCTGAAGCATGGTAGGCACAAGGAAGCCAGTAATATTTGTCTAATGCTTCTTTCACTGTTTAAGATCAACTGATATAATGAAATCACAAAACACAATGGCCTACAACATTAAGATATTCTGTTTAATGTATTAAGAATAATTATTTGCAACTTGAAGTCTTTCTTTTAAATATTTTGACTTTTAAATGAAAACAGAAATATTAGCTTTTAATTTTGATAAAAGTTAAAATATTATTTGACTCTTCATAATATGCAATAAAATCAAGGTAGAAATCACTATATAGAGTTAAAGCTTAAATGTTAATTATAAGCCTGGCCTATGGGCAATTACGATGTACTTATTAAGTGGTTCCATTAAGATGAATTATCCTAATACAGCTCTTAAATTAGCTCCAAATTTGCATAATGCATAATAATTATAAATATTAAAGGTCCTATCTCCTATTTCATTAACAACATCTCCTTTGCACATAGTTATGGAGGTTAGGAGGGCATGCTCAAAATATAATAGTCATACAAATTTTCTCCCTGGCAAGCTAATCTTTTCTACTAAGTACAAAGCTAGAGACACAAATCTACATTTGTACAAATAATTACTGCTTTCATGCTTTTATTTTAACATTAAACTTTTCTTCTAAATAGTTGAGAAAATGCCTAGGGACAGAATTCAGCATCATAATTAAATTTAGTCCAACAAACCACACAAAAGCCCACATTTCTGTCATGAAATGAACCCTACAAAATGATTTTCTACTGCGTATTTAAATTCAGTTAGTAAAATTAAAGAAATCCAGACTAAAAAAATACTAACTAGCTTGCATTGAACTATTACAAGAATCAACAGTGCATAAAGGTGTATAAGACATTCCATTCCACTATTTGTGGTACATTAATTATCCTAAGTTCCATTTGTAAAATGGTCAGGCAGGAAAATTAAAAAGAAATGTATATGTGGAATGACTGAAATTTTCCTCTGTTAATTTGAAGTTGGGAAAATATATAGTTTTATTATTTCTGTGACATCTCAACAAAATGAAATTTAATACAAACTTTGCATTTAATTTAGAGTCTGGAGGGAGACATAATATATATCATAAAACAGATCAAATATATAGTAGAAGAGCTATATGAGACAGAAACCTGAATGTTGTCTTTTATAGTTATTTGTCAGACAGTTGTTGTTCCATGAGTTTGATGTTTGTGATTTTAGAACAAGTGTCAGTTGGGGAGAGGATGGAAATGGGAATCAGAGGAAAAGAGATTATGTAAGTGTGGAGTACATCAACATATGACCAAATGTGCACTTCAGTAGGCCTTGTACACTTCTTAAGTGTATATATACTCAATATCAAAGCCAGTGGAAAAATGAACAGAAATAATTTGTATGCCATATGGCAAGCAAAAGTGTCTACACACAATGGGTGCTAGAACTCGCAGAGGCATTACTGCCCACTGGAAAGAGGAGCTAAAAGAGAGGGAGATATAGGAACACAATGTTGATATGTGAATGTGAAAAATGGTTTTCTTTAGGGCACATGTTGATGGTTTGTAGACATGCTTTGTCTTGAACTGTGGGAGGATAAGGTTAGAATTCACTGGTCCAAATCAGTACATCTTCTATGTTCCAACAAGGAATTATCTGTGGCTTTACCTGATGGTGAAAGAGTGCTGCAGTCCTTTGTATGTTAATGCTTTCTATTTCATGTTAAAATCGTTAATAAGTACTAGAATTTGCTGGAAAAATATGAATAATAAATAACAATAAATTTGTGGACAGGTGCCTTTTTGTTTAAGCAAGATTATTTATTAAAGAATTGAGTATCTATCATTTATTGTTCAAAGTTCAAATATGGGTCCATGCCAAATATGCACTAAGTTCTTTTAGAAGTGGCTCTTGACTTCAAATTAAAATGCACAAAATGATTATTGACCTAAATATATCCATGTCAGTTATTCAGTACAAAGCTTGGATGGTAGTCAGAGGGCATGAATAGATAATCCATGCCTTTGGAAAAAGGAAAAATAATAAAAGAGAAAAAATGATTGAATACCCAACCCTTCAAATTTATATTTTATTCACTCTACTTTTATGGGATTTTTGAGTTACTATGAGATAATTATTTATAAGATAGAAATTACTTATTAAATTTGTTATATAATTTCAATGTGACTAAATCAAAATACTGTGTTTTCTGGAATCCTTTGATACAGTTTTGAGAAAATAAAAAAGCACTTCTGTGGAAATAAAGTCATAACCATCTTTTGTATGTTGAGATTATTAGAAATAGAAAATTAGCTGTGTTATAGAACTTGTCTTATGTTCTGGATAGTTTTAGAAAGTGAAAGTATTGTTTCAATTTTGTAATAGAATAAGACTTTATATGATTAGAACTGTAATAAATATATGAGGAAAATAGCAACATTAAATTATAATTCCTTTTTTGTACTTTCAGTATGCAGTACCATATTTTATATTCCTTTTCACTAATTAGACATAACCTATGAAACAATCTAACAAAAATGATTAATCAGAAACTGAAGTTGTATGATAATTATGATCCATTGAAACATTTTATAGTGCAGCATAAGCTTTTTATATTATCTTCAGCTTGCAAAGCTAATGTTAATTACTGTATGGATTAATAGCTTTCAAGTGTGTCCTACTTTCAGTATAAATGAATATAAATTAGTTTCATATTTTGGCAATAAATGTAGTACATTTCTTTTCAAATTCTTTTAACTCTTATATGCACATATCCTTATAGAATTTGGAAGAGCAATGGCATAATTGTTTGCAAGGAAAATCATTCTAAATTCTGAAGCTGGAAGGAATAATTTGGCTCTGTTCCTTCCTGCGTGTAAAAGAGATTGTTGACTAGGCAGACTGCTGGCATCACACCCCCCTTAAGTGCACTCTCTGGAGAATGAACTCGGCCTAAAGACCCTGAATTGCCTCCATCAAGAACTTTTATGCCATTTCTCCCTAATACATTGCTTTGCTCCTAAAGATGAATATACATTAAAGTTTTTCATTTTCTTATCAGTTGTTCAGCATTTAAACCTGTAATTCCCCTTTGCTTAAGACAAAAGCAAATACATCTGAAAAGTTTAAAAGAAATTCCTAAGGATGTTAAATTTTTCTGGTTACCTTTCCTTCAGATTCTTTCTCTTTCAATTTCTTCCTCATCTTTCATCTGCTTTCCATGACACAATACAGTCCATAGACCCTGTAGTGTAAGTTGTTGGTATAAAAAGTTGACTACATATGGCTTACAGTAGACTACTGTTCTATTATCATTCTAAAAAATGATTAGTGCTTCATTAATGTTAATAAATATTTTTACAACTTTTGTTTATTGTGTGTCTATGTGTGCACATGTGTACATGCTTGACACAGCAGGCCTGTTAAGGTGAAAAGACAGCTTGACAAAGTTAGTTTTCTTCTTTTACGATGGAGTCTTGAAGATTATCATGGGGTTCAGGCTTAGTAAAAAGCACTTTTAGACACATTTCACAGGACCATACATTGAAATGTTGCAATAATACAGTGCTCAAAATCCAACATCAGTGTTGCTTTACTCTCATTGATCTCATAATCTATTTTAGGAGCAGTTATTATTATTATTAATATTTACTGCTACTACAACTACAATTGTTACCATTATTATTATAAATACAGGGTCCCATGGGGAGACCTGGTGGCACTCAGAGGAAGGACAGCAGGCTACCAAGAAGAGACTTGATACCCTATGAGCATATACAGGGGGAGGAGGTCCCCTTCAGTCACAGTCATAGGGGAGGGGAGGGGAGTAAGGGGAAAATGGGAGGAAGGGAGGAATGGGAGGATACAAGGGGTGGTCTAACAATTGAGGTGTAATATGAATAAGTTAATAAAATATATTAAACAAATAAATCAATAAATACAGGGTCCCATGTATTCAAATTGGTAATATATAGTCAAAGATAAGCTGCAGGTTCTAGTATTTTTACCTTCATGCTTTGAGTGTTGACATTACACTATGTAACCCATTCGGTTTTCATTCTCCTGGTAGTTTTAGCTAGGATTCAGGCACACTGAGCAAGTAATGTTTCAATGGAGCTATATGCTGAACCTTATTATTTTGTTTGATGTACCATGATGCCACTTGTTCTTATTTTCCCTATCTATTATTATACTAATAAACAAAGACAGAGCAGTGTGATGTTATCAAACAATTTAATATTACTTGTCATCTACCATATCACTGTTCTTTTGTTCAAGATTTTCTTGCTCCTAATACTTGATGCTTACTATTTATATCCACAAGAAAGAAAGAAAGAAAGAAAGAAAGAAAGAAAGAAAGAAAGAAAGAAAGAAACAGAGGAAGGAGGAAAGGAAGGAAGGAGGAAAGGAAGGAAGAAAGGAAGGAAGGAAGGAGGAAAGGAAGGAAGGAAAGAGGAAAGGAAGGAGAAGATTTTTATTGAAGTGACTGTCCAGAGAGGGACTTCAAGTATATTTTTAAAAATCTAAGTATAAGAAAATAAAGTTAATTTTTAAAGGCAGAAACCAACCTATTATAGCAAGTGGAAAGTGTTTTCTTTTTTCTCCTATTAGTTCTGAATTAGTTTTCGTGATCCTGTAAGAAAGAAAAATTTAGCATAAAATAATTGGTACATTTTAAATACCACAATTGTAGACTATGTGTCACAAATCAAATGATAGAAGGATCACAAGACTCTATCATTTTTCTTCCAGTCATGATCCTTCCTGACTCTAGGAATACATCTTCTTTTCTTGCAACTTCCATTAATCTGGGAAGTTATTCATTTTCTAGATTCCTCACTTCAAGTTTTCACATGCTTATCTCATAATCTTTGTCTGAATTTCACAATTAAAAAATCAATAAAAAAATAGCTTTCCTTTGTCTCAGTAACTTTGGATTAATTTAATTGCATTTGTAATAAAACTCATTTCTAAAAACATCATATATGCAGGAACCAGAGTTGCGATTTCATCATCTATTTAGTAAAGACACAATACAATCTATAACATATCTATGTTTTGGGATAGAGGTTATGACACTTGGCTTCCAAGTTATTAAGAAGTGATTTTGATGAGTTATGACACATGGCACTCTAATTTTGAAGAATAAATAAAGCTTTCTTTTGATATTGAATTCCTAACAGTACACATACACACCCACCACATAATATATTTTTTTCTGAGCATTTTCTAGGATGCTCAGACTATGTTTTCTCAAGAGTTTTCACAAACTTATCCTTATAGGCTGTTTAGGTTGTATAATTCCATAACTTCACAAAGATCTTGACAAATCTGATTCTAACTAAAATACAAAGTAGACTGCACTGCATCTGGAGAACAATCTAAGGGATTGGGGACTTAGAAAAACTCATTTGGGAGCTATCTTTTGATAGATTTTTTATGAGTATGAGATTGGAAAGGGATTAGAGTGACTTTGTTCATCTTAAAGAGTCAAAAATAGCACAGTGGGGCCAAGGGTGTGAGGAGGCAAATTTAAGTTCAGTGTAGGGAATGATGACTTTGATAATGTCCAGGCTCAAAATAAAATATATGTGACATTAAACTCCTTTGGGGGATTGTTCAGATGTGGTTAATACCTTCCATTAGGTTCAAATATATTGAATAAGCACAAACTATGTGACAGAGCCTGGGCTATGGCCTAAGCCAACCAGAGGATGAGATTTTTGCTTGGATAAGTGGTTATACTGGTCTGATCCAGCCTCTGGAAAGTCCTTTATCTCTAGGATTATGGTTTTGGTATGATTCTAAACCTCCAAAGACAGATTTAACACAGCTTTTCAGCTTAATTAAACTCAAAAAGTGTTTGACCATGAAATACATAGAAAAGGAAAGAGGAATCCCCTGTGTGTGAGAGACAAAATGTTTTAGCCACATCTTGATCTCTACTGAAAAGCAGATATTTTGCCCTTGTTTTTGTATCTACAACTATATTCACAACTACCTGAAAGGTCTTAATGAAAAGGGTAATTTTTAATATATAATATGCCTTCTTATGCTAAGTATCCTGGAGAAAAAAATGTAAACTAGCACATTGGATGGTAGGGAATAGACTAATTATTTCTAACTTAATTACTAGAAGTTCTTGTATAGTTTTGTTGGCATTAATTTAGCTCTGAGAAGCAAATATGTAAATAGAATGCAAATCACAATAATCAGTAAGCTAAATTGTTTGTAATAAATTTAGATATTTTACATTTCCTCTTGGCTCATCAGAAATAATTAGAAAATGTAAACGATCTCATTGGAATTAATGCGGGTTCTCTATTGCCGTTAGTGTTTTCAAGTATTACTCCACACTTTCACCAACTGAAATCATCAGGCGTTAAAATGGAAAACCAGGCACTTTTAAGATGTAATTATCCACTGTAGCATATTAACACTTTTAAGTGCCAGATTTGTAATTAAAGAGCAAGGGAACTACCTACGGCTTCTACAACCACCTGCCAATCTGAAGAACATGAATAAATAGAGACTTCATTTTGTTTGAACTTTGGGATAAACACAGCTCATTGTAATTGATTAATTTTTAGCTACATATGATCAAAGAAAAAGTAAGAAGAAAATGATCTGAGCTTCTCAAATGAAAATGAGGGCATCGCTACTGATATTCTGATATTTAAGTAGGGCTGGGCAAAGGCTGGACAACGCTTCATAAGCATAGATCTCACAGTCTAGAACTCTATAAAAGAAACGTACTGCATGTTAATCAGAAAGGGACAGCCTCAGCCACATTTGCCTGTGAAATAAATTAATATGACAGTAAATTTTTTCCACTGAAGGAATTTAAGGTTAAGAGGGTTTAAAAATAATAAAAATTCTATACAAATTGCTCAGGAATACAGAAGAGTAATATATTTTCAACTAATCTTGAGGACATAATTATGAGACCAAAAATCAACAAAACATATATATGAAAACTACATTATATCAAATTAGGATATAATATTCATCAAAGTATTAGCAAACTGTATTTAATAATATGTAAAATATATATCAAAACCAAGTGTTGATTATCAAATTAAAAAATTAGAAGTCTGATTCAATGGTTGAAAACTATTCAATGATATTTAACAAATATATCAAGGAAGTAAAAAATAATTTCTTAATATAATTCTGCTGCTTCTGTGACAAGCCTGGAGATGAAGACTCGAGAACCAAGAAGCTGACAGACTAGCTGGCCCAAAATACTAAGTACCAAACAACAGATACCGTTTCAGACAAGATAGAAGGGCAAGACCATATTCGAGGTTTTCCTCTAAATTCACCTACATGCTACGGCATGGGTGTTCTCACATTCATATGCATGTACACACACTGTGCACCCACAGGATACGTGTGTGCACACACATATGCACATACACCCTCACTCACTCAGATGTACATGAATACACAGATACATGAGAACTCAAAAAATATTTTTAAAATGTGCACACATATGCATTATCTATCTCACACACAAACATGCAGGCACACGCAAAAACAAAACAAAAAATTACGTGAGACAAAGCCAAAGATAAGAAAAATTAAAAAAAAAATTCAATAATTCAGTAAAAAATAGTTAGAGGAGTTATCTCATGCCCGTTTAAAAATAAAAGGAGACTCAGTCACAAATTTCAGGTACAATTTTACAAACAACCAACTCCAGAGAGAAGAACGAGCATGACTACAATATTACCAGGAAATACATTTTTACATTCGAAATGTCAGTGTAGCGTCACAAAGGATGAAATGACGCAAAGGGAGGACTATACAGATATTGTTAATCCTCAATCATTAAAGGAGAAGGGAGCATCCCATCACTTATGTTTAAAGAAATGATCAGCAGCTTGTGATAATTACAAGGATAATTTTACAAACCTTTATTCAGTGTGGCAGATGTTTATATGCTTCTTTTAAGACTTGATAAAGTGTTATAGAAATAGAAATTATTAAAAAGTTTTGAATAATATTATTTGAATAATAACAAACATCAGTTTACTGTTTAGTCAAAAACATTACACTTACCAAGAAAAAAAAAACAAAAAAGTTTTCAAACACATGTGAAATATTTTTATTCAACAATATTTAGATATACAATAAAATTAAACAATTTGTAAATAATTATCATACAACCCACGTATTTTCAACCAGATGCAAATATATTAAATATTTTTACTACCTTTGAAATATTCACACAACACTCTTATATTATATATGTTCCCCAACCCCTCTTTCCAACTTCTTAGGCCCTTTCCTACCCATTCAAAGCTGTGTCCTTTTCTTTTTTTATTACTTCAGGATGAATTTTTGCTGCTCAGTGAATCTTGGATAGGTGGTTTTAACACTGCAGGGTAGGCAGCTTCTCAGCGCTACAGACTTAAGAGAAAACTGTCTCTCCTTCTACTAGGAAGCTAGACATAGCGAATAGTGCCAAAGTATTTGTGGGATTATGAACCAAACTTTGCTCTCCATACTGGAATTTGGTTTGGGTTGGCCTCCCATGATTTTGTGCATCTTGCTGCAAACGTTGTGGGTTCACACATGGAGCTGTCCTGCTGCTTTCAGAAGATAATGTTTCCTTGTAAGCATTCATCACCTCTGGCCCTCAATTTCTTTTTACTCCCATTTCACAATGATCCCTGAGACTTGGGAGGAAGAGGTATAACTATTTATTCCTCTTTTCAATTTTTAAAAGAATGCTGTATAATAAAAAGCTTGGAAATAAGAAAACAACACACACACATTAACAAGACGTTAATTTGTCCATTTCAATGAACTTCTGTACAATTCAAGTCAGCATTCTGACATTGTTTAGCTGCCCATTAGATTATAAACTTTTACTCTGTAATATATGTTTATGCACTTATTCACCAGCTTTAAACACAAACAACTGTGACAAGAATACTACAACCTGCAATGCCATCTTTCTAAATTCATGGAGAAATAAAGGTATTTAAAGGGCAAATGATAATTAAGGTTTTTTTTATGACAATCCAAACCACATTGCAGAAATTCTTGGAACATTTTACAGGAAGGAAGATGTAACATCTCATTATTCATGCAAACATATGAAATGTACACTTTGACAACTGCAGATACAGATGCACAAACTAGACATGGGGAAAAAACATGTTCAATAGCACCTCATCAGAACCTCAAAACTACTACTGGTAAAGAGACACCAATGGTCCAGGAACACAGTTTGTCACCTAACACATTTACAGAAAATAATAAATACCTTTCTATAATAAGCATAACTGCAAATGGCCTCAAATCACCACTAAAAAGATTCAGAATAATTGGCTGGATTAAAAAAACAGAAATAAACCACATGCTATGTTCAGAAAACACACTTATCCAGAAAGCTACATAAAAGCTGAATATCAGAGAATGGAAAACAAAATTCTAATTAAAAGATGTAAACAAGCAGGCATAGATCTACCTGTTCATATAAAATCAACGTCAAAGCAAAACAATCTAGGAGAAATAAAAAGGGACACAACATATTACTAAAAGGAAAAAACATCAAAACACATACAACTTGAAGCTTTTTTGGACCAAATATTGATGCCACTAATTCATAAAACAAGCACAAAGAGAAATAAAAGACCAAAAATAGGTATTGATACAAAAGTAGTGAGTGATTTCAACATCCACTTTCATATTTTAAAAAGTTTTCCAAACTAAAAAGAAGTAAGAAAACTTCAGGCCTAAAATATACTAGGGTTGGGTTGGACTTAATGTAAATGTACAGAATATTTCACCCAACAGATGAAAAATGTACATTTTCCTCAGCAGTGTGTAGCCCTTACGGCTGAGCATCATTTACTCTCTTATTCTCAGAAACTTGTCCAGTCCCGGTTCACTGTATTACTTTCCATTTATTGCAAATAGAAGCTTCCCAAATGAGAGCTGGGGTAGACTTTAATCTACAGGGTAGAATGGTAAGTCACGATTAGTCAATTTAATACTATATCCGTTCTTTAGCATAATACAGTAAGTTCTCCTCTATGGCCTATAAACTTTCTAACCTTAGGTGCTTGACCAAATAAAAGTGACAGCTATGGGTTGCATCTTGTAGATATAATGATTGGTTACTCCCATCACTTCTGGGCAGGACAAATGGGATAGGCGTGGCCAAGGTTCCAGGGCTGGGGGAGACAGGGAGAATCTTGGGAAGAAGGCAGACCAGAGGAGAAAAGAGGAGAAGGAGGCTGTGCCATAATGGTTTGGTGGAGGAGAAAGAAGCACATGGCCGGCATGGATAGAGGATTTGGCCCAGATGAAGAACGTTAGCAAGTATATGGAATTATGGATGGGAGGTGGCTTGATAGAAATTATTAGAATCAGATGGCATGGGATTAGGACAGGTGTCCCATACCTGACCCACTATGGGAAGTAGTTTAGGGGATTAATATCTGTCCTGCTGCAGGTTAACTAAGCTATTTTAAAATATAACAGGTTTCTGTGTCTTGATTGATTGCTAGCGGGTTAGAAAATACTGCCATGATAATAATTATAGCCCTAATAATAAACATTATTAGGCCATCCTAGTTAAGCAACTGCAACGACTATCTTCTGTGAAGAAGGAACAGCTGACTAACCCACCGTCTGTATCACAGATGTTTCAATACCTCTGTTTACTACCTCAATGTGTTAATTTTTATTTGTTCACTTATTTATTGTTGTTCTTGTTTTCTCTAGAACTTAATATCCCTAAAAGCTAGGTCAGTCATATTCTTCTTTATTTCTGGATTCATTATTTACTTTAACTTAAATAATGCCCTTAACCACACAAAAAAAAATGTAGATAAGATGCTCCAGCACACAACAAGAAAATTTGCTCAACCATGTTCATAGCAGCCTTATTCATAATAGCCAGAACATGGAAACAGCCTAAGTGTCCCTCAGTAGAAGAGTGGATAAAGAAACTGTGGTACATATACACTATGGAATACTACTCAGCTATTAAAAACAAGGAATTCCCGAAATTTGTGGATAAATGGATTGAGCTAGAAATGATCATAATGAGTGAGTTAACCCAGAAGCAGAAAGAATCAAATGGTATATACTCACTTATATCTGCATACTAGCCCAAGGGGCATGTCCCACAAAAGCCTTCACCTACCAGGAAACTGGGACAGAGGGGAAGGCATCCTATTGGGACTCTAAATGAGAGACGCATGGGAGAATAGCAAAATAAAAGGATCCAGAGGGTCCTAGAAACCTACAAGTAGAACAATATGATAGGCAGATTTGGGCCCAGGGGTCCCGCTCAAACTAAGGCACCAGCCAAGGACAATACAGGAGGTAAACTTTAAACCCCTTCCCAGATCTAGCCAATGGTCAGAATATTCTCCACAGTTGAGTGGAGAGTGTGATACGACTTTCTCACGTACTATGGTGCCTCACATTTGACCACGTCCCCTGGAGGGGGAGACCTGGGGGCACTCAGAGGAAGGACAGCAAGTAGCCAAGAAGAGACTTGATACCCTATGAGAATATATAGGGGGACGTAATCCCCCTCAGGAACAGTCATAGGGGAGGGCAATAACGGGAAAAAGAGGGGGGGGAGGAATGGGAGGATACAAGGGATGGGATAACCATTGAGATGTAACAAGAATAAATTAATAAAAAAAAAACTAAGCAAAAAAAAAAAAAGATTTGTCTTTCTAGTGCAAGATATTTTTCTATGTTTTAACACAATAAAAAACGCTTAAATTTTTCTCTGAGTTAGTAATATGGTATTTTGGTTTTCTTATATGAGACAATAAACTCCCCACACTGACAGGCTCAAATTTAGATTCTTGTAAAAGATAAGAGGTGGCTGTCTTAGGGTTTTATTGCTATGAAGAGACACCATGACCAAGGCAACTCTTATAAAGGGAAACATTTAATTGACTGCTTAATGTTTCAGAGGTTTAATCTATTATGATCATGGTGGGAAGCATGGCAGTGTCTAGGCAGGCATGGTGCTGGAGAAGGAGCTGAGAGTTCTAAATCTTGGCCTACAAGCAACAGGAGACTCTGTGACACACTGAGCATTGCTTGAACATAGGAAACTTCAAAGCCCACCCCCACAGTGACAAACTTCCTCCAACAAGGCCACACCTACTCCAAAAAGGACATGCTTCTTAATTGTGCAACTCCCTATGAGCCAAGTCAAACACACAGGTCTATGGAGACCATACCCATTCAAAGTTCCACTGCGGCTAACTCCGTTGTTTTTATACATGCCAGCGTCTTCCCCACAAGTTACAGCCTTCTCTGTGTCTATCTTCTTTCATATGCTCTCTGTAGAATTTTCCAAAAGCACCTTTGCATAAATGGTTACACCTGAGTCCCATCCTTCAGCTCAGCTACTCAGGAAATGCATAGTTGCTGTGGCAGCAGCTGGGGCACATCTCAGAATGAAATTTCTCTCTGCCCCTAATGAAATTGTTATTTTCTGTTACTACCTTTTTATCCAGTGAATGTAGGTGTTTAGCACAGGAAGTGGTGTTCTTATTTATTCATCTTTCTGTGTTGCTGTTCAAATACTCAGGAACCGTTTTCTACATTCAGTTTTGTTCATAAAACCTCCTGACAATACCAGCATTCATGTCCTATACAATTTCTGTCATTTTGTATTAAGACTAAAACTATTTGGTGTATGCTTCTACAGCTTTTAGGAAGCTGTGATGTGAATCTCAGAACATGGAGCACAACACTGGACTCTAACAAGCTAAAAGAGGACAGAGGGAAAGGGATAATTCTTTCCTTGCCACCACTGGAAATTAGCAAAGCTCTTTTAGAAAACAATCTCACATTGGGTACTACGGATACTGAAAGCAGTTACGTGATTTTAGACGAGTCTCCTTTTGTTCCTTCAGCCATTTCATAAGAAAACAAACTCAAAGAAAAAAGCTATTCAATGATATCATACAAGGTAGCAGAAAACAACTTAAATGATTGTAAAATAAACATGCATAACTCAAATAAACCCAATAATTTCAAGTAAATTCACACATTTAAACAATTCTCTAAATTCAACGTACTCTGCTTTCAAAAATGGCACAAAAAACACACTAAGCTTTTCTGTCCTTAACCCCAAAATGCAAAAAGTAATAAAAGATAATAGGAAACTAGAAGAGGATGATTAAATGGGAAAAGACATGGGGAACAGGGCACATGAAGGAGGGACAGTCAACACCGTGGCCTGTTGAAAAGCCCTGTGGAAGCCAAGCGTGGTGGTGCATGCCTTTAATCCTAGCAGACCTCTGTGAGTTCGAGGCCAGCCTGGTCTAGAAAGTGAGTCCAGGACAACCAGGGCTGTTACAGAGAGAAACCTGTCTGAAAAACAAAAACAAACAAACAAAAAGGGCATATGGCAACCAGCTGCTATAGAAACCTCCTAAAAGCCTCAGCATCAGAGAGGCTTGTTCCAGCAATATATTGGGGGAGACTGCACAGATGCAATTATGCAGAAAGGGAGAGTCCAAGTTGAAGCTTTCCATCTGGTCTCTTCACTCAGAGCTCCAGGAGCCCTGGAAGAGGTAGAGGAAAGTTTGCAGGAGTCGGAGGGGAGGACCCACTGAATTAACTAAATAGAGTTCATAGGGGCTCACAGAGAAATAGCATGTGGGAGGACGTGTTGTGTCTACACTTGGTCCTCCGTTTCTACGTCGTGGCTATTAGCTTGATGATTTTGTGAGACTCCTAATAGTGGGAGTGGGTGTTTTTCTTTGCCTGTTCTGGAGGCTCTTTTCCTCCTATTGGGTTGCATTGTGCAGTATTGAAATGAGGAATTTTGCCTTGCTTTATTGTGTCGTCTTTTGTCCTGTTTGGCTGGTGTCTTTTAGAGGTCTGCCCTTTTCTGTTCCATTTATGCAGAAATGGAGGTGGAATGGAACTTGTGAGAGGAGTGTGGAAGAGGGGGAGATAGAAGGCATGGAGGGAAGGGAAACTGTGGTCAGGATGTATTGTATGAGTGAAGAATCTATTTTCATTTTTAAAACATCTAATATACATCATATATGAAATGAAGGTAAATGGAGTTACTAAGTGATCTGGAATATAATGTGCCAACCAAACATCATGTACTTCTTAGTACAACCTCCACTGCCAGGAAAGGGCTTACCTATGGGATCTCATTGAGCCCCCCAATATAATAGACTATTTCTAAGGCTATGGGTAATTCACTATAACTTAATGATAAATTCTCATTGCTAAAGATATATGTTTTTGTGTCATGGAACATGGAGAAATTAAAGTGATACCCAATCAGAGACTGTGCCTCTAATGACTACTATTCATGGTGCTGAAAGATACTTGCGTGCTACAGGATAAGAAAAGTTACCATCGATATTACCCAAGTACACACCATGTTACCCACAATAGCAATCTTCCTGCAAGATATACTATTGCAATAGTGGCACAAATAATTTGGGAATATACTACCACTTTTTATTGTATTTCTGATCCTTTCCATGAGATGGAACCCAACCCTGACACTGCTCATGTGTCCGAGAGCATGAAATTGGATAGTTTAATGGCTTTAGAGGAAAGCTTATTGCTACTATTCTATTAAAAGAGTTTAGCGATATCATTACGCCTAATGACACACTGATATTACTACAGACCCTCTCAAGCCTCATCATAGGTTTTTTGTTTGAATTTTCATTGTTTTTTTATTTTTGAAGAGTGAGAAATTAGGAAAAGTAATTTGAAATTGGTGGTTAAAGTTGGGGAAGGATAGAGAATGTTATGAAATGTATTAATCAATGTAAGTAAGATATTTAAAAAATAAAATACACACATGGTGAGACACAGATTTCAAACAAAGCAAAACAAAACAAAAAACAGAGTACCAAGCATGTAGCAAGGAGCCAAAGTTATTATGTGTCACTATTTACCCTTCTTTGACATTAAAACATCCTGAGATTTTCACTTCTAGATAGACAGGGTGCGTATATCAAAGGAAATTCAATGAAATAAGCTGAACCTTGGATATTTATATCAAAAGTATTAAGAATTAAATAATTCTCTTCTAGTATATAAAATATATCTGGAGACGAATCTTAAAATGATATTACTCTTAAGCTAAATACAAATTGCTGCTTTTTCCTGACATATACAGAACTCAGATACTTGTGTTATTCCTAATTTATAATCTTTCCAAATGCCTTTTTACTAACTCCTGCCCTCTATTTTCTTTCTTATTTGTTTACTCTTTAGGATTAACTCAAACAAAGTTTACGCTATCATATTGGTAAATGTGCTTCTCACCACTATGCTGTTGTGTTTGCCAATACAATAATGTGATAACTTGTGAATGAGCACCTTTTCCCACCAACGACTCTTAACAAACCAATGTATACTTTGTCTTCATTACTGTAACGCTCATGAATATCATTAGTAAAATAAAGAAGAGTTGAATTAGTATAAATTGGATACGATGTAATATTTAGTTACTAATTACTTTTTGGGTATTATAAAATTTATAGCTCTTCCTTTATAAGACCTGTCATTGAATACTGTTTAGGGAACAAACAAGTTATTGCATACTTTAAAAGAAATAATTTGTTAGAAAACATAGTCAAATTTCCTTTGAAATCTCAGTATTTGATAAAAATTTGAGGCATTTCTCAATCTTTGCCCCAATTAAAGGGCATAGAGAATGTGGCTACTGTTTCCCATGGAATATAAATGGTCCCTGAAGGGTACCCAAGCTAAGCAGTGCTCACAAACATCAATAACTTATGCAAAATATGAGTGACTCACATGTGTTTTAAGAATCTCTTTGTCAATTCCCATTAGCATCCAATAATTTTTCTCCCAAACCACTGTATGAAAACTGAAATAATGCATTATCAATATTTTTAGCAATACCAAACATTAAATACTTTACATGAAAAGTATTACTGGAACATTTATATGCAATAAGCTCCAAGATCTCCATTTGTAATGATGGCGTAATGTAAAATTCTTTTCAGCTACTTAATGCACGTCTAGGAAAAATACATTTTGAAGAAAATAAAGAAGAAAATTACATCATTGATATATTTGTAAATAATTATTTAAGTAAAAAGCAGTTTGATTTTTGAAATTGTCTTCATTTATATAATGAAATTGATTATAATGTCCATTGATCTTAGAAATAAGCAATAATTGTAACCAAATAATAATCAGTTTGGGCCAAATATTCTTTTAATTTAATAAACATATTAAATTTTCTTTCTTTTACATTTCTATAAAACAAGCTTATAAACCATAAAGCAAAACAAATTTATGGTACATTTTAAATTGGCATAGTAAATACAACCATTCTGTTGATAAAAATATTGTGTAAATTATAGAAGATCCACTGGAATAATATTTCATCCCTCAGAGGATAGATGACGTAATTTTGTCACATATTACATAGTAGTTGGAGTACAGCATTACATTTGGGTTTCAACAATTTGGAAGTATGAAATACCATCAGAATATCATATTTAAGACTTGTTTCTTAGTGTTCCAGATTTATGAAGACAAATGTCACCTGATCTATGTTTGCCAGGCTACAACAATTTTCAAGAAATGTTAGAAAACAAATTTAGAATGTTTCATATCTCACAAATGGCAATCTATTTTGATGTTTTCAGCATCCCAGGAAGAAATGCTCAAAAATACGTTAGATAGAATAAGAAGGATTGACCTGAAGTTACAATTGGTTGAAAATATTCAAAAGGAAACCATTCTGAAATTGCATTAATTTTTTTTTAAATTTAAAAATACTTTACTTATAAATGTTGTAAATGCCTGGTAATTTAGAAACAGTAGATTATTTTAGGCCAATGACAGTATATTGATGCATTATGATGGGCAGATCTGGGCCCAGAGGTCCCGCTCAAACTACGGCACCAGCCAAGGACAAAACATGCATAAACTGCAAACCCCTACCCAGATCTAGGCAATGGACAGGACATTCTCCACAGTTGAGTGGAGAGTGGGGTCTGACTTTCACACACACTCTGGTGACCCATATTTGATCACATCCCCTGGATAGGAAGACCTGGTGGCACTCAGAGGCAGGATAACAGGCTACCAAGAAGAGACTTGCATTAATATTTAAACTGTAGGTGACACTGTCAAATTAATATTAGATTTTTGTGCTTCTGAAATTCCGGTGTCTAATAAAAATAAAATGGTGAAAATCAATAAACAAAAGTAAATATTTGACAGTTTAATCAATGATTTTTTTAATGTTTTATTTGAGTCTGTGGTATTATGACTTTGGAGATTTAATTGATGAGAATTAAACTGCAGTTCTGGCTGTTTCACAAGCCTTCTTATCACCTTTTTTTTTGTGGTATCATTTTCACTCACTAATTCAACAGGCTACATAGAAATTAATAAGCCAAAATTTTGTGGATTTTCTCTTCAAGCCATTTTAACTCAGGTATTTGTCTATAAACAAACATGTAAAATGTTAAAGATGTAAATGTATTATCCATACAACCAAGTCAACGAGATGACGTGCATCTGAGAGTTGGATTGGTAATACCTTGGTGCCTGACGGGCATCTTCCGAACTTTCAGAATTGAGTTCTGAGCTTCAATGGTTAGTGTTGTTAGACAACTTGATAAAACCTATACTAACCTGAGATCTGAAAGACTGTTCAGGTCTGTGGGACTTATCTTGCTTATAATAATGAACACAGGAAGACTCACCCACTGCTCTCTATGTGGGATCCTGACTAGTGTATGCGGAGCATGTGAAGACATGTTCCCATGATCCATATCCTTGCTAGAATGAGCTGCCATTAATATTTTCAATCTTAGCTATTCTACAGAAGTAAGATGAAATCTCAGAGCTGTTTAAATTTATATTTCCTTGGTGGATAAGGATGTTGTTTCTCTTCAAGTGTCTGTCAGCCATTTGAGATTCCTTTCTTGAGAATACTGTTTAGATCTGTACTTCATGTTTTGACTGGATTATTTGGTTCGTCGATGTCTAGTCTCTTGAATTCATTACATATTTTGGAAATTAACCCTCTGTCATCTGTATAAGAATGGAAATCTTTTTCCATTCTGTATGCTGTTGTTTTCTCCTATTGACAGTGTCTTTTTCCTGGCAGAAGCTTTTCAGTTTCATGAGGTCCCATTTATCTTAGTGCCTCAGCTATTGGTGTTCTGTTGAAGAAGTTGTTTTCTATGTCAATGAATTTAAAGATAATCCTCACTTCCTCTTCTACTAGGTTCAGTGTATCTGGTTTTATGTTGATATCTTTAATCCACTTGGACTTGAATTTTGTGCAGGGTGATAGATGTGGAACTATTTTCAGTCCTCACCATGCTAACATCCAATTTGACCACCACCATTTGTTGAAGATATTTTATTTTTTCCATTGAATATTTTTGGATTATTTATCAAAAACAGATTCCACAGGTGTGTGGATTTATGTCTGTGTCTTCAATTTAATTTTGTTGATCAATCAGTCTGTTTTTATGCCAATAACAGGTCATTTTTATTACTATAGGAATGTAGCACAGCTAGAAATCAGGAATGATTAATACCCTCCAGAAGTTCTTTTATTTTACAGGATTGTTTTAGCTATCCTAAATTTTTTTCTTTTTCCATATGAAGTTGAGTATTTTTCTTTCAAATTCTGTAATGAATTGTGTTGACATTTTTATTTTGTGTATTAGTGCTTCATCTGACTGTATGCTGACTGTATGTCTATGTGAGGGTGTCAGACCTTGGAGCTGTGAGCTCCATGTGGCTGGGAAAATAAACTCAGGTCCTCTGAAGAGCATTCAGTGCTCTTAACAGCTGAGCCAATTCTCCCACCATGTGCTTTAATTTTGATGGAAATTTCATTGAATGTATAGATTGCTTTTGGTAAGATAGCCATTTTTACTGTGTTAATTCTACTAATCTGTGAGCATGGGGAATTGTTCCATCTTCTGAGATAATCAATTTCTTCAAAGAATTGAAGTTTTTGTCATACAAGTCTCTGCTTGCTTGGTTAGAGTTATCCCAAAATATTTTATATTATTTCTAGCTATTGTGAAGTGTGTTGTTTCCATGACTTTTCTATCAGCCCATTTGTCATTTGTATACAACAGGACTACTGATTTTTTAAAAATTCATCTCCTATCTGTCCACTTTGTTGAAGGAGTTTATAAGCTTTAGGTTTCCATAGTAGATTATTTTGGGGTCACTTATGTATACTATCATATCATCTCCAGATAGCACTATTTTGACTTCTTTTCCAAGTTGTATCCTCTTTATCTTGTTTAGCTGCTTTATTGCTTTACATAGAAATTCAAGTACTATATTGAATATATATAGAGAGAGTGGACAGCCTTGACTTGTTCTTGGCTTTTTTTTTTTTTTTTTTTTTTTTTTTTTTTTTTTTGAATGTAACAAAACTACTTAACTTGAAATTTTTAAAATATTGATTTAATAATGTATGGTTCATATTCTCCTTTTGTTGTGAACACTACCAAACATGTTGTTTTGTAAATAAAGGTCATGTGAAGACAAATTCATGATTCATTAATGAGACGCATATTAGGAAACAAAATAAGACAAATGGATAGATGTCACAATAATTACCTATTGACATTCTTTTTTCATTCACCCCATGTGTAGCTCCCACAAATAAGAATCTAAACAGAAAGGAAGACGTGAAAATATGATATGCCTTGGCTGTCTAGTTAACATGTATATTTCTGTGAGAACACATCTTGACCAAAACCATCTTAGGGAGAAAACAGTAAATTTCATTTTTTGGCTTATAATCAGTCCTTTACCAAGGGAAGTTGGAGTAGGATTACAAAGAGGACAGCAACCTGGAAGTAAGACCTGATGCAGAGAACATGGAAGAGTGCTACTTACTGGCTTGTTCTCCTTGGCTTGGCCATTCTGCTCTCTTACACAACCCATGATTACCTGCAAGGAGTGACACTGTTCACACTGATTATTAATTAAAACAATACTCCACCTACTTGTCTATAGTCCAATGATATTGGGATAGTTTTAAAATTAAGATTTCCTCTTCTCTTGAATAAGTAAGCTCCAAATTTAAAAATATTTAAGCTTTATTGTCAAGCTAGTATTCTGTAATGTTTAAAAGAGTTTTAGGAAAGGATAAAAGTGCTTATGGTATCTGAAAATGTAAGAGTGTACTATTAAAATAACCTATAATCATCAGGAAGAAGTTAGCAAACTCCATAACAGACATAAAAAGCTAATTCTCAGTGCCAAATAATAATGCTCTAGATGTCTGGGAAAAAAAAAATGAAATTCTACCCATTTTCCCAAAGTAATTAAAAAAATGCAAATTAAAACTAACAGTTTAACACTTTTACAGGTAGCAATATTTATAAACTTATGTAAAATATTACTATGAACATGGAAAAGAAAATTGTTCTTATTTAATTTTAATTTCATGTGTTATTATTATTGCATGTGTGTGCATGACATGTTTGTGTGTGAGTAATGTAGGGCAAGACAGGGCACACATAACATAGAGAATTTTTAATCAAGTAGCATGGCTTCTCTCATTACTCACCTTCTATGTCTGTGTGGGATCTGGCTGGAACACAGACGCACTTTTAGTCCTCAACAATGAAACTAAGGTTAGCTTACAGAAGGACACACCACTGTTTGAAAATGATGTCTATCTGAAAGGCAGACAAAGCAAAAATCAGAGAAAGATTCAAGAGCATGAGTCAGAGATAGGATACGCCCAACCACAGAAGAATAGAGAAAAAGAGAAGCTACTTAAAAGAGCAGTGAAGGCAGAATGAGGGGAGGAAACAATTTTATCAGGAGAGGTGGAAGCAGTTTTACAGAGGCAGGTTGAAGAGAGAATAAGCTAGACACAGGTGGAGACAGAATGACCAACTGAATGAGAAGAAGCCAGAGTATTAGAACATTAGTTTGAGGCCAAGCTCAGCAATTCAATCAGTGTATGTGTTAGCAGGGAGTGAAATTAGTATGTTTAACCTTGTATATAAGAAAACACATTACTGGATGTCTTCAGCAAGCCCCTTCATGTGCTGGATCTCAGGCACCAGCTCTGCCTGCAGTCCAGTTCCAGAGACAGCAACCATTATAAGCTGCTAGCAGAGGTAAGGGTTGCCCCAATTCCTCTCAGTGCCAGTTCCTGGGCCCTAGTTCTGACTGCAATCCCGAAGGAGACTACCAGCAGTGGAGAGGTCAGTTTTGTGACCTTCACATGCCGTTCCCAGGTCCTAGCTCTGCTACAAATCTCAAAGCCAGCAGCCAGCAGCAGCTACCAAAGCTGAGAGCCATAGGCACTACCAGGAACCTTCAAGCACTATAAGGGACAATAAGATGGCTAGAGTACAGCATTAGAACACACACACACACACACACACACACACACACACACACACACACACACACGTCAGGACAAATCAGCACTACCAGAACTGAATACAACTATGCTAATACAAAAAGTCTTGAATATCCTCACACCACCAAAGAGCAAGAAAACATTAAATCTAACCTTATGAATATGATAGAGACCTTTAAACAGGAAATGAACAAATCCCTCAAAGAAATACAAAAAAGAAAAAAATGCAAACAAACAGAAGAAGAACATGAATAAACCTCTTCAAGATCAGAAAGGGGAAGTAAAAGCAATAAGGAAAATACAAGATGAGGCAATCCTGCACATGGAAAACATAGGAAAAAGAACACCAACTATAGACATAGGTATCACCAACAGAATATAGAAGATGGAAGAGAGAATCTCAAGCATAGAAGATACAATAGAAGAAATTGATACATTAGTCAAAGAAAATGCTAACTCTAAAAAGTTTCTGACACAAAACATCCAGGAAATTTTGGATAGCATGAAAAGACCAAAAGTAAGAATAATAGGAAGAGAAGATTTTCAGCTCCAAGGCCCAGAAAATATCATCAACAAAATCATAGAAGAAAATTTCCCTAACTTAAAGAAAGAGATGCCTATACATGTGCTAGAGGCCTACAGAACACCACATAGACCAAAAAAAGAAAACCTTCCCACCACATAATAATTAAAACACTAAGTGTACAGAGCAAAGAAAACATATTAAAAGACACAAGGGATAATAACCAAGTAACATAAAGAGACCTATTAGACTTACACCAGACTTCTCAACAGAGACTTTAAAAACCAGAACTGTCTGGACAGATACATTGTAGACCCTAAAAGACCACAAATCCCAAACTCAAAGAGACCACAAATTCTAGCCCAGACTACTATAACTAGCAAAACTTTCAATCACAATAGATGGATAAAAAAAGATATTCCATAACAACACCAAATTTAAACAATATTTTCCACTAATCTATCCCTATAGAGGATACTAAAAGGAAAATTCCAGCAAAACAATGGTAAGTTCATCCAAGAAAACACAAGAAATAAATAATTTCACGTGAGCAAAAACAAAAGAAGGGAAACATACACATTCACACTCCCATTACCAACATCAAAATCACAGGAATCAATAACCATTTGTTATTAATATCTTCAAACTTCAATGGACTCAATTCCCCAATAAAGAGACACAGGTTAACAGAAAGAGAGAGATAGGAAAACAGGATCCATCATTCTGTTGCATACAAGAAAGACACCTCAGCAACAAATATAGACATTACCACAGAATAAAGGGATGAAAACTAGTTTTCCAAACAAACAGACCCAAGAAACAAAGAAGAATAGATTTTCTAATGTATAATAAAATAGACTTTCAACATTAGTAATCAAAAGAGATGGGAAAATGCACTACATACTCATAAAAGTAAAAATCCAACAAGATGATATTTCAATCTGAACATCTATACACAGATGCAAGAGCACCCACATTTGTAAAAGACATATTAGTAAAGCTTAGATCACACATTGAACCTGAAGCATTAATAATGGGAGACTTCAACACTCCTCAACCTATTTCATAAGTAAGAATCAGAAAAACATTGTCAAGCTCATTCTATGGAGCCACAGTAACCCTGATATTTAAATCCCACAAGGAGACAACAAAAAAAAATTCAGACAAATTTCACTCAGGATCATTGATGCAAAACTACTCCAGCAAGTAGCCAAGAAGAGACTTGATACCCTATGAGAATATATAGGGGGACGTAATCCCCCTCAGGAACAGTCATAGGGGAGGGGAATAATGGGAAAATGGGGGGGGAGGAATGGGAGGATACAAGGGATGGGATAAACATTGAGATGTAACAAGAATAAATTAATAAAAAAAAATATTTGCAAACTGAATCTAAGAACACATCAAATATATCATCTACCTTGATCAAATAGGTTTCATCCCAGGGATACACGGATGGTTCAACATATGAAAATCCATCAATGTAGTCTACCATATAAATAAACTGAAAGAAAAAAAATCACATGATCATCTCATTAGATAGAGAAAAAGCCTTTGACAAAAATCTAGCACCCCTAAAAGATAAAAATATTGGAAAGATCAGAGATACAATGCCTATACCTTAACATAATAAAGACTATATACATTAAGCCAATAGCCAACATCAAGTTAATTGGAGAAAAATGCAAAACAATTCCACTAAAATCGAGGACAAGACAAGGAGGGCCACTTTCTCCACATCTCTACAGTATAGCACTTGACGTTCTAGCTAGAATAAGAAAACAACTTAAGGAGTTCAAGGGGATTAAAAATTGGAAAGGAAGAAGTCAAAGTATTGCTATTTGCAGATGATATGACAGTATACATAACTGACTGACAAAGTTCCACTAGAGAGCTTCTAACGCTGATCAACACCTTCAGCAAAGTGGCTTGATAAAATATTAATTCAAGACAATCAGTAACCCTCTTGTATAAAAATGACAAATAGGCTAAAAAGAGATTAGGAAAATAACCCCCTTCGTCTAGCCACCAATAATATGAATTAATATTGGTCACTCTAACCAAGCAAGCCAAAGAACTATATGACAAAAACTTCAAGTCTCTGAATAAAGAAATTGAAGAAGATATCAGAAGATGGAAAAATGCCCCATTCTCATGGATTGGTAGGGTTAACATGGTAAAAATGGCCATCTTACCCAAAGCAATCAGCAGATTCAATTCAAGCCCCATCAAAATAAAATCACCATTCTTTACAGACCTTGAAAGAACAATCCTAATCTTCATATGAAAAAAATACACAGAGTAGCTAAAAAACAATAAAAAACTTCTAGAAGTATATCCATCCCTGACTTCAAGGTATACTACACAGCAATAGTAATAAAAGCTGAATGGTACTAGCCTAGAAATAGGCTGGCTTATCAACAGAATCAAATTGAAGACCTAGAAATAAAGCCACACACCTATGTACACTTTATTTTTGACATAGGAGCCAAAACTATACAGTGGAGAAAAAGAAAGTACCTTCAACAGATACAGCTGGTCTAACTGGATGTCTAAATGTAGAAAAAATAGATCCATATTTATCATTCTGCACAAAACTCAAATCCAAGTAGATCCAGACCTCAATATAACACCAGGTACACTAAATCTATAAGAAGAGACAGAGGGGAAGAACCTTGAATTCGTTGGCACAGGAGACAACTTTCTGAGCAGAACTACAACAACCCAGGCCTTAATGTCAACAATTAATAAATGGACCTCTTGAAACTTTCTAGCTTCTGTAAGACAAAGGGCACTATCAGTAGAATGAAACAGCAGCCTACAGATTGGCAATAGCTCTTCACCAATCATACATGAGACAAAAGGCTAGTATGCAAACTATATAAAGAATGCAAAATATTAAACACCACAAAATAGAATAACCCAATTAAAAAGTGGGGCATATAGCTTAACAGAATTCTCAACAGAGGAATCTCAAGTAGCTGCGAATCACTTAAAGAAATGCTCAATATCCTTAGTCTTCAGGGAAATGAAAATCAAAATGACTCTGAGATCCCAACTTATACCTGTCAGAATGGCTAAGCTTAAAATCTTAAGTGACAGCACATGCTGGCAAGGATGTGGAGAAAGGGGTTTGGAAATCAATCTGATGCTTTCTCAGATATTTGGGAACAGTTCTAACTCAAGATACATCTATACTACTCCTATGTAAATACCAAAAAAAAAAACAAATGCTCTACCATACAAGGACATTTTCTCAACTACATTTATAGACACTTCATTTGTAATAGCCAGAATGTGGAAAAAACCTAGCTGTTCTTCAACTGAGGAATGGATAAAGAAATCGTGGTACATTGACACAATGGAATACTACTCAGCCATTAAAAAAGAGGAAATCTTGAAATTTGCAGGCAAATGGCTGGAACTTTTAGAAAAGATCATTCTGAGTGAGGTAACCCAGACCGGGAAAGACACATGTGGTATATGCTCACTTATAAGGGGATTTTTACCCATATAGTTCAGAATAAATGTACTACAATGCACAGATACAGGGAAGATAAGTAACAAGGAGGACCCAAAGTTGATGCTTAAATCTCACTCAGAATGGGAGATAGAATTGAGAGCAGTAGTGGATAAAGAGAGGGAACAAGGTAGGAGAGGGAATGCAAAGAGAAATGAGGGTGGAGATCAGACCTGGGGACAGTAGGGGCAGGAGGACAGAGGGCCTGCACATAAAAGAGAAACTGGGAAGGGGCATCTCTGTGACAAGCTGGAAAAGCACGTCAGAGTAGGCTTCTTGGAGGCTGTGAGGGGGAGTCTAGCAGAGACTCCTAGTATGGGGCCATAGAGACTGAAAATGACACCCTCTAACTAGATGATACTCCTATTAGAGGCATGGGACTACCAACCCATCCAAAAAAAGAATTGATGCCAAAATTTACCCTGCCTCCAAGATGTGCAGGGATAAAGGTGGAACAAATATGACCATGATATGATCAATTAACAATTAACTTGAATAAACAGCCTAAACAGGACTTTATCCTAAACCACCTGCAATAGCACTTTCAAAGTATTGGAAGTATACCTTGTATTATAATTGAGTTATATGGATACAATACCTCATATTAAAGTATAAATCTTACATTTGATTTCTATACCACTGTATCTAAAATTAAACTGATTTTGAATCTATATACAAAATTCCATACCAGTGAATTAAAATAACCTTTTGAGTGGCAATTGAGACACTAAGTTGAGGAGTAGATTCACTAATCTACTTTTTGTTCTATCTTCCTTATATATTTCTATATTCCCCCTTCTTTCTTTTCAACCCCTGTCTCCAAACCTAAGAATGGGAGATAAAGGAACAGAGAGACAGCCCTGAGTCCAACATTGTTTTTTCTCTAAATAATACAAATAATAACTTATAACCAACTACCATTGCAAATAACCCCCTATAGCCCAAGAAAGCAAGCGAAAACTTACCCAACCTCCCTAATTGGAAATGAGGCATCATTCTCTTAAGGTTTCTTCCAGCTGATTTGGGGTCAAATCATAGTCATATTAATTACTAGTCTATTTTTATCCCAAGCATATATATCTTAGGCACAACAGATAGATGTGATGCTATAGAAAGTCTATAGAGATCTTCAAAAACCTCAGAAACATGCAGAATATGGCATTTAAAGACGGTGATATTATTTTAAGGATTCACTGACAATGACACAGGTTAACTCCTGGCAACACCCAGCCTACCTCACAGAGAAAAATGATGTGCATCAAAGAACTTTCTTATGGAGATGGCTTCAAATGTGGCAAACCAGCCACTGGGGACAACATCCTCATTTCTACCACAGACAGAGTTCTGCCTAAAAAGGGCAAGCTTGGATGCAGGCAGAGTCGACAGCTAAACACTGCCAGGGCAGGGTAAAAAGTCCTCAAAAGTTCCTGCCTTACAAATATGGCTGTCACATATGTTGGGCCAGAAGGCTGAGGATGATGCTCCAATGTTATAGAGAGTTTTGGATGATTATTAAGGTAGAAAACTGTCTGTAATCTCATTTGGAAAGCTACTAACCTGCACTCCCAGTATACTCAGGTAATCAAGTTTATTTCCTCTCAGTCTCTGATGGGGTTGAATACCAGATACTTTAGTTTACAATTTAGCTTAGTTGTCTAGGGGTTAAGATATTTTTAGGTCTAGATAGATGTTTTAAGTTGATAACAATGAAATAAAAGATATTAATTTACATTCATAATTTTATTTTATTTTTTTAAAGGCTTCAAATGTATTTTAATAAGGTAATGCTGCATTATTGGACCTGCCACTATGATGCCAGATGGAACCCTGAGATTGGCCCCACCAACAACTGAACATGTCAGTCAAGCTGCTACAATGGAAGGAATTGGAAGGACTGGTAGAACTCTTCCTGCATTCAACCGCCCAGCCCCAGGAGCTGAATTTGCTCCAAATAAACACTGCCGCTATTAAATAAAGTTGCAGTGTCTAGTTTCCCGGAACCCTTAAAAGAAGAGCCCTTTTTGGACTAGCCAGAATTCTACCCTAGAAAAGTGTTAGGGATTCTTCCCAATATATAGGGCTTCTTCCCTGCCTGTACCACTCTAGGGAGTATGCTTGGAGGCAGAGGGCAAGGGAGAGGTGGTATTTTTAACAAATCAAAGTCTGGTATATTACTTTATCAAATCTATCTGAAGAATTCTTGAAGTACACTGATCATTGGAGGGCCTGGAGAACCATAGGCTATTGGATTCAGAACTCCATGAATCTTGATCATTCCTATTTCCTTCCTTCCTTCCTTTCTCCATCATACTTTAATTACATTCAGAATTTTTAGATGAACAAAGATAGGAAAAATTATTTTTTCAAGGCTGCCAAATACAAATAACCAAAACACTAAGAATGCAATATTTATATAACTCCTGATGGTGTCTTACTTCTTCTTGCTATATGTAGTTTATTGTATATATGTGTGATAATATAAATGTATGTGTAAAAAATAAAAATGTTTAATTAAAAAAAAAAAAGAGGCAGCAGCTAGATCAGATATCCAGGGAATTTCCAATCAATATCTGGCCCAACACAAGACCTACTCCGTGGAAGAAAGCTACTCCAATCACTGTTAATGATACTCTCCTGTGTTTGCAGACAGGAGACTATCAGAGTTGTCCAATGAGAGGCTGTCATCCAGCAGTGGTTTAAAACACTAACATTCACAGCCAAACATTGGGTGATGCACAGTGAGTCTTGGAAACATGGGGAGAAGAGAAAAGGAGCTAGGGTGACAGGAGCTCCACAAGAAGACCAATAGAACCAACTAACCAGGACCTAAAAGGGCTTGCACAGACCGAAGCACCAACCAAGAATCATGCATGGACTGCACCTAAGCCACCTACACAGATGCAGCGGGTGGGGACCTCAGTCTTCATGTGGGTTCTCTAGTAAAAGGAGCAGTGGCTGCCCCTAATATGGACTCTGCTGTCAGCTTTTTGATCACCTCCCCCTGGTGGGACTCTCTTACCAGGCCACAGGGGAAGAGGAAGCTCCCAGTCCTGATGCAATTTGATTAGCTTGGGTGGGTAAGAAGGAAGGCTCTCCTTTTCTGAGGAATAGGGAAGGGGGATGAAGAAGATAGTAGTGGATAGGACTGTGAGGAGAGGAGGGAGGGAGTTACAACCAGCATGTGAAGTGAAAGAACAAGTAAATGAATAAAAATAATCATATTACTGAAGAAAATAAAAACAACCAAACAAAAAGAACCAAAAAGTACTTTCAATGTTGTTATAGTAAAGCATTGTTTTAGATGCACAAAGTTAGAAGCAATCCAAGTGCCTGTAACAGTAAGAGTGGAAAGATGCTTGGTGGTAGAACATACATTAGAATATGAAGCAACCCACAGCAACGGGTAAGACTGAAATGTACCATTATGGATGAATCTGAAAAAAACAATGCTGAGTGAAAACCAACAAAACAAAACAAAAAACAGAAAAAAAAAACCTCTTTGATTCTCAAGTCTCTTTTTCACTCATAGAAGTTTTAGAAGTTACACCAAGGGAGTCTCACCAACACGTCTGCCCCAACATGACCAAGGCCAACACCAAGGGACATTTTAATGTTGATGGTGAAAGACTTCAATAAGTAACTACAGGCAAACACATCAGTTGTTTGGCCAGTGCTAAATGTTCATCTCTTTACATTCATAAAGTTATATTATACAGACTATCAGGTTCATACATCAGATATATGTGTGAACATATACACATACGTATGCAACGACAATGAATAAAAGTGAGGCCATGAATTT
The DNA here is from genome assembly GCF_903995435.1 of Acomys russatus. NCBI lineage: Eukaryota > Metazoa > Chordata > Mammalia > Rodentia > Muridae > Acomys > Acomys russatus. Next base: position 54,385,685 of record NC_067154.1, read on the forward strand.
GAAACAGAGCAAGGGGACATGTGGGAGGGGTAGAGGAAGAGAATGAAAGGGAGAAATACTGTATGTATATTATAATCTAAAACAAATTGTACCCATAAAATCAGCTATAAACTTTCAAGAAGTTGTATGTGGTCATATATTTTCTTTCTCTTCAGTGGAGAGACCTTTGGAAGGTCATGTAGCATATGTTTGCTTTATATTAAATTTTTAAAAATGCTTTCTAGATTGAATATATAGTGATTTATTTCATATATGTATATGTAAATGTACATATATGAGGCATATATACATATATATATGAGACACATATATACATATGACTGATGATATCTAATTCTTGTAAAGATAAAATTGACAGAGTATTAGACATATATGTATATGTCATATATATATATATATATAAACACCCTGTCATTCTTTTCTCTACAAACATTAGAAATCACCAGTATAAATGAATGTGTATAGAATAAATCCCATATGCACCATAGTAGTGTACCTTAGGATCTAATTATATGAAGCACTGAGGTCACCTCAAATACCTTCCTGTATGAAATCTATTTAAGTAGTTTACCCATTGTTCTTTTATTATAGAGTTGGAATTTTTTACTTTGAAGATTCTTTATCATTTATATAGGCTATGAATATTTTATTCAAATTATTGATTTGAATTTTTGTATCTTCACATTGTGTATCACAGAGTAGAATTTTTGTTCGTTGAAATCCATTTTCCTGTTGTGATTAATGCTTTATAAATTCAAGCGACACCACATGCTGGCGAAGATGTGGAGAAAGAGGAACACTCCTTCATTGCTGGTAGGAATGCAAACTAGTACAACCACTTTGGAAATCTATCTGGCTCTATCTCAGAAAACTGGGAATAGGGATTCCTCAAGACTCAGCTATTCTACTCCTTGGAATATACCCAGAAAAATGCACCAGCACACAACAAGGACATATACTAAACCATGTTCATAGTGGCCTTATTCATAATAGCTAGAACATGGAAACAGCCTAAGTGTACCTCAGTAGAAGATTGGAAAAAGAAACTGTGGTACATTTACACTATGGAATACTACTCAGCTATTAAAAGCAAGGAATTTCCAAAATTTGTGGACAAATGGATTGAACTAGAAATGATCATAATGAGTGAGTTAACCCAGAAGCAGAAAGAATCAAATGGTATATACTCACTTATAACTAGACACTAGCCCAAGGGGCATGTCCCATGACAGTCTTCACTTACCAGGAAACTGGGATAGATATGAGTACATCCTTTTGGGACTCTAGGTGAGAGAAGTATGGGAGATGGGTAAATAGAAGGATCAAGAGGGTCCTAGACACCTACAAGAAGAACATTATGACAGTCAGATCTGGGACCAGGAGTTCTGCTGAAACTATGGCACCAACCAAGGACAATATGTGCAGTAAACATTGAACCCCTACCCAGATCTAGCCAATGGACAGGACATTCTCCACAGTCGAGTGAAGAGTGGGGACTGACTTTCACATGAACTCTAGTACCCCATATTTGACCATGTTCCCTTGATGAGGAAGCCTGGTTGCACTCAGAGGAAGGATAGCAGGCTACAAAGAAGAGACTTGATACCTTATGAGCATATACAGGGGGAGGAAGTCCCCCTCAGTCACAGTCATAGGGGAGGGGAATAGTGTGAAAGTAAGAGGGAGGAAGGAATGGGAGGATAGAAGGGATGGGATAACAATTGAGATGTAATATGAATGAATTAATAAATAAATAAATTTAAAAACCAATTACATCTGAAAGTACTATATTTTTATAATAAAATAAAGTCTAAAATTTTAAAAAACATATGTATTCTAGTAGTAATACATATTAAGTAATTTCTTCTTAGAAAGTAGAAGCACATGGAAGATAATAATAACTATTTAAATAGCATAAGATAACCTTGCAGTGACTGGTGTTGGTGGTGAGGCATTGTATCAATATAAGGACACTCACAGACAACCTAAGAATGGGTGAAAATGGTAAAATAGTTTGGCAATAGGAATCCTTGCAACTAATGGGAATGGTATATGCGAACTAAGGAGTAGCATGAAAGATATTTAAGAGGTTCTACCTTTTCATAGAAATAATGAAACAGACAAAATAAATGAATCTTATCAAACTTGTATGAATTGTAAAGATTTTGGAAACTAATAATAAAGAGATAATTAAGCAAATTATAGTACAAGTACTTATCGTGATGATGTGAAACACTGAAAATGATGTTCATGGTTAGCGAACAAGATACTGATCTAAATGTTTAAGATGTTTTACATCATTTAATCACAGCAAAATCAGTTGTTGTGGATACCATTATTATTGAAATCATATAACAGGACTTAGTATCATGAAGCTAATAAACGGTAATGCTAAATCTAAAAACTTACACCTCATGATGAAAACTCCTGGCTGACGTTTGCTCTGATTTCTTCATTTCATTGATAATAAACACAGTAAATGTCTGAAAAAAGGAAACAGAGATTACAGCTTCTTTAAGGATCTCCTACTGCAATAAAATATCCCACTGTAGAATTCACAAGGCAAATAAATTTATCCAATGTATATTCTGCTAATTCCTCACAAGCTTAATAGTTTAATTATCAAAGTAATTCTATCATGTGGCACATTAGATGATTATTTCCAAAATTATGTCCATATCCACTACCATAACTGCTGCTATTGACCATTTAACCATCACTAGACTCACTGCAGAGAGGGGGAAAGTGGTCCTTGAAACATTTGCAAACCCTAGCAACTGTCCATATTTTTTTAATGCCCTGTATCATGGTGCTCACCTTCATCATGTAATTAGGGCATCTAATTTGTCATAGTTTCTGAACTCCCTTGTGGTTCAGAGAACAAAAGGGTGTTTCTCAATCATCTTTCTCACAGGGCTTTCCACAATAATTATGGTAATCGTGTCAACGGAGACACTTAATGCATATAAAGCCTGAAACATGTAAGAAAGCTCTGTCTCTGCATGAATAGTTTTTATTTACAAAGTGCAATATCCATGGTCATCATACTCACCACAGAGTAAGAAATTTGTTAGCATGAAGGGCATTTTATCCCTGTTTTTGTGTGTTGTTTTTAATCAGTAAGCAAGTACTGGCCTGATTTGCTTAAAGCAAAGAATCCTATTTCCTAGGGGTAAAATGCCAGCTACAGGATATAGCTTTTCTTCTATTTTCCTCCCAAAAATATTTTTAGAGATTTGCCATTTTTCTTTCAATACTTGATTAAGACAGTTATGGAGACACATTTTTAAGTGAGGAAACCTACTTTTTCCAACCTGAAAGGTTGAGAAGTTTTATACCTTAAATACGTGGACTAATAAAGCAGAACTCTACTTACTAAGTAGTAACTAACCCACTAAGGTAGTTAAAGATTGGTTCTAATGAGGCCAAGGTCACAGTATAAGGATGCAACCATGCCAATTATTTCACAAACAGAGATATATTATCCCATGGTTGCCTACTGGGTTTGTTCTAGGTCCAAAATTCATAAGATGGATTTAATTAGAGGATGCAATGGCTTGGCAGAACTGCTCCAGCATTAGTCGAAGCTGAAAAGATTTCAAGTTTGTATCCTTTTGCAGATTGGCATCTTTCCCTTCTTTATTTTTATTTCTTTTTAATTAAAGATACTATTTGAAGCTAGGTTATATGCTTCTAAGTTGGGTAGATTGGAAAATGCATGAACTAATGTGACCTATAGAATGCAATTCAGTCATTTTTCTCTCCCCTGATGGCATCTCTGTGCCACTTCAGTAATCATGTCAAGGGTAGATTATTTGAATATATGCAACAAAATAAAACTTTTATGAAGGACATACATGAAATGTAAGTTTCCTTCCTACCCCACAGACATTCTGTTTCCTCTGTAAAGTTAACTGTAGTCGATTCCTATCTTTCCTTTTTAAATATAGTGTAATATATGTCATAGGTTCTCCTGATCATTCATAACAAAGAACTATATTTTTAAATTATTTATATGACAGTCATGGAAAACTTCCCTTCTTTCCAAAATAACTGCTAAATAATTGGTCCTTTTAAAGTTTACCTAATGCTGTAATTCTGTGTTAAAAATCCATGCTTCAAAGGAATATTGAATTACAGTATGCACTCAATATGAAAGGCTTGTGTATTCTGCTCCATAAATAGTCATGTTATGTTTCTTCATCATCTATGTAGCTATACAAATTATTAACTTTTCCTGATGACAGTAGTTCATGTATGTAGTCATATATTATATAGCTACTTGCGATTTTTTCTACATTTAAAGGTATCTGTTTTATCAATTATAGAACCTATAGCTAATGTCATTTTAACTATTCTACTTTGGATATATGAAATTCATTGTCAGAATGTTATTCCAAATATCATCATATTTGCATGAAAAAAACTAATTTATCTTCTTTTGTACTAAGAAGCTTTTCCTCCAAGTGTCCACCTAAGAAAACTGTCTTCTCTTAACAAAATTCACCAAGACACTCAGTAATGAACCTCATTCAGCGGCCACATACAATTGTGCAGGGTGCTCACTGAGCACACAGGTCTATCCTCAGTTGCTTATCCCTTATACTGTTGTATGACTCCATGTCTTTGGAAGAAGCAGCTTCTGTTTTGAAATGAACACTAACTCACAATGACATTATAGAGGAATGCTTTCCTGAGCTTAAAATAAGGCTTTTTTTTTTTTTTTTTCTTTTCTGTTTCTGTAACTAAGAGTTAAAGTCAATTAATAACTTTGAATTTTGCCTGGCATTATAAACTATTTTGGCCAACTCAGAATGTCTCTAAAGCAACATTATTTGAGCCCTAAAATCAAGATCTCAAGATGTTTTGCTTCTATTTTGTTTGTTTGTTTGTATTTCCTTTGTATTAGAGAACTGCTTCTCTAAGACCAGTGAAGTCAGTTGGACTGAAAAGAAAGATAAGTAACCTTATGTAACACCCTGCTCTTATCACTTTGATGACAGGAAGGTCTTGATCTGTTTGCCCAGTCACTTGCTACTTAAATGTATTCTCAAAATCAAGGAGAACTCAGGCATCTGAGGGCAATGACACGAAAAAAAAATACATCAGTGAGGTCTTAAGTCATGGTTTTCAGATGGCTTGCTTTAAAGAAGAATTACCTAACTCTATTATTATTTCTGGCATTTGCTAGGCCAAGGAATGAGATGGGACATTTTCTGACTTACAGAAATCTATCAAACGTGTTAGCACTGATTCCTGCCAGTCAGAACACCGTCTACAGATTTAAACGTGCTCGTGTCATATGAATTCTAAGATCACAAAGTAAAATAGTCTTTGGGTGACTCTAACAGTTATTCTGAAGGATGGTAATTTTGCTGCTCTAAGAAAATCAAGTTACCTTGACAACCTGCTTGCTCAATAAAATATAAAACTGTAAAGCTGTTACTTAATTAAAATGGAGAGTGAATCCTGGCACTAAGTACTAGAAGAGCTCTAAAACTGATATCTATCCTTGTTGTCTGAGATCAGATAAGACGCTCTGTGGGCTGTGCAATTTTGCTTCTACCAAAATGTGTTGTTTGAATCAAGAGAGAGACCATTCTGTTCTATTTGTTTCTATAATACCATGATCCTACATGAATAAATTATGCCAACTATATCAAAATGTTAGCAATATGAAAAGGCATATGGAGACAGTCTCTCAAACACTACCATTAGGAAAGCCATATTTTCACTGTGTGTCTGCAAATGCCAGTAAGAGCTCTTTATTCTCTGCTATTTTTTTTTTTAATTTAAGAATTTAAAAATCAGTTATACTATTGTACATTTGTCTGGCTATAATTTTATTTAATATCCATAAATAATAAAAAATAGATTGGGTTTTGAAATAAATATAGCTGTGTATAAAATGGTATTCTAATCATTGTGAATTCTACAATTAAAATGTTGGTAGCCTTCAAATATATTTGTATGTTTCTAGAGAGAGATACTAGTGAAAATAAAAGAAAAAAGGAAAAACATCATTTGAAAGGAGAAAAGGGAGGAAATAAAAAATTGATTGTGTCCAATGAAATATTACAAAGCCAAGGAATAACTACCTTAGAAATTTCATGTGATTTTATGTGAAAATTAAATGAATGTTTCGAGCATCACTTCTATGAGAATAGTTCACATCAATTGGAAAGGCCCTGTTTTGTCTGTTTGTTTCACTGACAGGACATGAATGTGAATGAAAGAGCTATAAATATTTACTTTTATTCCCTAAAAAAATAATAAGCTCATGACATACATGTAAGAAGATTAAAGAATCCACAGAATGTTCCTCAAAGTCCAACATAATGATGCACCTAGATAATATCTCCAAGGACATAGCAATCTGATTCTGGAAAGAAGGAAAAACTATGTCTATTATCAATAATAACACTAAATAACCAAAACGAAGGGTTTTTATCTACTTTGTCTTTCATGTTAACTTTGGCTAAAAACGATTTTCAAGATCACAGAACTTTTAAGGCGCAAATGTAATTTTCCAAAATTATCTCAACAACAGCATTAACAAAAGCTGGTTGCGCTGATGTTTTCTGCACAGATCCTAAGTCGGATGTACTCTGAGAATGAGAGGTCTAGAGGCTGGGGACAGAGAGCTCTCTCAGAAAAGCGATGCTGCCAACTATCGCAGCCTCGTTGCTGGAGGCTGGGAGACAGGCAGATCCATGGAACTGGAGCTCCTTGGCCAGCCTTCCTACTGGAATTGATGAGCACTAAGTTCAATGAGAGACTTTGTATAGGAAAATGAAATAGAGATGATGAGGGACATTTAAGAGTGATACTTGTCTCCACATACGCATGCACATGTGTGTATATGTTTTGTTATTTTGGGCAGAGAAGGACTCAAATGAAAGATGCTAAGTTCCAAACTTCTAAGTTCACACTTAATCTTTAATTATTCTTACTACATAATTTCCATGTCTGTGCTTTGAATCTACAGCTCCAATGCCTTTTCCAATCACCATTATGTAAATTCTTAATCACAACTAGTCTTCCCACAATTCACCTTAGATTCTGAATGCTTTTACTCTTCATTTCATAGCCCACTCTTTATATTGTATATTTGATAGAGTGCTGTCAAATTAATCTAACTCATCAGTGTTACAACTTCTTGTTTAGATTAACTAAGCTTAGTTCTATGCATAGAACTTGACAGAACACAATTTAATCATGGTTTTATACATTTCTGGCCTATGTGAATTTATATTTAATTTTCTCAACTCTATTCTGAAAAACACTATATATGTAAAAAGAAAATATAATATACAAATAATTGTTTCACTTATTAAAATAGTGTTCAAATTGTTACTAGAACTGTGGACTTACAACATAAACCTTTATCCGATGTTTCTACTTTGCTATTTCTTTGCTAAAGCCATTGATATAGGCTATTTCCAGAGGTGGAATAAAGGGTATTTGAGATAGAAATGAAAAGCTGTAATATTCATACCCTTCGCGGTCACAGTAAATTGCTGAAGATGTAATAAAATCAAATATTAATATACTTTATTGAAAATAAGCACTGGCCTGAAACAGGTCAGTACAAGGAGGTCAGTCTAGCTAATCTGGATGTGCCATGATACAGGCAACCTTATCACCTAAACAAGAGACAGGTAGCCAAAAAACTTTGAACCAGAAGACTGTTCAGGTGTTGCCAATAGACAGCTCATTCTCCACATGGGGGAAGATGGAGGGAGTGCGAGACTGCCTCTGACAAGATCTCTGGTGCCAAGGGTGTCATAACTGCCTGTTGGCAAGAGGCGCTGTGGGAACACGGAAGAGGGGGATGCAAACTGTCCAGATGAGACCTGCTAGGCTATGGACAGTGGGGGAAGAGGATCCCACCTGTCAGAGGTCTATGGGAGAGAAATGGATAGGGAAGTGAGATCAGGAAGATAAGAACAAGGGGTTACAGTCTGGATGTAACGTGAAATTAATAATAATAACAACATCAACAACGACAATAATAATGATGGTGATAATAATAATAGAGACTATGAGTACTCCATTGGAGTTCTTCAGTGGCCAAAAATCATGAGGAATGTTCAAGGAAACAGTCATGACTACAGGAGGCATGAATGGATAGATTCTTACCACATGTCCCTGAGGAAGTTTGAGTCAGCCAGAGTTTAAATTCAAGACGCTATCCTCTAGGAACTAGACGTAGGGTGCATATTTTGTCTTAGCTTTCTCCTTTGAAAGAAAGATTAACCCTCAGAATTCAGGGACTATTAGTGACTAAAACAAAAACACACTATTTATATTTACTGTCCCATAGAATTTTAGGAGAAGTCCCTGTTAAATTCTAAACTCAATTTATGTTAACCGGTAAATATCTGTCATGACATCAATACTGGCTGTCCCCTGTGAGTTCATTTAAAGGAGGCTTACTCTAAAGTTTGACACTGTTGATATTGTGGGAGTTTTACATCAGATTGACTAAAGAGGAGTTAATGTGTTGTTCAAAGTGATGTCTTTGGATGAAATTAAGTCAGTTATAAAGGGACAAATACTTCTTATCAAAGCAACCCCTTATAAATGAGTCTCTTTCTGACTTTCTATCTGTTCTCCCCTGAAAATCCTTCAGCACTGTAACATATTGAGAAATTGCCTGCATGACAGAAGAGCTAAACTGGCACCATCAGCTTGAGCTTCCATGATCCAGATTTAGAACCTTGGTACACTGACCAAAATGGACTGAAGGGACTTACCACTGACTGGTTGGGTTAGCAATAGCTTTTATTAATACTTTCTTCGACTAAGCTAAGGAAGAACTTTCAAGTTTGATTATAAAGAGATATGTGGAAAATGCCTCTGACTGGCTCTCTGTTGGGAGATTTTAGGGAGAGATTGGTGTCAGTACATGAATAGTTTTAAGTGTAAAGGATATAAACAATAAGAAGATAATTGAGTCTGAAGCTATATCATATCAAGTAGAGTCAGTGTTGAAAATTTCAGCAGTTGAGAGATATATGCATTGCAAACCTATTGGAAGAATGCTGACTCTCTGGAAAATCCATGTGCCATTCTGGCATCATGCCATATTTGTTAAGATGGTGCCTATGAAACCAAACTGCTTGGAGATATGTTCTAAGTTAGCATTTAACTAATCTACAGTATCTAGTAATGAAACATTTATTTCAACTAAAAAGAATAAAGCATGACTCCTGGTAATAAAAGAAAATTTAATAATGTTAAGAGTGTACTCTAGACTGATATATAGTAATATGTACAGCTTTTAAATTATTTATTTCATTTTGGGGATTATAATGTAGTCACATGTTTTCTCCTTCCCTTTTCATGTTTAAACTCTTCCATGTAGCCCTTCTTGCTCTCTTTTAACCAATGTTTCTTTTTGTATTAATTGTTATTGCATGAATATATATTATTCTTAATAAAACATGTTAACTGTTAATATATTTTTTTTTCAGTGCATATGGCTTCATCTGGTGAAATCTGTCCTGGGGAAGGCTTTTTCTCCCACTCTCAGCACTCTTTAGCTGCCTGTAGCACTCACTATAGGGCTAAGGCCTTATACTGTCTCCCCTACACACTCACCCATCCACTTTGACATGTGTATTTTTTAAACAAAGTCTATCCATACAAACATGACTTCTGTAGGACTCAGTCTCCTCCAAGGGGCTGGGCATAGCTAAGCTTGATACCTTTCTGGCTCATTCAGCTACTAATATATACGAATTGGAACTGTATATGGTAATCCTTGAAGAGATATTTAAAGAAGGTAAGGTAAGATTGAGGCAGATAAAGAACAGACTTCTGAAGAAAGCAGAGAGTTCCCCCCTATCCCGTGCCCAGAAGTATACCATGGGAAGAGAAGCTGGGTGTCAAATAAAGAGACTGAAAGCTCCCCATGTGGTAATTGGTGTCACCTGGCATAGCCTGTGAGACGGTTTAAAGTTAAGAGCACCATTACATTTTTTAAAAAAGTGTTGCTAGCATGCAATTAAGAGCAGACTCATGGCACCTGAAGATCAATAAGCTAAGCACACAAACTGAAAGTGCAAGTGAGAGGGAAAGAGAAAGAGCCCTCCTGTCGCGGAAAAATCCACACACACGCTGCACTCTGGGTCTTTATTTGCAAGGGACCAGAATTTAATTGGATAAGTGAGCATAGCAACTTATTTTCAGGGATATTTTTTTCATAACAACCGTACAGTCACCCATGCCAAGTCACTGTGTCTCTTGTCCTTTATTGAAAGGTTCTTATTTCCATGCATGGAATGTTTTGAGACAGGACTTGCAGTTGCAGCTCTGCTAGAGCTGCAGTTAGAACCCACGCCTCTCTGTGGACAATTATACATGCATCAGTTACAGTTTAGTTGCTCTTTAAATGCTGCCGCAGCAGCTCTGTTGTATGTACTGTGAGCTTTGAGTTACAAATTGATCGTCAATTTCTTTATGTGACATCAACAGATATCAGACCATCCTGAGACCATAACTCTTAGTGTACCTCTCTGCCATTTCAATCTCTGTCACTGCAAAGCTGCTATTGTTGTAACTATCATAGGTATTTCATGGCAATTAATTATGAGAAAAAAGTTCTTTCTCGCCTTGCCCCATAACTCAGAAAAGGATATCTCTAATTTTCATGTTATCTGTTTGTTTTCTATTGATATATCTTATCATAAGAACAATTTTAGGAAAACTGTTATCCATGGATTTCCCGGAAACTGTAAGTCTGAAGAGAAGTTAAAGTAGAACAGGAGGAAGAAAAGCTAACTTTGTAGTGTGTTGTCAGTTGATTGGTCATGTTTGATTAACACTGCCAAACATAGAGCTATTTCCAGGGTGGTTTGCCTCTACAAAGAGGGAAAGTAAATGGATCCACACCGTTTCTTTCTTGCTGTGAATGCTGGAAAATGTTGTCCTATCAGATTCTTATAGACTCTGGTAGGAGCCAAGGGAATGTGGTTGAAATATCAGGAAAAGAATGATTAAGCTCTCTTTCCAAGTAATTGGCTGATGTTTTTGCAGGTTAGTGATAACAAGCTGCTGGGTCATCGACAAGCAGACAAAAATCTCTGGAAAAGGATTGCCTTCAAGGATACTAATTGGTGAATATCATTGCAAATACTTATCTCCAACTACATTATGTCACCTTGAACATAAAAAGCAGGCTTCTCAAGAACGCAGCGGACTATCAGTGTGAGTCAGATTCTAAAGCCCATACTGTGTCTTCATCTGCAGAAGAAACTTGCAGATGAATAATTGTCATCTACATTCCTGTTGTTTTATACTCTGAGTTATAATGTGATTTTCAATGCATTGGTTAATGGTTCTATTGGATCAACTGTGTCTCAGGGTTTGCATGTCCAGATAGGCATTGCTAGAACTTCCCCTGGAAGATTTCTTTCTTTACTATAATGCATCAAGTACCCATAACCCAAGCCAGGTTTCATATACAGTTCTCTGAATATCTCCTCAAACCTAGGAATATGTCTCCTAGTAGCAATTCCTATGTGAGTGAAAAGATCTTTTGATTCTGCTGCACACACCTGGGGTTCATCTTGAGTCCATGCTGATGGTCCAGTCCACATTGTGCTATCTCCATTTCTGTTTCTGTGACAAGCTACAGAATTCAATGTAAGATGATTAAAGGGGCATTTTGGTAATAGATTCAGAGGTTTTAGTCCATGGAGACTTCACCTCTATGTTTAGGTCTGCTTAGTCAAGTCCATCTGGGTAGAAGCAGGTAACATAGCAAACATGTTATGGTAGCCAGAGGGTGGGGAGATAAATTGAGAAGGGAAGGCAAAAAAACATGGGGGAGAAAAGGGGATAAAGAAGGATGGAGAATTCTGGGTCTCAGTGTCACCTGGAAAGGAACATCCCAGTACTTATCCGTCTGGTCACTTTCACCTCCCAACACCTTCAAGGGCTCATGGCAAAGGTTTTGCCCTATTAACCTTTGCTGCACATTTGAACTGTAGACTTATCACCAGTACGAGATGTACCCAGCATGAGCACATAGAGCAAGTATCAAGTCAACATCCTTCCTTCCTACATTCTTATTCATTTCCTGCATTAACCATGTTGAAAATGTAAATGTGAGCATGATCTTCTCTATAAAATCACTCACAAGCCTCCTCATGACTGCGGGACCTATAGTGTCATTTCCACTTCTCACAGTTCCCATCTCTCAATCTGGATCAGCCTCTGGCTCTGGCTCATGCTGTCTTCCTCCCTCTTCCGCTCAGATAATAGTAGCTTGAATTCTTTCCTTGTTATCAGCTATGAACTAGACTCTTCCACAGCATGGGCTCATGGCCTCATGCACACATGCAAATATATACAAGTTAATATGGATATATACAAACTTATACATGGTTTCACACAACTACACACAAAAATTAATCTGTTTATATGCTTTTTCTACCCTATGTTATTAGCTAGATATAATATTCAATGGACAACCAGAATACAATTAATGATACCATCTTTTCTTTTTTTCCTTTTTTATTATTAATTTATTCATATTACATATCAGTTGTTAGTCCATCCCTTGTATCCTCCCATTCCTCCCTCCCTCCCGCTCCCCCCCCCCACTCCCCTCCCCTATGTCTGTGATTGAGGGAGACCTCATCCCCCTATATATGCTCTTAGAATATCGAGTCTCTTCTTGGTAACTTGCTATCCTTCCTCTGAGTACCGCCAGGCCTTGGACGGGGATACCATCTTTTCTCAAACGGTTATAAAAATTAACTTAATTCATATTAGTCCTAATTTGTCAACAACTGTGTCCATCATCTTCTTCACTAAAAGATGTTTAACTATCTTCATTGGTGGTCATTCTCCTTGAAAATTTAGTATTGAGTTTATTCTCGAAACTTCTTATAAATTACTCTATGTTGATACATTTTAAAATAAATACAATATACTAAATTTTGAAACCTGTATTTTAAATAAACAAAAATAGTTTTTCTTAAATGAGTTGTTTTTTATTTTTATTGAATATTTATAGCTATAAAAAATTGTGTTAATCAGGCAGGCATCCAAGACAGTTCCAAGGGATTTTTTTAGCACTGAAAAGTATTATTAGCTTTTTTCATAGCATCTAATTGAAATTGTTTACTACATGGTAAAGAAAGCATGAAAATAATGGAATGAAGTTTAACTTTCAGATATTAAATTAGAGCATTTTGGAGTAAATACAATTATCTCAGACTTTTTCTTGCTAAATATTTTGATGGGATCCATCTGTAAATGATTTTAATTATTTTATATTTATTTTTTGTGTATAAATGTTTTGTCTGCATGTATTCATATGCTTGCATAGTGCCCAAGGAGGCTGGAAGAGGTCTTTGAGTATGTTGGCAACAGAGTTCAAACAACTGTGAGCTGTAATGTGGGTGTTGGAAGCTGTTCTTCCTCTGGAAGAACAGAAAAAGCTCTTCACCACTGAACCATATCCAGCCTCACACAAGTAAAAAGTTAACTGTATGTTCAGAGCATCATGCAGATGCTTGGTGTATTTGAAAATCGACACTATAGAATCTTATGCAATGATACCAAGAAAGAAACTCTTCCCATAATCCATGGCAAGTTATTGACCCACAAAGCCACCCTATCAACTTACTGTGTCTTCCTATGTGTCCAGTCTAATGCATTATGATGTCATGATCAAAATGCAATTTTAAATGATAAGTTGTATACTTTGACAACAACTATAGTACACACAATGCTGAGTGATAATTTTATTTGAAGAGGTAATTTGCAAAATGTTTCACATTAAAAGAGTTATTACCCACTCTAAGACAAGTCACCCTTCATATCCAGTAATACAAAAATAGTTTTTATGGTAGTGATTGACGTTCAGAAAAACTCTCTTTGCCAGGTGGTCTTCTGTCTTTTGATTTGACTTCTTTGGTGTCTTCTCTGTAGCAAATTTCATTTCCTCTTCTGACCTCTTCCACTGCATAAAAGGTAATCTTGATTATGCAATTTTGCATACTTGACCTTGTTGTTATTTACCATTTAGCTATTGTAAAAGTGTAAATGTCTCCATATGACATGTGGATACTACATTTACTTGTCACTCTCTTTCTTTCAATGTAGACTGATGGAAACTTTATGCAACTTGGACCAGAGTGAAATAGCCCAGTGGTGGTGAATTGTTTTTAATTTTTAATTTTAATTTTATTAATTTATTCAGATTACAACTAAATTGTTACCCCATCACTTGTATCCTCCAATTCCTCCCTCTATCCCGCTTTCATCCTACGCCCCGCCCCCCAGGTCTATGACCAAGGGGAACCTCCTCCATCACTATATGGTCATAGGCTATCAAGTCTCATCTTGGTAGCCTGCTTATTCTTTCTTTGAGTGCCACTAGGCCTTTCCACCAAGGGGAGGTGGTCAAATATGGAGCACCAGAGCTCTTGTCAAAGTCAGTACCCGCTCTCCACATAACTGTGGAGAATGTCCTGTCCATTGGGTAGATCAGAGTAGGGGTTTGATGTTTACTATTGTATTGTCCTTGGTTAGTGCAATAGTTTGAGCAGAACTGTCTGGGCCCCAATTCACCAACCATGATGTTCTTCTTGTAGGTTTCTAGGACCCTCTGGGTCCTTCTATTTCCCCATCTCCTATATTCCTCTTACCTAGAGTCTCAGTAGGATGTCCTCATATCTATCCTAATCTCCTGGTAAGTGAAGACTTTCAGGGGACATGCCTATTGGGCTAGTGCCCAATTGTGAGTATGTACCATGTGAGTCTTTCTGCTTCTGGGTTAACTCATATGATCATTTCTAGTCTCATTCATTTGTCCACAAATTTAGGGAATTCCTTGTTTTTAATAGCTGAATAGTATTCCACAGTGTAAATGTACCACAGTTTCTTTATCCATTCTTCAACTGAGGGGCGTTTAGGTTGTTTCCAGGTTCTGACTATTATGAATAAGGCTGCTATGAACATGGTTGAGCATATGTCCTTGTTGTGTTGTGGAACATTTTCTGGGTATATTCCAAGGAGTGGAATAGCTGGGTCTTGAGGAAGCCCTATCCCCAGTTTTCTGTGAAAGCACCAGATAGATTTCCAAAGTGGTTTTACAAGTTTGCATTCCTACCGGCAATGGAGGAGTGTTCCTCTCTCCCCACATCCTCGCCAGCACGTGGTATCACTTGAATTTTTGATCTTAGCCATTCTAATGTGTAAGATGGAATCTCAGAGTCATTTTGATTTGCATTTCTCTGATAACTAAAGACATTGAGCATTTCTTTAGGTGTTTCTCATCCATTCGATATTCCTCTGTTCACAATTCTCTGTTTAGTTCTGAGCCCCATTTCTCAGTTGGGTTATTTGGTTTGGTGGTGTTTAATTTCTTGAGTTCTTTATATATTTTGGATATTAGACCTTTGTCAGATGTAGGGTTGGTGAATATCTTTTAGTGGTGGCGAATTATAACCTCTACTTCATCCAGGCCAATTTTTAAAACTCAGAAGTTGTTAATTGTAATTTGTTACATGTTTGTCATGCCTTATCTTTTTGATAACTTACCATGGAAGAAGATGTGTTTGATATTATGTCATTCTTTTTATGTGAATCTGGTTCATAGAAACCATAGATACGTATAGTGTCATATACGTCATAGTGTCATATATATATATATATATATATATATATATATATATATTCAATAATTTGATAAGATGGGCTTGTGGATTTGCAATTTCATTTGGTTCACGGGGGGAGTTCCTTTCGTACTATCACTGGATAAGATTCTAAAATGTTGACTTTACAATACATGAAGCATCTGTGTGTTGCTGTATGTTCCAGAGCACCTGGAAGAACGTGTCCTTGTGGCACTACTTGACAGCTCACTATTGTTTGCTACTCCATTACCAATGTACTCAAAGACCTCTTACAGCCTCCTTTGGGCACTATTCAAGCATAAGTAGTCCCTCTATTTTGGCACATTCATCTTTGCTTCTTTTTGTTTGGGGCAGATGTTAAATTCTCCTAAATGCATTACTAGTTGAAGCAAATTCAAGTCCTTTGATCAATCTTGACTTAGTACAGATCATTCATTCCCTGGATCAGCCGGGAAATCTACATGTCTGACTCTGCTGTGGCCTATACAAAATTAAAATCGACATTATTTATCCATAGTAACAAAAAATGTTATTGTGTGCATAAATAATGACTTTGACAGATGTTATTTTTAAAGACTACAAAATTTTACAGCTTTACCTGACTGTCTTCCTTTGCTGAAGATGTCTATCTATCACTTAGTGACCTCAACCTTCTGACGTCTTTTTCATTCTTTTCATAGTTTGTGTGCTATATAATTATTGACTTAACTAGGTACAGGTGCATTAGGTACTCTTTGAGAATATTTTACTTAAGAGATTTTTAAAAAGAAATATGGGTTGAATATATTAATAAGTCACAAGAAGGCAGAAGTTCTCACCAGTATGAGAGCGGATACTGCTGCATTCATGTGACTGACACTCTGAAGTTTGCCTAAGTAAGGCTCATGTCAGTTCATCTGAAACAAAATTAGCAATAAAGCCAATACAGAATTCTTCAATTATCCTCAGCTATCACATGTTGAATAACAAAAATTTAGAATTCTAATTTTATGGTAGAGGTTGTAATTATAAATTAACTTCTTTGTCCAAATCACACATAGAACCTAAAATCCTCCTCCTTCTTATTGGCTACTGCTAGAACTGGAACCATGCATTTTCTTATAAGGGTTAGCTTAGGCACCTATTCCAGAATACCTTCTTCATGTGGCCTCTGTATATGCACTTATTCTGATCAGCCATTTCATGTTTTACTTACTGATTTTCTCTCTACTCTATACTACCCCCAAACTGGACATATTCTTGTCATATACTCTTTTAAATTACCTATTTATAGATTTTACACAATAAAGTTTATAATTCTTTGGAAAATGCATTGTGACTTTCTTCCTTTATATCAAAAATTATTAAGATAATTATTTGGGAGAATTATAGAATGAGTACGTGAATGAATGTGTAAATGTACTTCCATAATCTCATTTACAGCAAGAAGAGACAGGTTTTCTCTGTGTAGCCTTGGCTAGCCTGGACTGTCTTTGTAGACCAGGCTGTCTTGGAACTCACAGAGATCCACCTGCTTCTGCATCCCAGAGTGCTACGAGTACAGGTGTGTGCTACTATGCCCAAGATATATTATTGTTTTTTAATGTAATTCATATTCTGATTTTATGTTATTTATGTAAGATACATATTAGTTCCAAAGGTCTTTAGAGTAAATCTTATAACCATAAGCATCTGTAACTTTCAAGCAATATGTAATATCTAAACACAAACATTTCAATGTCCATAATTGTCAACAACAATGGGAGTGATTGAAAAATAAATTTATTTTTATATATTTCCTCTATTTAAACATTTGATTACATTCATAATCTTTATTATAATTCAACAAGTTACTATAATGTAAACAGAATACAAGGGCACCTATTTAGTGAGTATTTGAACTCTTTTTCATCTACCAGAGTCCTACTTTCATTATTCTCTTTTTTAAGGCACTATAGCCTCTGGGATATAAAAAGGATAATGACAATAAGATAATAGCTACAAAAATCCCTGAAATACATCATTTTATATATTATAGTGAAATAATGCATTTATGTTTAGAAAACCATTACTCAAAACTTTTTGAACTTATTCATTTGATCTTCACAGAACACTAACAGCAGGCATCGTTAGCCAATTTCATAAGAGAACTGAGGCAACTGACCTAAAAGTACATAATTATTTAATGACTTAAGGTTTAAATTAAGGCATTCTTTCTCCAGAGGACAGTAAACACCTCAAGAATTAATAATTGGATTAAATATTCAGCTTCAAGGAAAAAGTAAAAAATAAAGCCAGTGTTTCATATCAGAATAAAGATAGACTGAGAGGCAAAAAATAATTAAGCAGCATTCCTCTCTTGACCTTTTGTAGTGGTTAACAAAAGCAATCTATTTAATAATGTCACTTTCAAATTCTTACACCTTCACTGGCTCCAAATTACCTTGAGGTTAAAAACCAAGGTCTTAAATAGGCTTTCAAAATAACCTATAATATGACCTCATCTTACTGCCTTAGAGTTATGCCCTTCACATTCCTAAGATGTTTTTGTTGCTGTGTTGTTGTGCAGGAAAATGGAGAGGTTGCAAACAAGTATAGACAAAGGATCCTCTAGTTCTGTCACACTGATCATCTCACTATGACACTGTATCTTGTGGGACTATATACAAGAATGTCAGTCATATCCAGCTGCAAAGCTTCTTTAGAAAGAAAGTGCACAAGCAAAGTGAATGCATCTGTGGCTGGGAGCACATACATGTCCTTGACAGTATATCATGAAGACTCTTGACACATTTATCCAAAAACTAACTTCTTGTGAACAATTATAGCATTTCCTATACACTCCAGTTAATTGATAATGAGGCAATGTTTTTAGGTAAGGTTTTTAATTTTTAGTTTATTCAGATTACATCCCAAATGTTATCCTCTCATTTGTATCTTCAGTTCCCACCCTCTCTCCCTCTTCCACCCTATTTCCTTTCCCTAGACCTCTGATAGAAGGAGACCTCTTCCCCCACCATATGACCACAGCCTATGAGGTATCATCATTATAGCCTGCTTCTCTTTCCTCTGTGTGCCAGCAGGCCTCCCAACCAAGAGGAAGTGATGAACTGAGGGCCACCAGAGTTCATGTCAGAGGCAGTCCTCACTCTCCCCACAACTGTAGAGAATCACTATCCGTTGGCTATATCTGAACAGGGGGTCTAGGTTTACTGCTTGCATTGTCCTTGTCAGTGCAAGAGTTTTCTCAGCTTACCCTGGGTCCAGATCAGCTGTCTCCTTGTGAGACTCCTGCACCCTCTGGGTCCTTTCATCTTTACATTCTTGCATCACCACTCTCACCCAGAGTCCAGCAGGGAGTCCCACAGTCAGTCCCAATCCCCTGTTGGGTGAAGTCTCTCAGAGGACATCTATGTTGGGCTAACAGCAGCTTTTTTTATATACCATGCATGTCTTTCTGGGTCTGGGTTACCTCACTGAGGATAATAGTTTCTAGTTCTATCCACTTGCAAGCAAGTTTCAAGATTTCCTTGCTTTTAAGGGCTGAATGGTATTCTATTGTGTAAATGTACCACAATTTCATTATCCATTCTTCTGTTAAGGGGCATCTAGATTGTTTCCAGATTCTGGCTATTATGAATAAGATGCTATGAATATAGTTGAGCAAATGTCCTTGTATGATGGCACAGTTTTTGGGTATATGCTCAGGAGTAGTATAGTTGGATCTTGAGATAGCACTATTCCCAGTTTTCTGAGAAAGTGATAGATTGATTTCCAAACTTGTACAAGCTCACACTCCAGCCAGCAATGGAGGAGTCTTACCTTTCTCACATCCTTGTCAGTATGTGCTGTCACTTGAGTTTTTGATCTTAGCTATTCTAATAGGTATAAGATGGAACCTCAGAGTCATTTTAATTTGCATCTACCTGATGGCTAAGGACTTTTAGCATTTCTTAAGTGTTTTTCAGCCATTCTATATTCATCTATTGAGAATTCTCTGTATAGCTTTGTAACTCCCTTTTTTTAAATTGGGTTATATGGTTTAGTGGTGCTTAATTTCTTGAGTTCTTTATGTATTCTGGATATTAGCCATTGGTAAAATGCAGGGTTGGTGGAGATCTTGTCCCAGTCTGTAGACTGTCACTTGGTTCTATTGACAGTGTCCTTTGCCCTACAGAAGCTTTTCATTTTCATGAGGTCCCATTTATTAGTTGTTTATCTTATAGCCTTGCCTATTGGTCTTCTGTTCAGAAAGTTGTCTCCTGTGCCAGTGAGTTCAAGACTCTTCCCCACTTTTTCTTCTGCCAGATTTAGTGTGTCTGGTTTTATGTTGAGGTCTTTATTCCAATTTTAATACATTTATTTGTTACTGCACATTTGTATTTTATAAAGTTTTACTTTTTTTTTTACACTTTAATGTTTAGAAGATTACACAGCCCAGAATGATGAAATGGCTCCAAAGGAACAGGTGCTTGCTGCAAAGCCTGACTGACTGAGTTCAATCCTTGAAACAAACATGGTGGGAAGAGAGAGCCAACCCCTGTGTATTGTCTTCCAACCTCCATGACACAAGTGTGCACTCTCACAGAAATAAGCAAGTAAATAATGTAATAAAATTGTTCATAATTAGTTTACTAATTACACAAGCCTTCAATTGGATATTGGACTAGTGATATGTTTTAAAGACTGAAGATGTGGTAAGGAGACTTGGAGGAGTTGAAAGGGAATTAGGTCAATAAAATTAAAATATTTTGTACACATGTATGAATGTTCAAAGAATATGTCAGTTTCTCTGTGTGTACCTACCCAACATCTTTGCTAGCCAATTTGTTTACAGATAGTTTAATTTTTAAATTTATTTTAATTTAATCAGATTGCATGCCAATTGTTATCCTCTCACTTGTATTTTCCCATTCCCAGCCTCCCTCCCTCTTCTGCCCTGTTCCCTTCTTCTAGACTTCTGACAGAAGGGGTCACAGAAAATTGGGAACAATCCTACCTCAAGACCCAGCCATACCACTCCTGAGCTCCACCATACAAGTACATTTGCTCAACTATGTTCATAGAAGCCTTATTCATAATAGCCAGAATCTGGAAACAACCTAGATGTCCCTCAACAGAAGAATGGATAAAGAAACTCTGCTATATTTAAAGAATGGAATACTATTCAGCTACTAAAAACAAGGAAATCTTGAAATTTGCAGGCAAATGGATGGAACTAGAAAGGATCATCCTAAATGAGGTAACTCAGACCCAAAAAGACACGCATCGTATATACTCAGGTATTTTTATTTTCATGACACTGAAAAACAGTTATTAAGATGCAGTTTTATTGCTAGGATAATGGGAAAATATTGTTTTCTTAAATGTCTGCAATTGAAGTTTTCATCCCACACTTTCTGATATATTTAGACATACACCTTCTCTGACAGTTACAAATTCTATCAATGTGTGAAAATAAACTGTTTCCCAGCTAAGAAAATGCAAAAATCTGTCACTAATTTGCATAGTAAAAAATCATTGTTTTTAAAACTGTTCTGTCAACTGAAACTAACTATGGTTTTTATGTGCAGCTTGGTCATCATTGGGTCCCCTAACAATAGAAGTAGGGTTATGTCTCTGACTCTGTTGCCTGCCCTTGGATCCCTTTCTGCCTGGCTGAGCTGCCTTCTCAGGCCTCAGTGGGAGAGAGTGCACTTACTCCTGCTGAGACTTGAGGTACCCGAGTGGGTTGGTGCCCCCCCAGGGGGCTTCCCTTTCTCTGGGAAGAAGGAAAGTGGGGAAGGTGGGGGGAAGGTGGGGGGAAGGAAGGGACTAAAATCAGGCTATGAAGTGATTAAATTAATAATGTTTTAAAAGAGTTCTCTCTGATGGTTTTCTCTCTAGGCTGCTTTTTTTTGAGGTGTTGGGGGTTCGGGTGTGAGTGAAGGGTTGTCACAGAGGCCTTCCACATCCCTCTTTTTCACCTATATGTCTGCAATCATTATTATCACTGCAAATTTGGTCTGTGGGGCCCGGGTCTATGTTTGTGGTCTGTACTGTCACCAGAAACCTGGTGGAAGCCCATGATCACACTCCTGCTGGCTGTGAAGAGCAAGGTGATTCGTTTTTAAAGGGATAATTTGGAATTGATTACAGGAGACTGGAGATCGCTCAGCAGTTAAGAGCGCTTGCTACTCTTTCAGAGGACCAGGACCTACATGATGGCTAACTGGTATAGGTGGCTCCAGGCCCAGGAGTCCTATACTGTCCTGTAGCCCCCATGGATGAGTTATGCTTATCTTATGCATACATGCCTGTAGGCTTTATTTTCTTAACAATTACACTTTATTATGGACCCACTAGCAGAGCACAACTCACTTCCAACTGACTAACCCAAACAATAGAAAAATGAGATTAAAGAACACAATAATGAAACCTTAAGGATATCACTTCCAAGGAACGATTCTCCTGGCATAGTCAGCAAGATCTTAGCAAACCCACAATTCAACCAAGGTGACTGCTGGAACCTGAAACAGCAGCCAAGGCCCCGAGCCTCAGTCAGAGCCCAAAGCCTTGAAGCCTTCCCTGGAGTAGTTCTCTCTATGACCATCTCTGGAAGTGTTGATGAACAGCCAAAACAATCTAAAGCCTCTTGTTTTGGGAATGTGTGTGTGTGTGTGTGTGTGTGTGTGTGTGTGTGTGTGTGTGTGTGTGTATCTCCTCTCACAGTCTCTACTAGGATGTTTTCATCTGGCAACACCCAAACTCCCCCCACGAAGTGGTTCAACTTCTAAGTGGAAAAGCATGTTGTTCTCTCACAAGTCTGTACCCACCCCACACTTAGTATCAACACAAAAATATGTTTATCTCTCCTACAACTCCCCCTTTCTATTAAATATAATAAGCAATATACAATAAAAATAATTATGGGAATTATTCAGTAAAAGTCACATCTACAAGGACCAGTCCATTTGTATTTGAAAATCTTGGAGAAATTATTTCACTATTTATCCTATCCTACTACAGGCAAACACATATATACATACAATAAAAGTAATAAAATATTTAAAAATAATAACCTTGGATAGAAGATAAACATTACTAAGTAGATATCTAAAGGATACTGTTGGTACTGCTCTTAAAATAGGAGAGCAGGAAGAAAAATGAGTGTTCAGGATGGAATTAGACAGATACAGCTTTCTCTGCTACTTTTCTTGTAACGTTATTTCATTCCCACAGTAAAAGCAATGATACCAATCTCAAAGGGCCCCTGTGAGAACTGGGTTAGCATTAATTTAATTCTGAACAAAATCAAGCTTCTAAACAATCAAAAATCTAAAGAAAAAGAAAAAAGGAAAAATTGGTTCAGTGGTTGCTCAACTATTCCTTCCCATCATATGACTGTAAAACAAACACCTGTACAGAGGACCTAGTCTCTGCACAGATGGACTAAGAAGACTACCTGGGGTGAGCAACCATGACAGTCAATACAAGTGAATCTTTGTGATCTTGTAGCCTTTTGCATCAGTAGCTCCTTTCTGGTTTTAAGTTTATGCCCTAATTAGATTAGGGTCCTTCTGACTTACTGTTCTTTGACTTTTGACTCAAGGCAAAAAGCAGAGAGTTGGATATCAATGATTTTATTTTGGTTTCCTAATATCTTAAGGGGGCCAGAGTGTACATTATACTGGGAAAGCCTGATTAAATATTCCATAGTTTTGTTTTGAACTGACCTTTTGAATGCAACATGTTTTGAGTGCTGAGAAAAGAAGCTGAAAAAAATTAGATTAAAAAAGATGAAGCTTGCATTTTCTGAATTTACTATTAGTATAATGAAATATCACATTGGTTGAGGGCACTATGTCCCCTGAGTGGGGCAAGGGGGACAGTGAGGGAGACTTCAGTACCACTCAATAATATGAGTTCCCATGCCCACCGGCAAAGCGAGGACAAAGGGAAGGTCCCTGCAAACTGGAACAGCCTCAGATTGAGCACAGAACAAGGAAGTGGTTGATTTTCCTTTTGTATGGAAGTTCCCTTGGGTGATGACAGGCCTGGCCCTTCCCGATGACAGTGGGATAGTTGGCTGCCCCTGACCTCGTAGCCATTTCCCATTGGCCCAAAGGCCTAATAAAAATGTTCGCTGGTGCATATTAAAAGTGGATCTGCACTCTATGCTGGTCTCTGGAATCTGTTTCCCTGTTAGTGACTGCCCCCCTCACCCACTCCTGGATCCTGCTTCCCAAAATGGTGTTATCGTTTGTCTTGTAATCAAGGATAATTTCTTAGGATTTCAATTAGACCTTTGAACCTGTAGTGACCTAGGCAATGATCTAAAATACCACGCCCACTATGAGTCTTTTACCATAGGTGGTTCATCTTTGATCTCTATCAATGACTCCACGACCATTCTGTAAAAGGAACCAATGAACTAAATAACCAGAGGGTGGGAAGGAGAGCTGTGAAATATTGTCTTCTGTACATAAAAGAATCATGCAAACATCACCTCACAAGAGCTAACTTACCTACATACACTATACACTTGTTAAAACTGGCATAAGGAAAGACTCAAGATATACACAAAAACACATAAAGTAAATAATACAAAGCTGAACAAAAGACCAAACACATATGCTCGGCACCTACTATATTGCAAAGAGTATCATACCTTTTAGAAACACTCTCTGCTCACTTTAAACTACTGATATGTGATACATTCTGCTACAAGGACAACGCTGTCTGCTCTGCAGTGCTCTAGCCTGAAACAAGAGCATTTTGTCTTCTCCAAGGAAATATTAACATCCACCCCCAAACTATTATCATTGCTCATTGAACTTACTCTGCCTTTCAGAATTTATTTCAGTTTTTTTTTTTTTTTTTACCGCTTTGTGTCTTCTGTGTAGGTATTCCATTCTTACCTTAATGAGTAGGTGGCAAGGGTTCTCATGTATGACGAGGAACATTCCAGAAATGACTGTAGTCAAAGCCAGTTCACATTCAGTTATTCTGGACTATGGAGGCTTGGCTTTACAGAAGATTTTCACACATAGTAAATAAGTCTAAGGGTCTGAACTGCACGAGGATTTATGGCCTTGAAAACAGTACCAAGTACACTGTAAACTGTGGCACTTGGGGTTCCTAAGACATAGTTGTCTCCTACAGGCAGGTAAGGCTCCAGCGTTAAGTATCACAAGAGAAACACACAGAACTAATGTCTTCTAATTATCAGTAAAATCAGATAAAAAATGTATTTTAAGGTCAAAAAGGTAGTTTAATCTTAAGTTAAAAAAAAAAAAAAAAACAGGGATATGCAGAAGTCATGAATCCTGAGTGCTATGAACTGAATTCAGGTCCTGTGCAAAAGAAGCATGGCCTCTTAAATTCAGTCTGTCTCTCTCCTCAAGAAAAAAGGCTTATAAAAGGATCAAGGATTTTTTCAAAAGCTTCTGTTATCAGATAAATTTTATAATCAGTAAATAGCAAACTCTTACACCAGTTTTTATAAAGTCACTCTGAGATTTAACGTTCATCTCTTCAAATGCACACTGTCAAGGACTGCCAATTTACAAAATGAGGCAGATACATGTAAATAGTTAGTCCTGTGGTGGTGTCCTTCATTTTTATTTTGCAAAAGCGATATGGAGAAGCTCTTGGGCAACTTGACATTTATTAAGTGCATGCTCTGGCTCTATAGATGACTTTGTTCAAGCTTACTCTCTCAACACCCATGAGGGCAGAGCCAAGGCCAGCAGAGCAGACAGTGATGGATGTTTTCCAAATACAACCGAGAATATGTAACACATATAGTTCATAATCACCATCGTTGTTGTTTGAAAAGACTTCCTTTCTCTAATCCAAAACTGTTTAAACTATTTTTCCTACAGTGAATTCATGTACTTCTGAAGAGTACATAGCTGAACAATAAGTCCGCTCTTCACAGTTTACTAAGAATAATTCAGAAATATTATTGGAGACACTGCTAACAAAGGCCACATCTGAGAAGCAATGTTACAAATCTCAATTAGAAGGCTTTTCAAGCCAGAGACTTTTTGCCCCATACATAGTTGACCAGTAATCATTACCATTATTATGAATAAACTAAGCATTTCTGGGGCATACACAAAAAGTTTCAAATTACTTGGCATCCAGAATTCAAGTATGTTTTGCTTGTAAAAATGTAAAATTTCTGTATGTAAGCTGTATATATATTTTTAGAATTTTTTACAAAATAGAGAAGGGCAGTACAAAAGCTTTGATGTCAGACATTGTGTTTGTTATTGTAATAAATTGTCTCATATGTCCTAAAACTGAAATGTAATAGAACATCATCCCTTAAACTATTCAGTATAGATTTTAAATGACAACAGAGACTTTTATGGGCTTCATTTTTATGTATTCTTCTGGATTTCTCAACTACCAAGACCCTTCTCTTTAAGATATGTATTTCTGGTCTGGGAAATGTCAGCCACTTCTTTTTATTAATTTTTATTAATGTTATCACCATAATGTCTATGCCTTTTGTTTTAAGCGTAGGCTTTTCATTGTTGTTGAAGAGAATAAATGTTAAAAGACATAAAAAGGAAATGAAGTAGAGGACTAAGGAGATAAACAGCCCTACCAGAACTTGGTGTAGACAGACTGTTCATCCATTTTCATATTCTGAGTCTAGATTCTGTGCTAATTCCTTAAAGAAACGCAATAAATTTTCTGGGCCACAATTTTAAAATCTAATCAGCCAGAGGGCACTGTGAACTGTCTCTTACTTCAGCTGTAGCAGGGTAAGTTGTTCAAAGGGCCATCTCTTTGCATTTCCTGATAAACACTGGCAACTGATTAACTTAGTCTAAAATTGGAGTTTCTACTTCTGCACTTAATGGTTCCAAACTTCATTTAAACATCTCAAAACTGATTCATGGTAAGTCTGTAGTGTGACAAGAGTTAGATTATAAGAATTAGAGCATCGGGTTTAAGGAATGTGGACTACACTTTCTGTATATATAAACATTACCCTGGTATAATGTTTGCTACTACTGTTTAATACTTGCCTATCAGTCAAATAGTGAGTCATGTCATAACACTTATCTTTAATGGATGTTACATATTGTATTTTAGTTGAAAAGTATGTGTTCACATGATAGACACTAAAGAGTAAACATACAAACTGTGAGTGTTGCATTAGTCATTATACCTCTTACAATAGGCCCATTCTTTTATACTATCCCATGATTTACTTTATCTCGGAAAAAAAAAAGATTCAGAGTTTGAAAGCATCTCATATTTTCCTTCATTTGGGATGCAGAATCCCTTAGTTATTGCTTTAGAAAACCATCATTTTAAGCTTTCTTTGAGTTCATAAACTCTGTCTGTAGGTTGAAGAGTTAGTGTGTCAGAAAGATTTGCATCTGTTTCTAAAATGCACCGAGGTGCGCTATTTTAGAGTTGTATGCATAGCTTAAATCTCTGCGATAGTCTCTATGGTGCCTCTTCCTGAATAGTTGTTTGGAGGGGCCAGCGGGAGAAGGCCTCTTAGAAGATAGCAAGAGTGCAGTTTCCAAAGGACCCATAGGACTCTGGAAAAATAGTGAGTTGTTACAGGAAAAAAGTCAGATTCTAAGTCTTTTTGCCATTCAACTTCTTGAAAGAAATACTACTTTATAGTTCAATGGGGCAGTCAACATCACTGACAAACTTAATTTTCTGAAGCAAACTCAGGGCAGAAAGTTCAGAGACTAGAACAGATATGCTTATTGCCTGCAGTCAGGTGGAGACTTCAGTGATAGGTTTTGCATATAAAACTGTCCAGCCTTCAAAGAGAATGCTGGGCACTTCTGCATCTTTGACCTTTCAAGTGAGAACAGGAAGCTGTTCCTTAAGTTTGAACCGAAATAATTGAAAGGTAACAACAACAACCACAAACTTAGTCATGATAATAGTTTTATGCAATTTGATATTTTATCAATCTTGCTTTCACTATTCAAGGTGGGAGAAGGAGGAATGTTTTATATGGGGTATTATTTACTTCCTCTATGACAAAGATGAGATGTCATGGCAAATGGCAAGACTAAAGTTTTACATTTTTTTAGGGTAAATTATTACAGATCTTATGTTTTAAAAGATAATTCCATCAACACCACACAATATGGATGACACCAAGACAACAAAATCTGCCAATGCTCGCACACACAGCTTTGCCTGGCTTCCCTGTTGACTCTAAGTGAGAACATGAGAATAGGTACTTTCTTCACCTTGAAGACACAGCTGCTTTGTGTGTAGAGCTGTGTGGTCAGGGAGTAAGAGTGGGGAAGGTACT
Source organism: Acomys russatus (assembly GCF_903995435.1). NCBI lineage: Eukaryota > Metazoa > Chordata > Mammalia > Rodentia > Muridae > Acomys > Acomys russatus. Next base: position 54,413,615 of record NC_067154.1, read on the forward strand.
GCTTACCTTAACACAGCTCAGCAGACAAAGGGTCCTCTGGCAGAGTTCTGTGGCCATTATACCATGGTGTTAGCATAACAATCTTCCTACAATAGCTTGATAGACTTTTGAGCCATCCTTTCTCAAACCAACATGGAGGGTAAGGAAGGGGAGAGGAGGGGAAAGAGGGGAGGCAAAGAGAAGGGAGAGAGAGAAGGAAGGAAGGGAAGGGCAGGAAAAGGGAAACTAGGGGAAGAGGAGTTTCCAGGAACAACTGACTGTGAGAATTCATTTTCTTGTCAGTGCTTCACTGGCCCATGCCTTAGTGGTCCCACTGCTACCAGGTTATGATTGTACACAGGGATGTCACATATAGTTAACATGATAAAGAAAAAAAATTTCCACACCCTTTTGGTCATTCACCAGAGATTCTCATTCCTTTACATTGAGATATGTTAATCAAGCCTTATTAAACATAGGAAATACACCAATAAAAAAAGCCAATCTAGCCTGAAGGAGAGATAGTTCATTGTTAAGAGCTGCGGGGTTCAGTTCCCAGCTCCCACATTGGATAGCTCACAGGGACCTGTAAATCCAGCTCCAGGAAACCTAGTGCCTGTCATAATGACTTTTTAAAACACAGTTATCTTTCAGTACCTATGACTTAACTGAGTACTTTCATGGCACTTGGGACTGCATAAAGGTAGAACTGCATACACAAGAGAAATATTCTATTTCTATGGCTATTGTTTTAAATTGCCAAGTTGTACTAAGTTGTGGCACTGGAAAACTAATGAGCTCTTCTTTTGTATGCATACTTTCTCAAAGAAAAGCACATCCATGATAAAACAGAAGCACAGGTCCCCATATGTAGCCATGAACATTCAATGAATGTGTGGTGGTACAGCCACGCCTTTTACTTTTATGTATTTCTCACTGGACGCATCCTACTTCCTTAGAGTCTGATTGCTCTCTATGGACACTTTATGCCCTCCCATAGAGAGAAGAATGCCCATGATGATGAATTCTCACTGTGGCATCTCATCCTCTCAGATTCCACTCTATCAGATTACAACGAAAAACTGCCTTAAGAGACAAACTCTTCCTTGGACACTGCACAATAGCCGATGATACTCACAGGTGTCTTGGGAAATGACTAAATCAAGCAGAAAGGAGCAACCTCAAGCCTCATGAGGGAGTTTATACTCTCAATTTACTTCTCTCAGAATAGAATATTGGACAATAACAAAGCTCTAGTTCCATTTGAGCCATTGTTCACTTAAACAACAATGCGTCTTGCCTTAATACCCAGGCATCAACAAAACATAAACAATAAACCTTCTTTTGCCAAAAATGATTATCTGGCCTATGTTTCAAGCATATTACATGACAGGACAAAACATTTCTTTTAGCTACAGTAAGTCGTGTATGTATGTGTATTAATTAAGTCCAGAAATAATATATTATTTATATTATATATTTATAATATAATATGTTATATTGCTTGACTTAAATCAATATAACTTGTTCATTGTATTTTTCTTTCCTTTCTTATCTTTATTCACAGTGTCACAGAGCCCAGGCTGGCTGTGAACTCACTATGATGGTAAGAATAATTATGAACTCCTGGTTCTTTTGCCTGCTCCTCCCACATTTCTGGATTAAAGGTGTGTGACAGTATGCCCAGTAGGCTGCACTGAAAATTGCATTTAATGCTTTTCAGACAATCCCTCTGCTAACTGAATGACACCCTCAGCCCTCATTTCATTTTTCACTGGTGCCATGCATTTCTTTTAGTTCTTAAGCCCATATTGAAAGTAGTGAGTCAGGCAATGGAGTTCTGACTTAACTTAGAAAACATGTAAAAAGACATTGGATTTTACAAACTTTAGATGATATTTTAATCTTTCCTGAACTGTCGGGTTTGCAAATGTGCAAGTGTTAAATAAGTTTCAAGGATAATTAAAAGAGAAACCATTTAAAATATACCTGTCAACTTATTTTTTTAAAGGAAAACAAAAGGTTCTTATCCTTACATAATGAACAACAACACAATTAAATTCTATTCACTTCTATATGATTTTTAAAAGGTAAAAACAATTCTAGTGAGAAGAGAATACATTGCTAAGGCCCAGGAGTTTCAGCTAAACCAAACGCTGTCGCTCCAGAATATTTCTAATTAAATATGCAATTAAAAATGTTCACTGCACCCTGAGGCCTCCCATCTTATTTAAATAACTGCCTGCCCTACTTTTAAAAGCAAGTTACAGCATTCTCAGTATTTTTCAAATCCTTTAGATTTTCTACGTGACTTCACTAACAATTCAAGTCCTTAGTAAAGTGAACCCCCTTAGAAATTGAATAATTCCTTCAACGTTTAGCAAGCATAAATTGGATAGTTCTATATAATTGAACAGGGATACTTAGGTATGTATGTATCAACAATTAAAGAAATACAGGCCATGATTTGAGAGAGAGAGAGAGAGAGAGAGAAAGAGAGAGAGAGAGAGAGAGAGAGAGAGAGAGAGAGAGAGAGAGAGAACTCACAAGGGGAACATACCTGGGAGGGATTGGAAGGAAGAATACATTAATTTTAATTTTTAAAACTCAGTTGGTAAAAATGATAAAATACATGAAAAACATGAACACCCACTTTTTAAAAGAAATGTTTGAAAATAATAGAAATTTGAATTTAATTTAATTTTTTATTTAGATAGCACTGGAAAGTTGTGAAACCAAATAAATATTTGAGTCACTGAGTGTCCATTGCATATTATCTAGTACAGAGCACATGAACCATTGCTTATTTATGTTATTTTAAGAGCTGCTTCTCTTTTCCATTCTTTGAACCCTGATTTGAATGCAAACATCCTATTGTGCAAACATTCTCAAACTGTGGATGATATGTACCAAAAGCTCAAATAACATTGTACACATGTCAGAGCTTATTTAGATAATGTGTGGGGTGCAATATACATGACAGAAGAATTTAATACTGAAAACACTCTTTGATACACACATGCACACCACACATGTTTTTCTAGTAAATTATGTGTATGAGTTCCATTTTGTTAAAGAACAAACAAGCAAAGGAAAGGCCATCTGACTTGGTTTAGCACTTAGGGGCCAAGGCCTACAGAAATGATAAATCACACGACAGGAAGACAAGTAATCAGAAGCATCACATGGCACAACCACCCAAGACCATTCTTTTATTCTACATCTAGCCTAAGCAAGGAAAATTCTTGGAGCTTGTTATATTAAGAGCTAGGGTCTCTATTGTAGTGAAAATATCTATGTTGACATACCAGGTGACATCGCAAACCAGAAGGAGCTTAATATCTAGAATATACAGATGGCTATCTGCATTTTTGTCAGAAAAGAACAAGAAGTATAATAAGATCGGAGAGTCATCGATAAGTAACACACACACAAGAAATCTAAAGTTATAAACTATACTGTACTTAAACTAAAAATCAGAGAGAAAATAAAAAACCAGGTATCATAATAAGTATGATTACAGTTCTCAAAAGGGCAAAAGGGAAAGGTAATAATAAAGAATGGTTAAAACACGAGGACATATGAAATAAATGAATATTTACCAGAGTTTCCATAATAACATACTTTCTGGAGCCTCTAGAGTTATGTTAAGCATGGACCAAGTGCCCCATTTCTCAGATGCATCAGAGATCTCTCATAATGAGCATAAGGGTCACATAGCATGTGTAGGTCACTAGAAACTTAGGGGTTAAGCTCCCATCAGACAGACTTGAGTAGAATGGATGCTCATTGTGAAATATTTTGCAACAATTAGGAGAAACAACCAAGAGGTGCATAAAGAAATATAGGCACATCTTAAAACATTAAGTAGGAATGGAAAAGAGAAAGAAAACATGAGATTTATATCCTGAATCAATTGCTATAAATTACACATAAGAAAAATTATGTAAACTGGATCAAGCAGTTTGGAATAGATGTTGTGAGGTTGAGCAGGAGTAGAGCTGGAGTAAAAGGGGATTGATAATCAACATGGATAATCATTGACATGAGCTCAGTGTTATGATTAATCACATTCCAGACTCAGACCATTAAAAGGAAAATCTGCTGAAAATATAGCCCTGAACCAACTTACATCTACTCAAGAGTATAAACGGATTTGAGCATTTTATGATTCTATTTACATATAAACAATGACCTGCTCCTTATAAATCTTTAGTAGTTTTTCATTAAGCTTGTATTTCCTCCCAGATCTATTTATCAACGTTTGTGGTTGGTCTAATTTGATTTACCGATGGCAAACTGCAAGCATTCATACTTACTCTATAATTCAATCTTTTCAAAATCAAATGTGACCTTTTCTAAGTTACAACTTTTTTCAAGTTTGTTTTTATTTTGTTCTAAAAGAATACGAACGTGTTTAAGCCTTGTGCTTGTTTTTCCTTTTCATCTGTTTGTTTCAATGAAATCAAAATTAGATTTATTAAGAAAAAAAGGGAGCAGCAATTCATTAAATACATGACTATCTAGAAAAAGAATGCCAAAAAAAAAAAAAAAAAAAAAAAAAAAAAAAAAGCCTCTGAGTATTGTACTAAAGGAAGTTAACCTTGTAAGCCCCTTCCACTCAAAGGTCAGGTAACTCCCTGGAATTCTGGGAGTTGTAGTTCTTGGAAAAATAAAACCTCAGAGAAAAATGTGTTGGCCTGTGAATTTGTCTCTATAAGGCCCTGCAAATCGTATCCTGGTCTACTCAACAGGAAATACCAGGGACTGATTATGAAGTCAGTATTTAATTAAAAGCTTGTTTCATATTTGACTCAAACAGTGGAACAAGTTTTTCTCTGGTGAGTAGCTAGAATAACAGTATGTAAATAATACGTTAGTAAATATTTAAATATGATGAATTTAATAACATTAATTCTTATAAGCTTTAATGTGTTGTTTTAAGAGCATTGAAATAGTTCAGTTCATAAAGGTACTTGCTGCCAAGCTTGATGTCCTACATTTAAATACCACGACACACATAGTAGAAGGGGAAAACTAACTCTTAAAAGTTGTCCTCTAACGTTCTACATGTGTGTCATGGTACCCATACATATACATAGCACACACAAAATAGATAAAAATAATACTGTATTTAAATATTATTTGGGGAATAATTTAATGATTTATTTTTTTAATTTTTAATTCATTAGACTTTATTCAGACTACATCCTGAATAGTATTCCCTTGCTTATACCTTCCTGTTTCTACCTTCCCTCCTTCTCCCACCCTATTCCCCTCCCACCTCCTCCCCACCATATCATTTCTTATTTGAAAATAGCATTCACATTTCTGTTATTACACTGAATTATGACGTCTGTCTGATTCTCGCTTTCATCTACCAAATTTTGTCTATTCAACTATCTCCCTATATACTTATATGTAGATATAAATGACACAAGGAAAGAATAAACTGACAGCAAGAAGAGGTGGGTGCAGCTTATGTCCATACTCTATACTGTGAATACACTAGGTTGTGGTTATTTCCTCTCATTCAAAGAACAATGGTAGGACTTTAACCTTCTTATGGAGCATATAATCTTGGCACTGATGCCTTGTTTTTATTAAATAGATAAAGAAATATCAGTGTTTAAAGAGGTATAGTAGAGTGACAGACATTTCTGTTTTCGTGTAACTGTTAATGTCAGGATCATAGAGTTGTCAGCAATTCTGTAGGTATCCCACCCAAAATACAGGGCCAATGGACAAGTACAAATTGCACTATCTCTATATTTGAGGCAAGGTCAATGTTATTTCTCAAGCCAGTATGGAAAGTTTTATTTTTGCTTTTTCTTTCCTTGGTAGCATGGATATGTCTTGACTTCTGGCACCCTTGCTCCGATCTCTGTTAGAATCCTTGAATAACTGATTGCCTTCTCTGTCTATGTCTGTACGACAGACTCTGTTCTGATTCACATAAGGACATCAGTAATCATTAGAATAATTCCCTATTTTTCTACAATACTGATTCATCTAGTATAATCACATCTACAGTTACTCTATTTCAGATAAAATAAGATGTAGAAGTACCAGAGGATAGAATTTGACATATCATTTCATGGGCACTTCTTTTTTTTACTAATTTGTTTAGCTTACATCTCAATTGCTATCCCCTATTTGTATCCTCCCATTCCTTCCTCCCTCCCTCTTTTACTCCATTCCCCTCCCCTAGGTCTCCCACAATATGGTCACAACCTATCAAGTCTCATATTTGTAGCCTGCTTATCCTTCCTGTGAGTGCCACTAGGCCTCCCCATCAAAGGGAAGTGGTCAAATATGGGGCAGAGTTCATGTGAGAGTCAGTCCCTGCTCTCCACTCAACTGTGGAGAATGTCCTGTCCATTGGCTAGATCTGAACAGGGGTTCAATGTTTACTGCATGTATTGTCCTTGCTTGGTACAGTAGGTCAAACAGAACACCCTGGGTTGATGGACACTTTCACTGCTAAAAAGCATCCTATTTCCTGTAGTTTTTGCCTGCTATATCTGCATATTATATTTTCTTTTCTTACTACTACCTTCCAGGTGTCCTGTACCAAGGCTATTCTATGTGTCTCTTCCTACTGTCAATATTCCAAGTAAATAAAATGCCTAGTTTCATTTCAAAGCCATTAAGTTTATTCTAGTATTAGTCAATATTCTTCTCCATTTAATCATTGAAGTAGAATAAAATCTCAGACCCTTGAAGTTTCCCACTCTACATTAACCTAATTTAGGAGAAGGGTTCCTCACTTATAATTCTACAAGATCACCCCTGGTGTCCAATTTGCATATTATCAGGGACATAATATCTAGAAGTTGAAAATTATTTTGTATTGTATGCTTAAATATTGATGTAAATATATTGTTATTTTTGACTCTGGAATTTAGAAAAGTGCTTATTCTTTTAGGGGTATATGTTATTGTTTTTTGTTTTGCACTTTTTTTTTCAAGACAAGGTTTTTCTATGTAGTCTTAGCTATCCTGAAACTCACTCTGTAGCCCAGGCTGGCCTCAAACTCATGGAGATCAACTTGCCTCTGCCTCCTAAATCCTGGGGTTAAAGGCCTGTACCACATTGCCTGGCTAGGGATATATCATATATTCATTTTGTGTAAAATAATGCAGTCTCTGATTGTTTTTACTAGAATAGAAATAAATTGGCCACATTTGAAATTAATCATTTCTCATACTCACAGCTTAACATGCCACATATATTTAATGCCTTTTTCCTATAAGATTGTCACTGAAGAATTTGTCACTGGTAGCTGAATAAGAAACAGGACTGAGAAGTCGATGTTAGGTCTAGGTCATACACAAAGGTACAGTTTTTGTTTTTGGTTTTTTTAGTAAAATTAAGTGTGTATTTCAGAATTGTATAATAAAAAGACTACATATGTGCTCAGTCAGAGACGTTTAGAGGTCTTAGGAGTCTACCTTAGAAAGAGAGAATTCCATAACTACCATACTAAGCACATGTATTATTAGTAATGAGGTTGATTTGAGGAGCTCTACAAATCAGCTTTCCCAAGTGGAAGTACTCTCCTGTGTCCATAGTTAAAAATGAATACCTTCCTCATACCACAGTGAAATATCACTTGAGTTTCATAAAATGTGGTTAAAATAACTTCTTATTAGAAAAAGACTTAAGAAGGAAAAACATACAGAAAGGTCAGAGAATGCTTTTCTTTCTGATCTCTGCATTTTTATCTTAGAAACATTGGTGAGAACAGTTTGATTCTCTGAAATTGGCTTACAGTCTGTCCTTTGGACATATATGCATGATGCCTGCATGTTCTGGTTGGAGAAAGGTTTGGGATATTAATCAAGTGGTTCTTTGGAAATCTATTTCAAAATAACATTTCTAATTATTGAATTTACACAACAAGATCTCCAAAACATTATATTTGATTAAAATGTTCTACTTCTTTTATATTACATTTCTTAAAAAGTAAAAGTCATTGGGTAAGCAGATTAAAATTCTAAAAGAAAGCAGCATTTCTTTGCAATTAGATGCTCTTTCGCACTTAGTTTCGCTGTATATCCAGATCAATCTCTGTGAACTAAATATGGTTACAGTGTTGTTTCTCAGCAGGAATTTAAATGTTTCCATTATATTGCTTAGACAAATAGCATTGAAACTTAGCTTAGTCCATTAATCTGGAAAGCCAATGGAAATACATAACTTGGTTGCTACATTGTGAAATTATGTGTCTACATGTCTATCTGTTGTTTCACTAAGCAATACAGAACTGTACAGAATAACATATGCTACTATTACACAAAAGTGACTGCCTCCCTTCCTTTAAAAAGTATATAAATCTAATTTGTTCCAATAAATTATTAATTAGTGAACATTCACATCAGCACCAGAATATTATATTCTTTAGGAAAAATTACCATATTTTAATATTGAATCATTTATGGAAACAATATAGTTGCCATCATGAAAGTTCATTTTTACTTCTTCATGAATATTAACTCAAGATGAATTCTTCTTTATGAAATGCTGAATGCCATAATGCCATGGAGCTGGTTATATAAATGCAATGAACATATAACTACTATAGTTAGTGAAGTAACAATATAAATTTGTTACCAGGAAAATGGTTCCTCTCTGGAAAAGAACTCAGTGCAAGCACAAACAGTGTAGTAGAACTTTATTGAAATAAAGCATGTACTTCAGGAGCAATTACAGTAGCTGCTGTGAATTTGGAGTGGTAGGGCAATTTGTGCTATGCTATATACTTGTTTAATGTTCCTCTCTTTCATGATGCTACTGCTAACTTTCTCCATTTGTTATTAACTTCATTTAGTCCCATTCTGCTGCATGTACTCTAAGATCAGAATGCACTTTTCCTTCCATGCTTACAAAGATATTCACTGGTAGTTGTGTGCATTCATTGCAAAAATGTCCTGGCACAATAATTTCTGATGGGGAATAAAAATATACCTGCCATTTTTTCAAGTATACCCAACCACAAGGGGATACTTTAAATATCATGTTTTAGTGATACCTATATACAGCAATCGTTTCTGTCATTACCCCACTGCTAGTTCTTTGACTCCTTAATTGGAATATATGTAACCACAAAAATGTTATTATAGAAACCTCCTGCTTAGGTAGAGCTAGCTACCTTCTACAAAAACATCAGAGCCATGATAGTTCTTGGGTTGTAAGTTAATAAGACTCAAATAAATAGCATGTAATCATAGAAAGAATCCTCATTTGATATGCTGCCTGTAACCAGGTTGCAATTCCTTAGTACCATAGTAATAATGTTAGAATCACTTCATAAGAAGATTCTACTTCAGAGATCCAAGATGGTGGCACCAACAGCTCATGGTGTCTGAGGAGTCAGATGGAGCCTAGAGACCAGGCTGGGAGCTACAGATCACAAGACCTGGAGAGCTCTAAGTGAGAGAGATCTACACAGTGCAGAGCACAGGTGGGTTTGGCCTCAGGCCATCCAAATGGCCCATGAATGACTGGTGCTCAGTCCCTGGAGACTAACCATATACCCACAGGCAAGCTCCAGCTGTGCCGTATATATCAGACTCTGTATCTAGGACTTAATTTTGGACTTTAAAGCACCAGCATCTAGATCTGCTGACCCAGGGAAGGACTCAGGAGAATAAGTGGATTTTTCCTCAGACCACCCGCACCAGTCCACAGAAAGACCCAGGGTGCTGTGGCTTCGGGCAGGGTTCAAGGCCCAGTGCAGCTTATAGAGCTGTACCTGAATACTCTCTGACTGATTACAGAGCACCAACATAGGTGTCTGTTGGCCCAGGGAGGAGCCCAGAGTGTAGATCTGGGATATATCTGACTTCACATCATCTGGCCAGTACACAGAGGGAACCAGGGCCCAGGCAGGTGGCTTAGATGGCTGTATACAAGTTCTCTGGTTAAGGAGCCATTCTGCTTCTCTCCCAGGATGGGCTGAGGTCCCAAGATCTGACCTAGAAGGGGAGGAAACCTAAGCTAACTGGCAACTCCTTCACTCTTGGGCAGATGGAACAAGGTCCCAGGGCCCCAGTGACCAAGGGCAGTGTCTCCAAAACCCAGCCAAAGGTAAATAGTACCTACACTATGTCAGACTGAATCTTGGCTGCAGAGCACCATCACCAGCCCCTGTTGGCCCTGTTGGGTGGCCAGGGAATAGAGCAAAGTTCCCCAGAGCTGAAACCAGGTCACCTGCAGGCAAGGGTTCCCTGATCCACACAGGTTATGGGTCTCAACCTATAAATACTCACCAAAAAACTACTTTCAACAGCCAGTGAGGGACATCAGAAACTACTTCCCAATGTCAGACACAGCAAATGACTAAAGGCCAGTGTAAAAACACAAACCACAAAAGCCAGAATAATATGGCATCTCCAGAACCCAGTTATTCCAAAGAATTCAGGCCTGGGAGCTCAAATACAATTGAAGCACAAGAAAATGACCTTAAATCCTTAGTAATGAAGATGATAATGGAGGAAATGAATAAAATGCATAAACAAATACAGGAAGATGCAGCCAATCATATTGAGGACATTAGAGAGGCTATGACAGAAGACTACAGAGAGAAAATTAAAAACTCATTAAAGAATTTCATGAAAATACAATCAATCAGATGATGGAAATCAATAAAATGGTTCAAGATCTGAAGATGAAAATTGAAACAATGATAAAATCACAGACAGAAGAAATCCAGGGACAAGGAAATTTAGAGAAGAAAACAGGAAATGCAGAGGTAAATTTCACTAACAGAATTCAAGAGATGGAGGAAAGAATCTTGGGCGTAGAAGATACAATACAAGAATTTGATGCAACCATCAAAGAAAATGTTAAGTCTGAAAACATCCTGACAAAAATCATCCAAGAAATCAAGGACACCATGAAAAGACAAAACCCAAGAATAATAGGAATTGAGGGAAAAAAAAGACACCCAGCTCCAAGGCCCAAAAAATAATTTCAACAAAATCATAGAAGACAATTTCTACAACTTAAAGAAAGAGATTCACATAAACATACAAGAGGCCTATAGAAAACCAAATAGAATGGATCAGAAAATAAAATCCTTCCTCCACATAATAATCAAAACACAAAATGTACAGAACAAAGAAAAATATTAAAAGTAATCAGGGAAAAAGGGCCAAGTAACATATAATGACAAACCCATCAGAATTATACCTTACTTCTCAGTAGAGACCATAAAAGCCAGAAGACCTTGGGCAGAGGTCCTGCAAACCCTAAGAGAATACAGATGTCAATCCAGATTACTTCACCCAGTGAAAATTTCAATAACCATCGATGGAGATCACTAGATATTCCATGACAAAAACAAATTCAAACAGTGCCTCTCCACAAATCCAGCCCTACAGAAGTTACTAGAAGGAAAACTCCAACCCAAAGTAATAAACTGCAATCAAGATAACACAGGAAATAGATAACTTCACTGTAGCAAAGCATAACCAGACAAACACTCTACTGAAACCAACATCAAAATCAAGTGGCCTAACAGTCAATGGTCATCAATATCTCTCAACATCAATGGCCTGAAATCTCCAATAAAAAGAAAAAGTCTAACAGAATGGCTGGCCTTGAACTCGAGATCCACCTGTTGCTGCCTATGGAATACTGGGAATAAAGGTGTGCACTGCCACCTCCCTATGCCTGTCTGGTAAATCTCTCTGGAATTCAACAAATATTTGTACTTTTTGCAAGTCATTATTTCAGGCACTATGGATATATCAATATTTAAATCCAGCTTCTGCTTTTTTTTTTTTTTTTAAACAAAGCTTGTTCTACAAAATGGAGAGACACACACAGAACTCTGTTGAATGTAATTTCTATTATTGTGGTGGTATGATAAATGAAATGGAAATCCCCTGGGAATTCTTCCAAACTGGGAGTCTACATGCTTAATTTTAGTGTACTTGTAATGTACTTCTGGTTAACTGTAGTCCTTAGGAATTGTCTCAAGTTTCAAGTCACCAAAAAACATGGTCTTGTGTCTTAATAAATTAATTATCCACAAGAATCCTGTATAGTGCCTCTCTAGGCTGTCTGTTTCCTTTGTATTCAGTTGTTCTTACATGGTGGCCCATTCTAAAGGTCACAGAGGAGACATTTGAACTCAGCTTCGTGTTCTCCACCCAAACAAGAATACAAAGAAAACATATTCTTTTTGAAAAGTCAGCCCTTGAATGACTTTTTTATTTTTCCTTCTTTTTTTTTTTTTTTTTTTTAGAACTCTCATCCCATAACTTTTGCTTGCACAAATTGGACAAAGATAATGACAACTATAGAATTTCACCTGAGAACACCATTTTCTTGAATACAATCAAGACTATGTTACCAAGGAAGCCTGAATAATGAATATTTGGAAAGTTCCCAACTCTATGAGCCACTAGAGTGCCAGACTTGAGACTTCCGCAACACAGAAGGGATTACTTCTTTGTAATTTCAGCATCCCAGCACAATTAGAGACATATTACAGGTTCGAAAAAACAAGGAACCATGAACAAATTTTTTTAAATGAGTTTTTTCTTTCTTGCTTTCTTTTTTCTTTTTCTTTTTATACAGACAGTAGTTATTTCCTTGGTATCTGACATAGGGAAAGATCCTCAGGCAAACAGTCTAAGCTAGGTTTAATTTAAATAATACAAAGGCCTCTAGCTTTTAGTAAGTCCGCAAGGATAGACAAGGTAAAATCACTTATAAGCATGTTAAAATACATTATAATCTGCAGACTAATATGAACTCAATCCAGAATATAGTTCTGTATCATGAAATAATTATAAGTAAATTGCTCAGGGAATCTTTAACAGAAAGTGAAGGCCTTCCAAGAGCTAGACATTAAGTGAAAATTATCAAATTATTCTTCTAATAATTAAACACTTATCTATTAAGTTAATACTGTGTGTCATTTCTATTTGGAAAATAATACGCTGTCATCTGCACAAGTTGAACATAATTTAGAAGGAGTCTACTTGCTATCTTTTAAATAGAATTTTATAGAATAATATTAATATATTTTAGCAGAGAAGGATAGACTGGGAACATTTTCTTTAAAAAGGAGATCCATCTTTCTTTAAAATGCTGCTATTTCAGTTTTGTTTGTAATAGCCAGAATCTGGAAACAACCTAGATGTCCCTCAACTGAAAAATGGATATAGAAACTGTGGTAATTTGTGCAATGCAATACTACTTAGCTATTAAAAACAAGGAAATCTTGACATTTGCAGGCAAATTGATGGAGCTAGAAAAGGTCATCCTGAGTGAGGTAACCCAGACCAAGAAAGACACACATGGTATATACTCACTTATAAGTGGATATTAGCCCAATATAGATGTCCTCTGAGAGACTTCACTCGGTCGGGGATCAGTACAGATGCTGAGACTCACTGCTGGACTTTGGGCAGAGCCTTGAGAGTTGTATGAAAGAGTCGGAAGATGGAATGACCAGGAGGAGTCTAGAGCTCCACAGGGAAACCATCAAGGCTTCAGATCTGGACCCAGGGACCCTGCAGAAACTGATACACAAACCAAGGGCAATGCATGCAGAGAACCAAGAACCTCTGCACAGATGTAGCTGATGGACAGCTCACTCTCCATGGGAGAGGGGTGGGGAATATCTCTGAAAGGAACTCTGGTGCCCTAATTTGATGGCTTCCCCTTAGCGGGATGACCTTATGACCACACAAAGGAAGAGGGGATGTAGGTTATCCTGAGGAGACCTGATAGCCTGCGGTCAGACAATGGGGAAGGAGCCGCCAATTAGAGGTACAGGGGTGGGGAATTGGGCTGAAGAGGTAGGATGGGTGCGAACAGGAAGATACGAAGATATATGAGCAAGGGGATAACAATCAAGATGTAATGTGAATAAATTATAATAAATAAATTTAAGAAGCAGATCCTACTATCTAAAAAAGATAAGTGTGTTTACAGAGCATCGGTAATTATTTTCTATCTCTAGCATTGATATGAGACCTTAAGCTCCTAGAAAAGAAAGAAACCAATTTACCTGGAAATACTATTGGTGATTGAATGAGAACTGGCCCCATTCTTCTGTAGATGTTCAACAACACAATGTCATCTATGACACCCAATCTGCTCCCATTTTGAGCCTTGATCTACCAGCTTTGATAACTGTCAGCAATGTAATTCCTCCGTTTATAAAGTACACAGTTGGTGGAAATTTGGTATAGTGGTTCAAATGGGATAAAACAACACCTCTTTTGTCTTTGGTGTAAGATAAGGACACGAATAAAATATGCTAATACACAGGTTTCATGAGACAATGTTTCTATCAGCAGATAGTATCCTGTCAATTGCATATATTTAAAAGGAGTTTGCGAAAGCTACAGAGCCCAATGGTAACACTCTGCCTTGTTATCTATCATGATCTAACAATAGGAACTTCTCTTTGCCTGTTACAGTTGTCTCTGAGGCTTACTGCCTCTGTCTCCTAACCGAGGCTTGGCCTGGAAACTACTGGTCTCTGTACAATCTAACCTAGGCTTAGAATGTTTTCATCCTCTGAGACTTACCGCTTAATAAACTCACCCTTTCTTGTCTTAGTGAGCTCTGGCCTGGCTGGGTCAACACAGCTGTTCTGGCTCAAACTCCTCTCCCAACCAACTTACACAATCTGGATTTTCTGTTGGCCTCTGAATTGCTCTGTTTGGACACAAACCAACTCTAGCAATCTCATCTAATCTTTGGGCTCCTTCTCTTTCTCATTCTCTCATTCTTTTATTCTATCTTCATCTGACTGTCCTAATAAAACTTTCCTAGTAAAACTGCCTCCTCTCTCTCTGCATTGGTCCTTCAGTAGCTTCCCTTTCTACTTTCTTTTAGTGAGAGGTGGGCATATCCTGTTCTGTGAAATTTTTCTCTGCCTTGGCACTTTTTCTTCCACACAATAGCTATTACTTTCAAACGTGGGTGCTTCTTTCTACAAACTAACCTTATCTTCATTGTTTGGGCTTAAAGGCATGTTCCACCTCGGTTGAACCTAAGCTTCTCTTTACCTGCAACTTGTTCTATAAGAGACTGGCCTCAAACTCAGATTAAAGGCATGTCTGTATTCCAGATGCATCACACAAACCTAGAGGTTCTTTCAATATTATCTCTTGCCAGAGCAGCCATATTCTGAATTAAAATTCTTCTACAAACAACAGAATTGGGATTGTAGATGTCAGAAATTTCTACAATTTAGTAGGCACAAAATCATGTGAAATTATTATGAAAAGTGATTTTTCTAAGGCATTGCTTTCTGAAGTTATGATATACTCAGTCACTGTAAAGCCTCAAACCTCATTTTTTCATGAACAACTAAGAAATTCACCATGCAAAGATTTATCAAAACTGGTATATAGAGACAGAAATTTTGCATCTTAATTTTTCAGATATCCCTTGCAAAGAAAATATAGCCACTTAAAAAACATTTTAAAGTTTAAGAACTTTTGAAATTTGCATGCACATGCTTGTAATCTCAGCACTTGAGAGTTAGGGGTTCAAAGATCAAGAATTCAAGGATATCCTCAGCAACATATAGTTTGAGGCTAACCTAAGCTACAAAAGAACTTGCTTCAAATACTTAAGTAAATAAATGTAAGGCTATGATATTAATTACCTGAAATAACCATAAAGTATTAAACACAGAGAGAAATATGCAATAGATGCCACAAAGCAGGACTAGCCATAATTACTCTGTCAATGTGTGCATATACGTATTTAATTTTAATCAAATTGGTTGACTTGATATATTGCAAATTTTAATAAATATTAGTATATTCCAAAGGAATATATTCAAGTTCTAAAATATATTTAGTCCTGAACTGATATCCATATAAGTTTTTAAAGGGTAACAAAGTCCTGTGAATATTTAGGAATATTTTTTGTTTTGTACTTTTGACAGTTTGAAAAGATGCATTTTTTCCAAGTCAATATTATCTAACTATTGAGTCACAAGGCTGCGTGTCTACAAAATCAAAAGGAAACCTCTGACCTCACAAATTTGTTATTAGACTCTTGAGGAGAGTTCTGCTCTTGACTCTGGACCCTGGGGAATCTGGGGAACTTCAGGGTATCATCTGCTTCCTAGTCCCTGTTGGCACAAAACAACTTAGCCATGGGTGGGCTCTTAAGGTCAACGCCTGGGGAGAGATCAATAAAAGTTGCCAACAAATCTCATGTTGTTTTCGCAAAAAATTCACAAGGTGAATAAAAATACAATGCATTTCAACCATGGATGTTTGTGTCAGGACTCAGGTCCAAAGACAGAATAACTTCAGCATTTAAGACTGAGAATATCTTCAGAGAAGCATCTTTTTTTTTTTGAGTCAGATTTACTAGATTGAAAATTGATTTTTTAAACCTGTTCGTGAGTCATTTATACATTTATCGAGTTTGGGTATATAAACATCATAATACCATCATCATAGTCACACTATCAAAGTAACTGTTACCCACTGAAGTTGCTTTGCATGCTTTTAAGTATGCAGCATAACATCTACTATTTAGCATAACATATTCTCAACACCATAAGCAGCCATGGCACCTGCATTTACCACAATTCATTGTAAAGAGAAGGATCTCTTATTATTGCCCAGAGAAGTTTTTATGTATGGGCACAGACATAAAAACCATCCTTTGTAAAATTTAGGGGACATCATCACAGGAGAGTTAGGAAAGGCAAGCACAAGAGCCAGGGTATATGGAGAAGGGCTGTGAAATGCTTTCTTCTCTGGGTAGCCTGCTATCAGGATGAGACCTGATAAGCTGTGATCATATGGTGGGGAAGGAGGTCCCCTTCTGCCACCGGCCTAAAGGAGGAGAATAGGGTGAAAAAGTGAGGAGAGGGAGGGGGATTTGGAAGATTCAAGGGAGGGGATAATAATTGAGATGTAATCTGAATAAATTAAATTAAGATAAAAAAATCAGAAAAAAAAAAAGAAAGAAATACTTTCTTCTGGGCAATATTGTCATCTCAAAGCAGCTATAGTTTATTTCAATGGGCCTGCACAAGACATACCAATGGTCAGTTATGGACCATTGATGAACTATATACTACTGATAGCTTCTTGGGGAACAACAGCCACTGTCTTCTGCAGTGTACCTAATGAGGAGCTCACAAGGCTACAATGGATAGCTCTAAACCCTTGTAAATATCAATGGGCTTAAAAAATATAGACATGAGTGTGAGATAGGAACTTATAGTGAAGATCAACAGTAATGTGGGTGAGGAAAAAGGGTGCCCATATTTGGCCATGTCCCCTTGTTGGGGAGGCCCAATGGCACTTGGAGCATCATATTCAGGGGGAGGAGGTCCCCTCAGTCACAGTCATAGGGAAGGGGAAGGGGGTAAAAGGGGGAGGGAGGTGGGAGGGAGGGAGGAATGGAAGGATGCAGGGGATGGGATAGCAAATGAGATGTAATATGAATTATTTTATTTTTCAATAAAAATGTGTTAAAAAATAATCACAACACCATATAAAAATTCTCAAAAAATGAGATCATTAAATATTCTTTAAATTCTTTATATATTTTGGATATTAGAACTTTGTCAGATGTAGGGTTGGTGAACATTTTTTCCCAGTCTGTAGGCTGTCGCTTTGTTCTCTTGACAGTGTCTCCTGCCTTACAGAAGCTTCTCAGCCTCATGAGGTCCCATTTATTAATGGTTGACATTAAGACCATGTCCCCTGGAGGGGGATACCTGGTGGCA
Organism: Acomys russatus; assembly: GCF_903995435.1. Taxonomy (NCBI): domain Eukaryota; kingdom Metazoa; phylum Chordata; class Mammalia; order Rodentia; family Muridae; genus Acomys; species Acomys russatus. Next base: position 54,431,334 of record NC_067154.1, read on the forward strand.
CTCAGAGGAAGGACAGCAGGTAGCCAAGAAGAGACTTGATACCCTATGAGAATATATAGGGGGAGGTAATCCCCCTCAGGAACAGTCATAGGGGAGGGAAATAATGGGAAAATGGGGGCGAGGAGGAATGGGAGGATACAAGGGATGGGATAAACATTGAGATGTAACAAGAATAAATTAAGAAAAAAAAAAAAGACAGTAAGCAAAAGAAAAAAAATATTCTTTAAAAAGAAAGAAAATTATATCCTCAACAAATATGAGTGTATATCAGATAGATATAGTCTCTACATTGTTGCTGAACAAATCTATAGAATATACTCCTTCTTAATACAGTAAACATTAATGTCCTTGCTCTGTTTTCTGCTTCCTGTATCCCTTGGCAGCAATGAGTCTAGTCTGCCTTTATGGATTCATTTTTGAAAACTCATGTAAATGAATGCCAGCAGTATTTGTCCTTCTATAAGTGGTTTAGTTCACTTTTCATTACACTTTTAATTTCAATCATGTTGTCACATTTGGGAGAGTTTTCTTATTTTAAGGAGTGCATTATATTTGATTATATGTATAACCATATTTTTCATCCATCCAGCTGCCAATGGCATTTTGGTTTGTTTCCATATGTAGTTGTGAAAAATAGTCCGGTGAACAAGAGCTTGCAGGTACCGATTTGAGAACCTATTTTCTATTCTTTGATTATGTATACCTAGATTGGAAATGCTGTATCATCTGGTAGTTCTACTTTTACTTTTTAAAAAGCATAAGATGAAATATTGTATTACATAAATCATCTAAAATAACGAAATTCCTATATTCCTATAAAACAAGCTTCAAGACAAAGCCTATGAACAGAGATAAATAAGGAGATTATGACACATAAAAATTAAAATCAGCAGCAAGCTAAAGCCATTTTAAGTCTATAGTGGCACAGCTTCAAAATAAATATTAAAGGTATTTACATATCTGGAAGAAAACTATTAATACTGCATGTTTTGGATGAAAATTATAACAGTGCTCAGTGGCAAATAGTATATACACATAGATCCCTAAAGTCCTTCTGTAAGTGGTTTATTTTACTTTTCATTACACTTTTAATTTCAATCATATTGTCACATTAAGTAGAGTTTTCTTATTTTAAGGAGTGCATTATATTTCATTATATGTTTAACCACATTTTTCATCCATCCAGCTGCCAATGGCATTTTGGTTTGTTTCAATAAATATCATACACCTGGCTCTGGAGATAAAACTTCCTTGATTTGTTGGATAAGCTGACATGACCCACGATGTAAATTTAGCCACTATGCTATATTTCACCTATAAATGAGAAACTTGGGAATCAGCATTGGGGAAATCAGCATAAAGTCCCAGATATACAATGTGAGCTGTTATATACAAATGGACATATCAAAAGATCAGCAAGTTTATATTGTAAGATTGCATTGCTTAGGCTACTAAGTTTTCCACAATGGGTGGATGAATTTGCAATGGCAGAAGAAACTGAATAGAACATAGACCCCAAGTACACACAACATTAACATAGTTCTTCTAAAGCAAACCACTGCATTTCCATTTTCCAAAAATACCGCTAAATTATGAATTCTTAGAGACACTCACACATTGGTCAGAGCACTCAAGTTCTATTTCAGCTGTCTCTGAAATACTTCCAAAGGCACCCAGAGATGAACTTTACTAATCTCTTACATATTTCTTGAAACATTCAAGTTGGCTGTGAAAAAAACATCAAACAAATCATACACACACACACACACACACACACACACACACACTGAAATATATGATGGAAAATTATTCTTAAAGTTGACAATTACTGTTCTGCAATGTTCACAAATACATTAACTTATGATGATTACGTCTGTAGTCAGCATTCTTTTCTGTAACGTTTAAATGTAAAATCATTGACTCTGTATCCATTTTTGAGAACAAAGAATATTTTAACATTAAGCTAACAATGACTAGTAATATCTTTGATTATTTTAAGAGATTGTAGTAGAGGTTTTATTCTTTACAAAAGAGATCCTGGAGGAAATTTAGTTCTAGATTTTTTGAAATTCTTGTTCATGGACATTACTGTCACTGTATTGCTATAATAATATGCTATATTATTAGATAATTATACATTTTACATTATATAACATAGATTATATTAATATAGTATTTAATATTTAGTTATATTGATATTATTATATAGTATAATAACAAATATCACCTCATAATATTTTATTTATTTTTAAGTGTTTTTAATTAGACCATGAGATTATATATAACATTGTATGGTTAATATTTATCTTTATACACTGTACATTGACAGCATTGTAGATTGGTAGTAATGGGTGGGCCTGGTAATTGAGACATGCTAGCTAATGAGATGTAGTGTGTTTTACTGATAAATTATTAGGCAGATGAAATATATGTTGCAAATTAGAAATGACTTTCATGGAAAATCTGAGGAGTTGACTTTATTTCATTGGTGCTGAAAGATGAGGACAGAAAAACTTTACTTAAAATTGAAGGATTAAGTATGAGGAAGAACAGGTTTTGGTCTCAAAAATGACAAGATAAGTTCCAGAAAAAGAAAGAAAATTAGTCAAAGCCAAGATCACAAGATCATGACGAAATGATTTTCATTTGATATTGTGAAAAGAGAGGTTGTTTAAGAATAACTCTATATGTGTCTACAAGATAGTCGAGTAGGTAAAAATACTTGCTGCCAAGACTGATGATAGGAGTTCAGTCCCTGGAATCCACATGGTTGGTGATGACAGAATTCTTAGATGTTGCCTGTGTCCTCCATATATGTTCATACACAATAAATATATGTAAATGTCTAAGTATGTTTTAATGGAAAAAGATATAATAGAAAAGTTATGAGTTAAGATTTATTATGAATTTATTACACTAATAAAATATAATAATTCAAATATTGGTTAAGTCAAAGGAAGCAAAGCCTCAAGGTACATCTAATAATTTTCAATAATTCTTTATTACTTTTGAATCACTTTTACTGTTATACACTGTCTTATTTCTTGTTACAATCATTTAAGCTAATGCTTTCACAAAGGTGAACTATTAATTAGAGTATTAAGCTTACATCATTCCATAATACCACATTATATAACTGCTAGCCTTTAGTACCTGATATAATCATATAAATTTTGAAAATGAAATATGAAGTTCCTCATATTTGGATTCAAAAGCTCTTTACAGAGCAGAAAAGAAAAAGGTATCATTTTAATATATCATGTACACAAAGCCTGCTTCTTAATATGCTAGAGGAAGAATAAACTCAAAAGTGTTTTCATGTTTGTGTTTCACTTTTCTTTCAAATCATATAAATTATGAAGCTCATTGTACAGTACAGATCTTGTTTCTATGGTTACATAGAGAAGAATGCATCTTATCAGGCATACATCCTCTATTTTAAGACTGACCAAAACTGAAAAAAAACCATGACACATGCTCCGACAGCTTTTTATCTGGATTGGTGCATGATTAGAGGGACAAAGGATAGAGAGAAAAGTCAAAGCACCAAATAGAAATGAATAGAAACAAGACAAGATATATCCGTGTGCAGAAATATTGGAATATTATATTAAATTCCAAGAACAAGACAACATCTGTACAGATGTGTGTGCTTGCTTATCACTACTCAAGTGGATTTTAAAACTAGCCTTCAGCTGTATAAAAATTAAAATTTGTTTAATTCCAATTCTCTTCTAAGATAATAAAAATATTAAGTTCTTATTCATAGTCATCACAAAAGTTATGATCAGTTGTCAAAAGAGAAATGAAAATATAATAAGACATATGGGAAACTGTGTGCTTAACAAGTCGTTATGAACAGCATCAAAAGGAAAAATACTTTTTGTCCTCAGAAAGAGTGCGAATCATAAAGCTTGAGGTATTCACAGTTAATGTACATGCAGTACTAAATATTGAGATTTGAGTGGGTAAGCCTATTTCAGGAGGAAAGGAGGAAAAGAGAGAGCCAATTAGCTCATTTATGTCATCATAGTCATTTACCAAAGAGCCTTCAGAATTGTTATTAAATATTTTATTGGGAAGAATATGTGTTAATATCAGGCATTGAAGATTATGTGGGGAAACAAAACAAAAGTTCCCTTTTGGTAAGAGGACCAACCAAGGTAGTGATTTCAGAATGCAATCACCATTACCTAAAACAGAACGAAGGCATGCTGTATGACAAAACAAGAAACTATGAATCAGCCCCTGTTTATGAATACTTAAAAAAAAAACTTGTTATCAGATAAAGGGATAAAAAGGTTTCAGAGGGCTTATCAATATGTAGACATAAAGGAAAATGCACATTTAGTCTTATGAATGATTTTTCTATCTAAAACCTTAAAATATAAATAGAAATTAGTGCATATGTAAATATTTATAGTCATTCATTCAACATATTTCTTTTTTCCTCAGATGAGAAAAAAGACAGGCTATAAAAAGTGGAGTATTCTAAATTTTATTAATGGAAATAATAAATAAACAAAGACAATGAAGATATGTATTATAGTTTACAAGATATTTTATAAAGGTGGGGTGAAAAATGCCAAAAGCCAGAGGTAATAAATGACTAAAAGGAATAGTATCATATGAACTTGGGGAAGCCATGTATATTAATTAACTCAGCACAATTGTAACAGCGTGCACAAACCTGCAAATAAATCCAAAATAAATCCCAGCATGAAGAAGTTAGGGAGGTACGAAGTCAGAAGCCTAGGCAAAAACTCTTGTCATTTGTTAGCTTCTGGGAGAGAGAGAGAGTCACTTTTTTCTAAGACTGTAGCCCAAGTCTAACCATGCTTCAGCAGAAGGCCACAGAAACACAAATTTTGGGGGCAACACAAATTGACCTTGATGGGTTTTACAAAAAGAATGCAAAGTTGGGTAGGTTAGGGAAGGAATGTGTCTGCGAAGAGTCGGTAAGAGATAAATGAATATGATCAAAACATGGCGCATGAAATCCTCAAACTAATAAAATATGTGTATAATTTTCTAAAGAAAAAGCCTAAAAAAAAAAATAATAACCAGAGTTCAAGGATGTTGAGAAATGTGGCCAAGATCACATGACCAATAAAAATCACAATAAGCCTTTCCTTAACATACTTCATGGAACTCAAGACACAGGATAACAGATACAGCCCTAGTAGGAGAAAGGTTGTCAAATCAACTAGATTTGGAGGCTAGGCAATGTTAAATAACTTTTCCCCAAATGGTTAACAAATTCTTACATGATAATGATGCATTTTTATATTTCTAAAAGACCAAAGTAATGCCTCCTATGTTTATTTGGTGATAAAATCATTTTGCAAATTTCTTATGGGATGAAAGTTATGATAAACTATATTTTTAAGAAGATACTGTCTAGCCCTTATAGTGATAATAAATATACCACATGGGGTTAAATTACTGAGGTTTCTTTACTGTATGGAAACATTCCTTTATCACAAAGAAGCTCTCATATCCAAAGGAAGAACATTCACCATGAAGCATCTTAGTGACCTCAGGAAGATTGGCTTCTTTCACTTGGCTAATTTACTTCTTGTATCTATTGTCTACTTCTAAAACTAAAACACAAAAATTAGCAACTTTACAATTTAAGCACACCATTGCTCTCACCTGGATTAATAGCATGTAAGAAGATGCTACAAATGGGCCACCCTAAAAAATAAATAAATAAAAGAAATACTTTTGTGTCTCCATGTCTGTTGACTGAGAGCTCTTCTTGGTTTGCAGTAAAGAAGTAGTGTAGGGTGAAAGTCAAATTCTTATCCAGAATCTTTACTTCAGTGTCAAATGATGTGAAGGTATAATGATCTTTTATTAAAATTTACTTTGATTCTGCTACCAAATTGAACAAACTAATTGATTTTACATTAGCAGCCCTTTGAATTTCCCTCAAACCAAAGAATTGGTGTACGTGGAAACCAAATGATAGCCTTATACCTTACTGTAAGTGCTGGAGAAATGCTGGCCTCAGAGGACTTTGCTGAATAATGTAGGGCATAACAAATGTTTTCAGTGGAATTTTCTGGTACCATGGTGAGGAGATAGCATGCCGGCTACTGCTTATGAGTTCACATTTTAGATTTCTTTGGCTTTCATTTTGTAAATGGATTTCCAAGTTAAAATTTTAGACATGCATGGTATATACTCACTTTTAAGTGGATATCAATCCAATATAGATGTACTGTAAGAGACTCTGCTCAGTTGGCATCAGGACAAATGCTGGGACTCAAAGCTGGACTCAGGGCAAAGTGTTAAGTGTTGTAGGGAAGAGTTGAGGGGGGGGGTGGAAGTTCATGATCGAAATAGGAGTTCCACAGGGAGACCATCAAGGCTTGCTGATCTGGGCACAGGAGGTCCTGCCTGCACAAACTGATGCATCAGTCAAGGACAATGCATCCAGAGAACTAAGACCCCACCTCGTCAGATTTGGCCAATGGACTTCCAATTTTGTGCTTGAGGAGGAGGAGGGAGAGAGCTGCTGAACCTCTGACATGCACTCAGGTGCCCACAATTTGGCCACTACTCCTTGGCAAGGTGGCCTACTTGGCACACAGTGGAGGGGATGCAGGCTTGCCTGATGAGAGTTACTAGGCTGATGCCAGAGGTCTAGGGGAAGGGAATAGGCAGAAGAGAGAGAGAGAGTGGGTGGGGCCAGGAAGATCAGAGGGAGGGGAATAACAATTGTGAAGTAATTTGAATAAATTGTAATAAATAAAATACCATTTAAAAATCCAGGTAGAGGAAGGGTTGCTGCAGAGAATGATGCAATAACCAAGAAGCATGCATGGCAAGGACCTAGACACTCTGCTCAGACATAGGAGATAAGTAGTACAATCTCTTTGTGGGTCCCACAACATAGAAAACAGGGATTACTTCTGACATGGACTCTGGCCCACCGATTTGATCACTTCCCCCTGCCTAGGAGGCCTTGCCAGGCCACAGAGAACAAGGATATAGGTAGTAAAGATGCGACTTGCTGGGCTGAGGTCAGATATTAGGAGAGGAGGGTTACCATTTCTGAGGACTAGGGGTGAGGAAAGAGGGGATGAGGGAGGGACTATAATCAGGATGTAAAGAATTTAAACTGCATATCAAGCAGGTAACTTACATTGCTAATCCCACTACATGGAAATAGCTCTCTGGCTGGCTGAGAAATGAATGTCTATGCATAGACAATGCTTTTTGGTTACAGAATTCCTGTGATTTATGATTAGATGACATTTTTCATATGGCATGAATGAAGATTTACAGATGTATTTCTTCTTCTCATACAAAAAAGCAGAGAACTAGCCTTAAATGTTCTGTGCACTCTGCACACCTCGTACATTTATAATTTTAGGTCTATACAATGATTATGACAAATTATGTTTTAAGAACAAAAGAACTGGACATTGAACCTGGATCAGACCTGACATGATTAATTCCTCTCAGCATGCTGGACGCTGAAATCCTGCACGCTTCATGTTCCAACACCAAGTGCTGGTCCTTATCAGAACACGACAGATCCCAAGACAGCTTCAAAGAAAGCTTCCAACCCCAATTGTTCCATTTCACACTGTCACACATAGGACTTCTATTAAGCCTAGAATTTCTCAACATTTAGGAACTGGAGCACAAATGCTACTGTTAACTTGTTTAACTATTTTACCCAATATTTTTAGTCCCCTACAGAGGTATCATTTCTCCCAAATCAGCCAGAAGAAACCTTAAGACAACGATGCCCCATTTCCCTTAAGGGGAATTGGGTAGGTTTTTGTTTGTTTTTTTGAGATATAGATGTTTGTTTTCTTTGGGAGTTTTGTTATACATTATGATTAGTCTCATTTAGAGAGAAAATAAGTTTGGACTAGGAATGTCTCTCTTTTCCTTTATCTTTCTTAGGTATAGAGATAGGGGTTGAAAAGAGAGGGGAAATATAGAAATATATAGGGATGGTAGGTCAAAAGTTGAGTCTGCTCCTCAACTTAAGGCCTTAATTGTTGCTCACGGGTTATTTTTAATTAATTGGTATAGAATTTTTTATATTGACACAGAATTAGTTTAATTTTGATACATTAGTATAGAATTCAAATTTAATACTTTTCTCCACACACATTACATATATATTTCTACTCCAATATGAGGTATTGTACCCACACAACTGAAGTAGAATACAAGGTTTACCTCCAATACTTTGAAAGTGCTATTGTAGGCTGTTTAGGAAAGTACATTCTACAAGTTAATTTTTAGTTGATCAAATCATGGTCATGGCAATTACTAGTCTATTTTTATCACAAGAATATACATGCTAGGTTTAAGAGATAAATATGATTCTATAGATAGATAAGGTAAAATAGGTGGATAATATCCTCATAAACCTCAGAGTCCCACATATATGGCATTTAAATTTGTCTTCATTATTTTAAAGATTCACTGGCAAAGGACAGGTTAACTCCTGTCAACACCCTACCTACCTCAAAGAAGATGATGGGCATCAAAGAACCTCCTTTTGAAGATGGCTTCAAATGTGACAGACAAGCCACTGGGGAAAATGTCCTCATTTTGGCTACAGAAGGAATTCTGCCAAGACAGGGTAAGCAAGTCCTCAATAGTTCCTGCCTAACAAATATGTCTGTCAGATATACTGGGCCAGAAAGCTGAAGATGATGCTCCAACATTATAGAGAGTTTTGGGTGATTGTTCAAGCAGCAAACTGTCACCTTTTTTTTTTGTTTGTTTGTTTGTTTTAAACTTTGGAAGCTGCTAACTTGCTCTTCTTTCTTACTCAGGTAATTAATTTTATTCCTTCTCAAGTATCCAATGGGTTGAATATCAGATAGTTTAGTTTTACACTTAAACTTAGTTGTTTAGCAGTTAAGATGTTTTTAGGTCTAGATAGATGTTTTAATTTGATAGAGATGACACATATAGATATTGATTTTCATTCAGAATTTTATAATCACCAAGATAGGAAAGATATTTTCTTCAAGGTTGCCAAACGCAAACAGCCAAAACACTTTGAATGTAACATTAATATAATTCCTGATTGTTTCATGGTTCTTCTTGCTGTATGTAGCTTATTTACTATATGTGTAATAATATAAATGTATATGTAAAAATAAAATATATAAAAATTTTAGCAATAACTGTATTGCCTCTAGTTATTGGGAGGTATGAGTGTACTCTTAGCAAGGTGGGAAATACAAAAGCATGAAATATGCATAGTCAAGACACAACAGAGCTCACTGAGTGGTCTGCAAGTCCTTCAGTATGGCAGGCAAATGGGATGCAATAAATAAGATCACACACACACAGCTTAAATTCTTCAAGGACTTTTACATCCCTAATATGTTTTACATTCAGAACAAAGAAAATCACATAAGTGATTTCATTCTGATTAAATTGTGTATCAGAATAACTAACAATTTTATAAGAAGCACAGCATATATAATATATATATGAATAAATATAAAGTTAAAAAATATAAAATGAGTGAATTGTTTAAAGCAAAATAATGGATAGGCAGGCAAGAGAATTTTTAGACAGTAAAACTATGTTTTTTTTTATAAGCTTATGGTGTCTAGATGTTATTATGCATTTGTCAAAACCAAAGAAAAAATAGCAAGAATCTTATGTAAATTGTATACCTGTGGTGGTACAGATGTGTCAGTGAAGGACTATGTGTCATATACATGTGCACTCTTATCTGCAGTGCTGATAAGGAAATAGGCTAAGTATGTTTGGCAAAATGAAATGTATGGTGATATTCTATGTATTGTCCACAACTTTTGTCAGGCAAATATCTCTAAAAGTAAAACTATCACTATAAATATCTAAACAGAAACAGTATAAATGTGAAATGATAAGGACGAGGAATGAAAAGAATTTGTGGAATTCTTCAAAACAATAGACCATGAGAGATCAAAGAATCTGAGGCACACAGAAGTCTCTCTTAAATATATACACAAGTTTATTGTATTTCAAAGTCAAAGCATTAGAGGGTCAAAACCATGTTGGAGCAATTGGCCTTGAGAGCATTGCTTATTTCTCATTCCAGGGAACATATTTGTCATTTGCACAGACGATGGTTAGAAATGGGGGAAGGGCAAGCAAAGAGGCTGTCAAGGCAAGGTGTTGCCCAAGATAGAGAAGTCCACAAAGAGACAGTTTTACAGTGTCCTCGTATTAAGCTGAATCCTCTCTCAAGGTAGCTCGATGCTATGCATATGATACAAAGTAAATTTAAAAAATTAAAGCATTTTTTTCCTGACATTGAGATCACCTGTTATAGATGCTGTGAAATACTTATAATAGTCTTTGCTGGAAAAAAGAGATACTCTCCCACTCAATTAGTCTATATTAAGATGATCTCCTTATTATTGGAACCCTTGTTATAGAATAATAATGCAAGATGGAAGAAAAGGTTTCTGTCAGTAAAACTCATAATGATAAACCCCTGCCTTTTATCTGAAGAACATTAAAATCAAACTAATGTCTGCTTCATTCGTGTGGCAGGAGCAAAAAGTAAAAATAAAATATAAAACATACAATGAAGATTGTGTTGTGTGAATGCATGTATATGTGTGTGTATGTATGTATGTGTGTATGTATGTATGAATGAATGTATGTATGTATGTACATATGTATGCCCTGTCCATAGAAATAGAATCTATCTACTGATTAAAGTGACATAGATCCTAATATATATATATTTTTTTTTTTTTCCTGAGTACATATGTAGGCTACCTTCATCCTGCTACACACCCCGAAATGTGCACATGGAAACATGTGTTTTCAAAAGAGCTCATTTAGTAATACAATCAGTATGCACAGGACTCTCACCACAGAGAACAATAATTTAGAGTTCTGTGATTATCTTCCAAATTTACTTCTGTGGCCTACAAGCAATCATCCTTTTAGTGCCTTGCCAAGAGCTAAATGGAGAAGATGACCACTGAAATCATAACCCTAAGAAAATCCAAAATACACCCCTGTACAAAATATAGGCTTTTCCTAACTAGATATGTAGGCTATGATGTCCATTAAAGGAAGAGGCAGAGATGGAAATAATTTTGTCAATGCTATAACTGGATGAATGTAATATGGTTGGTGACCTGAGGTGTGGAGACTACTCAAACAGCAGAGAAGCTCCACAAAGTATGTATACATCACTTCTATTATGAAGAAAAGAAGAAAATCTAAGTTGCTTAAATTTATAGTTCTTATTTATACAAAGGAACAGAATAGGATGCCTATATGTCTATCTGTCATCCTATCTATATACTGAGATTTTTAAGAGTTGTCGCCATTTTTACAGAAGGTAGGCAATCCAAATTCTACAAGGTAAATACCATGCTAAAGGTAAAGCTGATGATGTCGCAATTCAAGTAAGATGTTCTGCTCACATACTCTTCTTGCTAGCGGTTCAGTCTGCTATTAAGGCAATCAACTAAATGGATGAGCCCCAGCTCCACTCTGGATGCCTTACTGATAGACTACTGCATTCAATATTAATGGCATCTAAATATACTTTCACAGAAATGTCTAGAGTAATAAGTTAACATAGGTTTTGATCAATGGGTACCAAGTTTCAGTAGTAGTGGAGTGAGATGTTTTGGTGTGCTAGTTTTCAGCAGTCTCGCTGCAAGTGGATGATGTAGAATACATTACTGCAAGATTTGAAAATACCTGGAATGTTTTCACTATAAATAAGTGTCTCCTGTTGGAATAAATAGATATGCTTAACACAATTAAAAGATAATATGGTTACAGATGATCAAGTTCATGCTTAGAAACATTAGCAAGGGCTACAACATATGTATATATTTTGTGTGTTTAAATATACATGTTTAAAATATTTTTAGTTGGAAAAATATTAAAAAATAGCACAACTACATCTCAATTAAATATAATGGCCTTTGGTGTTGGACCCAACACAAGAGAGAACAATGCAGGAGGAATACTTTGTGATATTTCCCTCTGGATTTCACTAACAAATGACACATACCTCATGCAAAGCAATGCAGAGTGTGTCCAAGAGGAAAGAGGCAGAAAAGCAAGACAAATAGTTTCCTCCAGCCAGAAGATGAAGAAGACAGTTTCTGATTTCTACGTGAATTATTAAATGGGAGATCTTGAAAATTTTTAGTAGCTTCAACTTTTATAATCATTTCTCCTTTTCACACTGTTTGTAAGACATATGTGGAAATCAGCTCTACTTTTGTGTGTGTGGTATGTACATGCACGTATGTGTCTGTACATATGCTTTGTAAGTATATCTATTTTCCTCCAACAAAACAGGTAAAACCTGTATGGAAATATTCTATGAAATCTGAGCCAGTAAACATCCCAGAGCCAGCAACTTGACCTGTAACAAACTCAACACAAGGAAAATTTCCCTATTCTACTATTTTCTAGGTCTTGCAAATGAAGCTGGAAACTCAGAATCCCATAGACCCCAAGCATCATTTCCATAGCACTATTCTAGCCATAGTATACAGTAGATATTCTATCTATTTATCCTAGTGGTTTGTAAGGTTGACTAAGTGGAGCAAGTGTTTAGATGGAACAGCCAAGAGCTAATTACAATGAAATATGGAATCTGAATAAGAAAACCAGCTAATGGTCAATAGCAACACCACGTTCATTTTCTCTCACCTGATCACTCTGCATTAGGCGTGGTTTGTCCTAGGCCAGTTCAGTCACTGCTTCTGTCTGTGATGGCTACTAGTGATCACCAGAAAGACAGAATCAAGAATCACCTGATAATGAAACCTACAGCATGATGATAAAGGAGTTTCCAGATTAGATCAATTGTGATGTGAACACCAACCATAAAAGTGGGCAGCACCATTGCATGGAATGAGATCCTGGACTAAATCTAGAGTCGAAAGTGAGCTGGTAGCCAGCAGTCATCTCTGTTCCTAACTGTGGATTCAATGTGAGAGGTATCTCACATTCCCACTCCTATGTCTTCCCTTGTTAAAGTATCTATTTTTAGCCTGAAGTAATTGTCATCTTGGAAGCTCCTGGTAATCTAGGCCTAGTCCTAGAAGGTTCTAGCCTCTGGACAGTATAATCTAGGTATATAGTGTTTTCATCTGCTGGGACTTACTGCTGAATAAGTTCACCCTTTCTTGTAATTTCTGGGCTCTGGCTGGCTGGTTCAACTTAGATGTTTTGCCTCAAACTCCTCTCTAAGCTGACTGATTCAAACAGGCTTCTCTTAATTCTGACTGAATTACTCTGCTTGGTATTAAAATAACCCTAGCAACCTGTCCTAGTCTTCTGGATATTTCTCATCCTCTGGCTTCACCAGCCTCTGCTGACCTGCCCTGAATTTAGGAATGACCTCTAACCTCACTGTTTCCTTCTACAAGCTAACTTTGCCTTCATTGTTTGGGGTGAAACATGTGTACTAAGGGTGTGTCTTTATTTCAACCAGAGGGATTAAGGGTGTGTCTCTATTCCAGCCAGAGTAGCCATGTTGCTGGATTAAAATCCCTCTATATTCCCTGCCATGAAAAACTTGAACTATAAATCAAAAATTAAACTATCTTTTTCTGGTTGGTTTTTTTGCCAGATATTTTCTCCACAGCACTGAGCATACTTACTGATCCACTGTCCTTCATGATCTGCCATCCTAGTTGGAGCCAAATAACTTTGTCTGGAAAGCAGAAAAATGGAGCCTGTTGGGACAGGCAAGGTTCACAATGGGCTCTAGAGAGTTTGCTTCATAGTTCAAATATTTATTGATGGCCTGCTAGACTTTTGTCCCCTTGGTAGCACCCCTATATTCCAGTCAATGATACAATAAAAATTTCATGTTCTAAAGTACATGCTCAAATTCTGATGCTCTGATTCCATGACAACATGATTTCAGAGCAGGAATAAGAGATACAGAAATGGATAAGGAAGTGAAATTTGAGGCTTTACAATGATGGAAATGTATGAGGCCTGTTTCTGAGTCTGCTTCTCAGGAACTAAGCAGTATAAAACCATCATGCCGGGGGGGGTTGCTATTTCAAATATGGAATTCCTATGACAATAATATCAAATTTCATTAATAATTTTATTACTGTCACTTATGAACCATATGGAACACTGTGAATAACAAGATCGCATAGCCAAAAAGCATATGGTTTGAAAGCATAATACCTGGGCACTTGAAGACACATCATTTACTAAATCTCAATCATTTTGCTACGAGAAACATATTCCATGTAAGACACACACACACACATCACACATATATCTATGTGTGATGTGTGTGTGTGTGTGTGTGTGTGTAGAGAGAGAGAGAGAGAGAAAGACAGAGAGAGAGAGAGAGAGAGAGAGAGAGAGAGAGAGATCCTTAAACAACTCCTAAAATACAGACAAGTGTGAATGAGCAGCACTATAAGCAGTAAACAAAAGAACTGTGGAGGCAAAAACAAGACATCAACCATGGATGAGGTGTGGTTTCTGGACTCCAGGAGAAAAGATGAACACATAATCCGTTTGCAGTAATTGCAATAAGAAGAATGACTCATTTTGAGCAAGGACAGCCTCTGAAAGCAAAATAGTCATAAACAGACCTAGCAATGATTATTAACTTCCATTTGTATGCTGCACAACTCATTCCAAAACATTTTCACATGTTTTATCTCAGTCGAATTGGAAAACAATCCTGAAAGTTAGAATAGGTAGGTATTGTTCCCTTGTTTATATGCAAGAAAAGAAATGCTGAGAGGTTAATTGAGCTGGTGAAGGTCGTTTTGCCAGTTACAGAACCAGCAAGAATAGAAGCTTGATTTTCAAACTCTCAGTGCAATGCTTTTTAACTGTTCCTTGTTGCACACAGTGATTTTGCTGAACAAAGAAATTCTTCACTATGCAATGCTTAAAAACAATGGTGTTTCTAGCTATCTTCTCTATTAATAACAATGATGTCAGCTCCACCCTCCTACAGCCATGAAATCATAGGACCCCAGAGGTCTTCCAGTCCATCCACCATCAATCTGCCACAGCATTCTCCCGTCCTCGATATATTAACCTTTGGGCAGCGCCATCAGAATGTTTACTCCAACTGATCTTAAAGGCAAACACACAGTTCAAAGAAATGCATGGTGCATTGAATAATTTAGTTTTGCTTATAAAAGCGGCATGCTCAATGTGGAACTTAGTACAACTATTATACAGTAGGAGTGATTAAAAATATGACATAATTACAGTGCGTATTAAGACCTTGGATCATGGATCTTTAAAAACTATGATTCAAAATGCAAATACAAAATAATATATCAGGTTTGTTTTCCAGTGTAGCACGGATTTCTATATTACAAATAATTTAAATTAATTTTCTGCAGAAAACAGTTCTAGAAGGAGAAATAGGAGAAAACCAGCTATACTTGGGTGTCTAGTCATGGCCTCCTAAACAGCTATGGGCTTTACATTTAACTGCCAAATAATAGATTTTACAGACATCGTAGGTGAATTAGAGAAAGAAAGCATTTGTGTTCACATACAGGGTAACTGAACCTCAAACCAAAATAATTTACCTCTCTATCCTAATTATATCAGGTTTTAATGTCTTTGCCATTTAAAAAAAAAAAAAAGTCCGTTCTTTTAG
Organism: Acomys russatus; assembly: GCF_903995435.1. Lineage (NCBI taxonomy): Eukaryota > Metazoa > Chordata > Mammalia > Rodentia > Muridae > Acomys > Acomys russatus. Next base: position 54,446,968 of record NC_067154.1, read on the forward strand.
TTAAATGCCTCAAGCAGAAGAAAATAAAATTGAAAGTGGAAGCAAAAAGAAATGTGTGAACAAAGAGGGCTGTGCTGATTAGACAGAGCAGCTTGTGGGTTCACAATTGAAAATGTTTCAGGTTTTGAAGATCTACACATCTCCTGCGACTTTTATGAACAAATGAGGCTTAAACGAAAACTATGCGATTTAACGTCCTTTTCCTACTCAGAATACTTGTAATTTGTCCTTCAATCAAAGGCAGAAAATAATGCTAGGAAAGCTAAATTTGTTTAATGTTCTGCCTCTTTCCTCATTGGCCACCTAATGTTTCTGATCAATTCAATGCAGACCCTGTCTGATTGATGGGAGCTATCACTTGCTATCTACTGAGCTCTGCTGTCCTGAGATGGATAGCAGCGGGACCATGCTCCAATCATACATCAAAATGTTCTCATAGTTCCTTTGTCATACTTCAGGGAGCATTGCTTCCTTTTGCTTTATTGGACAAACTCAATTCCACAAGTCTGAGTTTCAAAATAAAAGGCAAGAACTAAATACCATGAAGAAGATGAAAAGCAAATGGCGTTATCTGCAGCATCAAAAATTTTTCTTCAAGTAATGCCTGATATTCAAGTAATCTGACGTTCTTGAGATGTCTAAATGATTAACAATAATTTCTTAGAGTCACATAGCTTGACGCCTGATTGCTGAATGATTCACAGAAGGAATAATAAGAACATACATTTATATAACTCATACCACATGGATTATTAATTTAAAAGTTATTTATTACTTGTTCAGTACTTTTACTACATATTTTGTGGGTACTTTTTAATTTCACACCAACAAATTAAATGTACCTCCACGTTATATTGTTGATTAATATTCAAATCTAAACATCTCAGCAATAGAGATTTTTATTTACTACTGTGCTGTGTATGAATTAAGCTCAATCATCAATAATTGGGACTGCAGAGTTTCTTAAAATGCCCATCACTTTTTAAAAATAAAGTCTTCAGACATAGTAATTTTACCAGTATATTTCACTTTGTGACTGCTTAATAGATTTGTGATAAAATATCTTTAATTATGAATGCTGAATTCGTTCATCTAGTCTTCTATCAGTCTACAAAATCCACAGACAATATATGATTTCCTTAGTTTTAAGAATATTATCATATGAGACATCATTTGACAATGTAAATTCTAGTCCCTGGTTAGATGTCAATGTTAACAGTGCTTAAGGAAGATGAAAACTAAAAACTGAGAAATTACATCATTATAGATGTACCTAACCCAAGACTGATAGCAGACTTAATGAGCAATCTATTCTCCTGTGCATGATGTTTTATATAAAATGGAAACAACTGGAAATGTGTCAGAAATGCACTTACAACATTAGTTGAAAAAATGTTACTTTAGAACATTAGTTGAAATGCCATTGATTGATCAGTACCACACTGTATTTGACCTCAACAGCTACCTTCACACTGTGTGAGACAGAAGACATATGAAGAAAATTTCAAATAAGATCCATGTGGAAACAAAAACAACAGATTTCCATACAGAAAATTCAATATCTCTTTGAAGCAGCGCACCAACAAAGTGTTCTTAAACGAGATATCTATTTTGGCCAATTATGTTGCCTTGTACTTTGAATATAAAAGGCATTTGATTGGAAAACCAGTGAGTATGTTGGTTTATTCTTGCGGCTATAAATTATACCTTGTTGTCTAAATAGCAGCTTAGCTAACGGCCATTTACTGAGAAATTATTTCTGCCTGATTTGATAGGTGAAATAGAAGAGCAAAGAATGGAAAACATTATGGGATGGCATTCCCAGATTGCCGTGCTCTAAATACCACACCTTCTTCTATTTCTTTTTCATATTGTTTAAGGCTCACTCTCAGAGTTGTGTGCTCAAATGTAGTGGAAATAAAACAAAATTATAAATACTAGACTGAAAGAATTGTCGAACTGTCATGTCTCAGCATTTACTTGGCTATTTAATTCATACCCCGTCTTTGGGTAGGCACAGAAGAGGAGGGACTTATTGAGATAAACTGTCAGAAAGATATGAATCTTGATAATTCAAGGATGGTATTAAGGAGTCCTTCCCTTGCAGCAACAGAACAAAGAGATGCCCCTCATTCCTACTCTGAGAGTAAAGATGGACTACTCCAAAGACAGCATGGAAACCTGGGAATTTAAAAACATATTGTTACATAGTTTCTATCAAAGAGAAGGCAAGTAGCTCAAAAGTGAAAACAGCTTATGTCAAAGGGGTAATATAATGTAGTATCTATGACATTCCAAGGGTTTCCTCTCTTACAGAACTAGAGATTTCACATCGTTGAAGACAACACAATAATTAGGGGTTGAACGTTTGTGAGTCTGGAGCTGCCTCATTTTGGTCTTCTGCAATAAGACTGTGGGAAAGAATAAGCCTTGTCACAGGTGAGAGCAGTCTTGGCGGGCTTTACCCTTGGGGCACCCCATGAATACCTTGTGACAGACTGAGTGGAGCCATCCTGGGTCTGGAATTCAGGAAGCAGACCTGGGAACCCCACCTGGACTATTGTCTTTCTAATTGACCCTCACCAGGAGAAGGAGATGGTCCTTCCCATATGACTCAGGGAGTTGGGGAAGAGAGAACAACAAAGTCAGCTGGGCTGGAGATCCCACGGGGTGAGCAGTGGACCAGCTGGACCAGCACACAGGCCAGAGAGACACCTAAGGACCCATCCCGTGGAACGGCTACCAGAAGGTTCACTCTTTTGTCCCTTTAACCTTTTTCCTTCTTGTATAAGCTAGTTGGGTTGTATAATAAAGTTTTATTTTAAAGAAACAGATCCAACATAAGACTTAATGTATAACTAACTTACCTCACCATTTGTATGATGGTTTTTCACGCACAGTGAAGCAAAGACATTTTTAAGTATTTTAAATATTTTTTAGCCTGGCGATTTCTACCTTCTGTATAATCTTATTTAAGTATTCTCTCTTAATTCTTGCCTATGTATGAATATAGATATATTTATGAATGTTCACATATAAGAATACCACACACACACACACACACACTCACCTTCTAGATCTCTTCTTTGTCACACACTGTATTTTTTTTTTTAAAGTTGTTCTCCCCTTCATCATGGAATAAGTCATTGTACATTTTGTGATTTATCAAAAGAAATTTTTTGTTCAACAATAACAAGCACTTACATGAACCTGACCATGTAAATGTTTTTCACTGAAACACAGACATCCGAGCTAAAAGGCATTTATTTCTCTAATTTAGCAGTTTCTACAAGGTCTAATGTCAGGACAGGAATGCTGTTCACAGAGTAATGTTGCAAGCATCAAGGACAAACAGATTCTGTTTTCCTATGTTCCATTAACTATTGCAAATAATGGCACCATTTACTTTGCAGCTCACCTAGACCTTGACTTTCCACTACTTGAGTTTACTTGGTGGTCCTTTGATTTTGAGTTGCTTTGTTTTTATTTATTTTCTAATTTTCAACTACTTTATGTTGCAATGAAGAAATAAGTTTTTAGTGTCTCCTAATGTTTGATGCTTATAAGCTCTACATGTTCACTGCCCTGGGAAGCCTTAAATAATTACTTTAGAGGCAGTGTTCCTAATGTAACTACTTGGAGGCGACAGCAAACTCATCATCACAAAAGTTTATTTCCTTTATTCAAGGCCAGCCTTTCTGTAATTCCACAGTTGGGTACTGCTTCTCTCTCTGACTCTGTCCTGTCTGTCTGTCTTTCTCTGTCTCCCTTTCTCTTTCTTCCTCTCTAATGTTATCGTTTAGTTTTAAGTTTTTATTTTAACTGATACTTGAAAGTGCTCATGGAGGATAGATATATAATACATTATATGCATATTTTATTATTTTTTATTAATTTATTCTTGTTACATCTCAATGGTTATCCCATCCCTTGTAACCTCCCATTCTTCCCTCCCTCCCATTTTCCCCTTATTCCCCTCCACTATGACTGTTCCTGAGGGGGATTACCTCCCCCTGTATATGCTCATAGGGTATCAAGTCTCTTCTTGGTAACCTGCTATCCTTCCTCTGAGTGCCACCAGGTCTCCCACTCCAGGGGACGTGGTCAAATGTGAGGCACCAGAGTACGTGAGAAAGTCATATCCCACTCTTCACTCAACTGTGGAGAATGTTCTGACCATTGGCTAGATCTGGGTAGGGGTTTAAAGTTTACCGCCTGTATTGTCCTTGCCTGGTACCTTAGTTTGAGTGGGACCCCTGGGCCCAAATCTGCCTATCATAATGTTCTACTTGTAGGTTTCTAGGACCCTCTGGATCCTTCTACTTTGCTATTCTCCCATGCTTCTCTCATCTAGAGTCCCAATAGGATATCCTCCCTTCTGTCCCAGTTTCCTGGTAAGTGAAGGCTTTCATGGGACATGTCCCTTGGACTAATATGCAGCTACAAGTGAGTATATACCATTTGAGTCTTTCTGCTTCTGGGTTAACTCACTCATTATGATTATTTCTAGCTCAATGCATTCATCCACAAATTTCGGGAATTCCTTGTTTTTAATAGCTGAATAGTATTCCATCGTGTATATGTACCACAGTTTCTTTATTCATTCCTCTACTGAGGGACACTTAGGCTGTATAAACATATTTTAATTTTTTAAATTGATGGACAGTGTGACTGAATGTAGTCCACTTATTTGAATATCATTTTCTCTTAGAAATTTGAAGTATTCTAATTTTGTCATTTATACTCTAAAGTTATTAATAAAAATAGTTTTTTATTTGTACTTCATTACAGTAATTTTCTCTTGCATCAATTGAAACTGTTATACATTTTGGATATGAGCTGTTTAAGAGTTACAAATGTCATAAAATTTTCTTCTCTTACATTGTTTATTTTTCACTATCATAATGGTACCATTTTATAAACTAAATTCACTAATATCAATATTACTATTTTGCCTGAATACAGATACTTGCATACAAACACCTACAATAAACATACAATTACATTTTCAAATAGGCAAGCAGCTGAAATGTTATGATTTCCACATTAAATTCATAACAGGCAAAGGTCAGATTTTTTTCACTAGCTGAGATGAAGGTTTCTTCTTCTGAGAAGATTCATTGATATAGACTTTTTCTTCAAAGTACAATTTCTTCCCTACTAACTTTCTGTCTTCTTGCTATCATCTTATCTTGTGTAAATATATAAAATACTCGTCATGTCCCAGATTCAAGTGGTACTCCATTTTGTTTAACTAGATATTCTCTCATTGACTTGCAAAATGATGGTTTGCTCCACGTGACCTGACATGTCTTTTGTTATGCTCAAGTACATATTGATGGCTTATTAAGCTTTCTCTTGTAAGAACAACAACCATACTTAATGACCTAATTTTACCATTTATGGTAGCTACATCTTTAAAAGACCTATACCAGAATAAAGTCACATCCAGAGATATGGTTAGGACTTCAACGTGAATTTGGATGAGACATAATCAGCCCATAAGCACAGCCCTCTACAACTGTGACTAATTAGTAATTTCTGTTCCTGCCCTACTCACAGAACGCCATGTTACTCTGTCCTACATAGTCTCTTCTGCCCTATAGTGAGTTCACCTCATTTTTATGGATTTTTTTTCCAGGAAGATACCTTCATCATTGCTCCAAAGTACTTGGACTTTTTTTTCTAATTTCTGGGACTGAGAAATAACACAATCATTCTCTAAATTTCTGTGATATGCTTCTGCATTCTTTACTTTGTTTTTTATTTCCAAACTGCTTCAGTGTTTGCTGTAGCCTGAAATGAGAGCAATTTTAAGGTTGTTTCCTGATTGGGGTCTACCCAAACAAACTAGAAACTGGAATGTAGTCTTCCATTTAATTGTATCTAAGCCATTCCCATCACACCTGCAGTCTCAGTTAAATGCCTTTCACTTACTTACTGGGTGACTAATGAAGGTACAACAGCTTTTTAATTACCTGAGGACTGGACCAGCCTAACAAGTCTTACTAGAACATGAACTACTAGTGGTAATTACTTGACCTGGATGATTAAATAATATTTTCTTTGAAATATGTTCCTTCTGTTAATAAAATAACAATGTTTCTTTATTAGAAGGGTATAGATGTGTTTTTATGGATGCTATTGGAACAAACTAAAGTTCTTATATCAAGGAGTCTTCTAGTCAAAACTAATCATATAAAGTACTGGTATTTCATGTCTCCTGGATGGGGAGACCTGGTGGCACTCAGAGGAAGGGCAGCAGGTTACCAAGAAGAGACTTGATACCCTATGAACATATACAAGGGGAGAAAGTCCCCCTTAGGCACAGTCATAGGGGAGGGGAATAAGGGGACAATGGGAGAGAGGGAAGATTGAGAGGATACAAGGGATGGGATAACCGTTGAGATGTAACAAGAATAAATTAATTTTAAAAAGTGGGGAAAAAAAGAAGAATCAGAAAAAAGTACTGGTATTTAAAGTACAGGATTAATATTACAGTAGTGAATCTATATTGTTTAGGAATGGAATTAGAACTAAATATAAGTGAAATTTCAAAATACATGGCTTATTTTTTATACAGTCATTTTATAATTTTGTAATTTATTTTATTATGCAAACAGGTGACAATGTTATACCTTTAACAAAAATCCACAGTGATGGAAAATGTATAATAGATAAGCTATTATTATAAGTTAAATAAAACTCCACTGTAATTCTAGAAGATAAAATTGTAGTGAATTCTAATCTTGAGTCTCCATAGCCCAATGGTCCCCTTATGCTAATATTCTGAAGATAGGTATTTACAAACAACTTAGAAGCTAATTTCCTCATTCCTTATTACCTGTTTTATGTTACACATTCTACAAACTGAGTTCAATATTTGTGAAAGCCACCATATACATAATATTAAATCAGAGAATCATTGGTTAATGTAGTGTGTCAACATGAACAGATTATCAATGTCTATGTACTAGTTCAAACTCTAATATGGATGCTGCTCTGAGGTTTCTTTAGATTAATATTTACATAGGTTGACTTTGAATAAAGCTTATTTTTATGTTTAAAAATATAAGATGTAAGGCAATAAGATAAGAAAGCACTAGGCAGCAGATATTATGTTATAGAGGAGTTTATTAAATGAGCATGGGAGGAGAAGGAAAGGGAGAGAGGTACCCCAGAGAGAGAGAGAGAGAGAGAGAGAGAGAGAGAGAGAGAGAGACAGAGAGACAGAGAGACAGAGAGACAGAGTCACAGAGTCAGAGAGTCAGAGACAGAGACAGAGAGACAGAGACAGAGAGACAGAGACAGAGAGCGAGACAGAGACACAGAGACAGAGACAGAGGAAGAGAGAGGAAGAGGGAGAACAAGAGTTGAGCTGGTTTTTCTGTATGGTCCTAGGCAGGGCCACGCCCCTATGGCAAATAGGCAATGACATCACAGGTAGGCAGACTGAAGCAAAATACTAACTATATTACCATAAAATAGAGGAGTGGACCTTATCCATCCACTGGAATGCCTAAATTGTCCAAATCAAAACACTGCTCTTAACTGATAAAGTAACATATATTACTGTTCATATGTAGGAATGAAAAACTATTATTTAGACAAAAGTTGAGAGATGATTGGCCTGAATATTGACCCACTACTTAAGCATTATCTGTCCAAGTGTGAACTTAGCAGGAAAGGGAAAATATCTAATAAGTGTTCTTCCTAACTGTCAAAATTTTGAGAAACAATTTGTACTCATGGGAAAAAAATTAACACAGAAGCATTGCATTTTACAGGGGAAAAATCATTATTATTTATTCTTCTATACTGCATCTCCACACAACAAAGTGAAATCTCTGAAATGAAAAATGACATAATTATGGTCACAATGTGCCCATAAAAATAAGAGAAAAGGGAGGCTAGAAGTCACATTTGATATTGAAATTTTTATGTATGAATCACTAGCTTTCAAAGTCACATAGATTTATAGCTTGGATATTTAAAAGAAACAATTAGGAAAGAATGTTCATCAGCTCACTGAAACACCCCAACACACATACTAAAACACCCAAAAGGCACTTAGAAAGGAGAATTAAAACTTTAAAATGTAAAATATTCTTAAATACATGTGGGTCAACATCCTGACAAAAGAGAAAATAACTGTGTGCACAAAGCAATGAACAGTACAAAGCAATAGTGTAGAAAATATTCATTTTAACCTAGATGGAATTTAAATTTTTCACAAAAAAATATTTTTCTGCCTCATAAAATTGTTTGATCTAAGTTGATTTAAGATCACTATAATTATGAAATAATTTCAGTGCATAAGCTACATCTTTTGAGTCATGAAATTTTAATGTAATTTTAAAAAATAAACTCCCTGATGCTCACTCCTTGGACAGCTAATATACTCACTTAGGAACTTAATAAGGTTCACAGAGGAACATTAAGTTAGATCTTTTTATAACATTTTTGGCATTCCTGAAAATAAAAATTGATTGAGAGCTGATTAGAAATCTTGGGGGTCTAGGAAGATATGGCAGATAGCAGATAGGACACTTGTTAGCCACGACCATGGGGATCTGAGTTTAGATTTGTGAACCAACATCAAGCCAGATGTGTCCATGTCTAACCCAGCAGTCTACTAGTAACACAGAGGCAGAGAAGAAAGAATCTGAAGAGTCTTGAGGCACAACTGGTCTACCATATGAAGGTGAGAACTTAAAAGGAACACTGTCTTGACCAAGGTGGAAAACCAGAACTGACACCCAAGAGTGCCTTTTGCCCATCAGGATGCCATAGCACTCACAGTCACACACACAACAAGCACACATAAAAAAAGCAAGCACTACTTACACAACATTAAAACATACAAAACATTAAAGGAAATAACACGAATGCTCTAATATTGTGCAATCTATACCACAAGAACAAATAGACCTATCAAAAGAAACATACAGTCTACATTTGTCCCTTAAAGACTTCCCTCTACAGTATTCCACCCAATCTCTTGACGGCAGTGTAAAGGTCAAGTGAGCATATGATTTCTTTCCTTTCAATTCCTCTAAATATTTCATCCAAATTTATGTCTCATGTGCTTCAGTTTAGCATATATATCCTGACCTTTAGTTCTCACCTTAATTAATCTTGTACTTGAGATTCACAGTTCACTTTGCTTTCTTTAGCTTTAAAGCTTGGCCTCACACTCAACACAAGATTCTCAAGTCACAAACTTAGTGTTCACTTTTACATGAAAGTCTTAGACAAAGAAAACAGGTTAGAATCTACAGACTGTTTGTAGATATAACTCTTATTTAAGTTATTAACTTTGTCAATATTTTCTTGTTAGTGTTAACTACCAAGTTACCATTTGACACTTGATTAATACTATGTAATTTGTAAACACAACCTATTCAGTTCACACAGCAATTCTCTCACATACTCATTCACTGAGAAAGTGAATATTCAGTTCACACAGCAATTCTCTCATTCACTGAGAAGGTGAAACTGTCGGCAAAGTGCTGCACAGATCTCCATAAAAAACAGTCTGATCTACCAGAATATTTGTCCCATTTTTATTTGTTTGTACTCACTGTTGAGGACAATCTTACAATTATTTGTTCTCTTAGATCAAGGATACAAAAGTCCTATCATGTCTCCCCATTCTAAATGAACTTCCTATCTTTGTCATAACCCACATTGTTATTTTATCTGCATCAGACGCACTGCTATTCGACCCATGTCTGGAGGCATTATCAGATAGATATTTCTCAGGCTTTTTCATTTCTTTACCTCTCTTTACAATGAGATTAGTCATTTTTTTTTCTATCTTCACTCTAGTTTACTTTCTCCCATGCCTTATGAACTCATTCCACTTAGTGGAAGGTGTCTCTGACATGGATCTCATTAAACTTTTCCAAGCAGGATGGGTGTGGAAACTGTTGCCTTTGATCTCAGCAGGGGCATGTGAATATCATGAATTCATGACCAGCCTGAACTACATACAAATACCCACCCAGACAAGGATACATAGTAAGATGTTGTCTCAAAAAATAATAAAATAAAAAAAAAAAAACTGTCCAATCAGTTCTCGTTGTGTCACTTTATAAGACTTAAGCCCTTTTGCTTCTCCCACCTCACACTCATGTAGCTTGAAATGACATCTACACATGCTCATGACTTCTGCATTTTTATAGATAAATTCCCCTTCCTACAAACACGTAAGCTAATAAACATTCACATTTACTGTGCTTTTTATACCACTGGCCCATTTTCCTTTTTTTTTTTTTACTACTACTTACAGTTAAAGAAAACCTTTCCTTTGCAGTTGCATGGATTTTTAAAGCATTTTTTACTCCATTTTTACATTCCCATCTAAACTTAACATGTGATCTCCTTCTACTTTTTTAATCTTGGGTACATATCTAGAATTCAAAACTGTCATCCCAACACCATTGTACTTTCCTGGTTCACAGTATGTCTCCTTTTCTTACTTGCACTGCTGCGTCTCCATACCCTTGAAAAATGCCCCAACTTTTCCATTATTCTTCCTTTCCAACAGCAACTGAGTCAGTTTTAAGGCATAAGTTAAACAATGTTATTCCTCTGACCAAAGATTTGTTGTTGTTGAGCCATTGTGAAAGCTGGGCTTCCTGTAAGGCTTCCAAGGTCCTTTGTCATCTGGTCACTTAATACACTGAGCAGATTGCGATGCTGATTACCTACTATTTCCTTCAGTATGTGCACCGCGCCTTGTCACAGGTGTGATGGTAAGAAATTCACTCTGCTCTTCGCTGTATCTACAACACCCTGTCTCCAAACATCTGCTTGACTCTAACTTTTATTCTTTGTCCTTATGTCATCTTTTCAATGTCCTTATGTCATCTTCATCAATGTAGTATAATACTCTTTCACAGGATGCAAAGCCAGAGCCTATGCTCACCTTGGTGCTCAGGAGCCATGTGCATTTATTGCCAGAGATACTACAGATTTGACTGTTTGTTTACAATTATTCTCATTTTTTGCCACATGCTTTACAAGCCGACTTACCTTTGAATGATTATATGCCCAGCAGCATGGGAGCATCACAAATTGGTCCTAGTATGGTAGCAAGGAAACATGGAAGGAGGAGCCTTCATTCCCTGTTAGTGGGATTGCAAACTGATTCACCCACTGTGGATATTACTGTGGAGAATTCTCAGAAAAGATAGATGTAGTTCTACCATATAGCTCAGCTATACATTTCCTTGGCAGATGCCCAAAGGACTTGCTATCCTGTACCACACTGGACCCACAGGACTCTGAACTTTTCTCTCTCCATTTTTTGCTATGTCATCTCCCACATTTTTCTCCCTTCCTTTCCCTCGTTTTTTATCTTCTTTCTTTTCCTTTCCTCTTGAGTAATCTTTAAAAATGTTAGATTAGAATGCAGCTCCATGATAGCACACTTGCCTACCATATGTGAGGCCAGGGACCAATACCAAAACTTTAAAATTAAATTTAAAAAACCACTAGGCTCATTCGCACAAACCTGACACCTCAACACTTGGGAAGGGAGAGTGGAGCACTAAGGGTGAGACCCTTATTTAAAGGAGATAAAACAAGACAAGTAATGTTTACTGTTAGTCTAAAAGCCATTGAAGATAGGCTAGAAGCTAGAGGTGACCCACATATCATTCTTTACCAATACCTTATATTTAAAAATAATACAGATTTCTTTCTTATACATATTTCTGGGACCAATTTTCAAGCTGTAGCTCATTAGCTGTAAAAAACTCTGTAGCTCACACTGGCTACCAGTAATCTCCCCCAGCATCAGCCTCCAAATGCTGAGGTCATAGGTCTCACCACCATGCCTGTTCCATCACCTGAGAGCATGCTGCCATCCAGATAGTCTTTCATCTTCCTCCTTCAGATATCAGGTCTGTACTGCAGTGTGAAATCTCTGCGTGTCCCTTGGTTCATCCTTTAGAGACACCTCTCCTGGTAAATGTCTGCTCACCTGGTGGTTCTGCTGCTAACAGAAAGACTGCACTTTGTAATATGTATCTTCTTTCCAAGTTAAAGGGCACAAGTCTGCTAGGGCTTCTATGGTCAAATACCACACACTAGATGGCTTAAACTAAAATATACTGTGTCTCATATGTAATCATTAACAGTCAAGGTGCCTGCAGGAGACCCCAAGGTGAAGAAATAATGACGATCTCATTTTTTTCTTTCTACATGTGTCCTTCTGCATGTGCCTCTCTGTTTACACAGTTTTCACATAGACACACAAATCATACAGAAGCCTACCCTACTCTAGTTAAGTAACTAATAATTATGTTAACAAATCTACAGCAAGCCTGTCTTTAGATCTGTACATTCTCAGATACTAGACACTAAAGTTATGGAGTTTTTGCATCCATCATACTATAGACTTTAATAATTTACCACAGTTAGCTTGGCAGTCTTATTCTTACACCAAAGATTTTCTGTCTCCATAGTGAACCATGCCCAGAATTCACCTGCCAAGACTCCTCTGGCTTCTGTACTCTTCCCATGTTCCTTGTTCCCTCTGTATCTCATCTTTCTACCTTTGGGAAGGAAAACAAACCTTTCTAATTTTCTTTTTCATACCTGATCAACATTGCCCCAGAGGAAAAATGGGACTATTGCAATAAGCAGGATAGTATCCTCAGATGCAAAATTCATATTAAAAATATGCGCTCTGTCCTCCTCCTTCAGGCAGCAGACAAGAATATAAAATGTTATCGTAGGAGCTTATGGAATACACAACAGAAATTTATTGCTTCATAAGACTGATATCTCAAGAATATACAAGAATCAAAAATGGAATATGGCACATTTTATAGAAGACAATTTTTCTTAAAAGACATTTTTTAAAATTAAGTTTTCTTCCCTGTGGAAAAGTATTAGCACTGATGACTGATAGTGAATTTGGTAGTAAGTTTTGCAAAGTGATATAAAACAAATTTTTATAATTGACATGCCATAATTTCTCACATTTTCATAACAATGTAGCCCTCCTTGTAAATGACAAAGGTCCATTTTTGTTCACAAAGGGCTATTCAGAACATCGCTACAATTAAAATATGTTTTTCTATACTTCAGATAACTGGAATATAACACTTTCTCCACTGTGGCAATCTAACTTTATATAGCGTCCTTTGATAATATCACTGTGTTTCTTTTCACAAAGTCCCCCCGCATTCACAGAGCAGCATTTATAGTCTTGGAGACATGAAATTATGACTTTATCACACTTGTTTGCAAAACGTTAAAGGTGCTTTTATATTATTCAGAATAAAACCATCACCAAGTCATTCCCTCTTGATGCTTCCCATCTCATCCTAGGCCTTCCTTATTATATGACAGAAATATTGCACTACTGTTCGATCACACGCATCCCTGCCTCACTTCCAGTTGGAGTCTCTGTGCACCATAGTACTAGCCAGGACTGGCCCTTCATACATGCCAAAAGTGCACGAGACCAGCACAGAGAAGCTTGAATCTGCTATGGCTGTATTATCAAAAAGATAAGAAGTAACCAATAGTTTTATCTTCAAAGAGGCCAAGGTTAAATATATATAAAAAAAGAGGTTTTCACTACTTTCTATGTCATCAAAATTTAAATTTATCTCTATATTATATTTTATATCTGTATGGTTATTTACATTATACTTATCCTCAGATTTAATATTAATATGAACATGTTTTTCTTCTGTTCGTTACCATATCATTTTGCAAAAGAAGAAATGGAGTTAGAATAGTGTGTGTGTGTGTATGTGTGTGTGCGTGTGTGTGTGTGCCACAACATGATGCAAGTATATAGTAGATAGTATAGCAAAATATCTGATCAATTTTTTATAGTAACAACATGAATGAAGAAACAAAAGGAAGCAATGTGAGTAAGCTCCTCTGCCACTTGCCACACCAGGTTTTCTTTCTTTTCCTTTTTTCTTTTTCTTTTTTTTTTTTGTCCTTTTATTTTATTTATATTTTTAATTAACTAAACATTTTTATTTTTACACATACATTTTTATTGTTACATATATTTACAATAAACTACCTATAGCGAGAGAATCATGACACAATCAGGAATTGTGTAAATGTTATATTCTTAGTGTTTTGGCTATTTGTATTTGACAGCCTTGAAGAAAACATTTTCCTATCTTGGTGCATCTAAAATTCTGAATGTAAATCATCTCCATCACATCTTGTCACTATCAACTCTTACCAGTTGTGGTGGCAAACGCTGGTAGGAATTGCTGAAGAAGGCAGAAGCAGGAGGATCACGAGTTCGAGGCCAGCCTAGGCCACACTATGTTTTCTTGTACAGCATTCTGACTTCACAGTCTGGCTCCAACTTGTCCTCCTAGCTTAATCTCACACTACAAGTTATATCTGCAGACTATCTCCATAGTCCTGGTCTTGTTTGACTTTGGAATTTACCCCTAATGTCACCCCTAACCAGTAGTGATTTCTTTTCCCAATTCTGACTAATGAAATCTTCCTTTTACTTTGACTGAGGGCAAAGGTCACTTGTGCTATTATATGGCTCCAAGCACCTCTGTAAAATTAATCTCTTTTCCTCCTAGAAACTGCAAAAGTACTCTCTTTTTGTTTATTAACTTTGGAAGTTTACATCTTGTACCTCACAATAATGTCCTTGTCCTTCATGAGAAACTAAGCTTCCTGGGGGCAGTGGTCTCCTTGGACTCACCTTCGTCTTTGTAGCTTAGATATTAAAGGTTTCCATATAAGTATCTACTATTAGGGTCAAATAATGTAGGAATTCTTTTAATTTTTCCAACACACTCTATGAAATTAATAATAAACATTTACATCTTTTCATTTAATATTATTCTAACAAATAGCTATAAAACCAAGTTTTCCTGCCACAAATCCCTTGATTTCCTAGTAAAGCTGATACAGTAAGTGATATGTGTTTTTCCATTAATTCACCTCAGTTAGAGTGCAGGAAAATGGAATGGAATGGCAGTACAGATCAGTGGTTGCATACTTATTTAGCATGCCAGAGACTAGAGTCCATTCAGAACACAAGAAAAAAATGAATAGAAAAAAAAAACTGCTCTTAAGTGAAATAAACAATATTAATAATTCACAGAGAATGTATAAAAGTAAAAAATGTTTGTCTAGGAAACCTGAAATCATGATGAAAAGCTATATAATCTTAGTCTTTTCCATTGTTTGATTTTCAGTTTTTAATTGAACATATTTATTTACTTTTCTGCCCAGGACAATTTGTAAGATAGCACACAACCACAGATGAAGATAGAAAAAGAGAATAAAAAATATACGAGGTAATTATTTAAAATCACTATCAAAATAGCTGTAGCAAATGCTTACTTTCAATGCTACCTAACACTGAATTCTCCAACTGAAAAAACCATAAAGTTATAGACCAGACAAAATAAACAGAGCCCAAATACGTACTGTATAAGAAACCAACATTGTATACAGTGACAGACACACATACACGCACACACACACAGACACACACAGACACCAACACACAAACACATATAGACACACACATTCACACACACAGACACACACATGCACACACACACATACATACAAACACACACATACACACACACACAAACACATATACATACACACACAGACACACATATGTATACATATAGACACACAGACACACATATGCACACACACGTACACATACATACACACAAACACACAAGCACACACATGCACACACCCACAGACATACACAGACACACACACACACACACACACACACACACACACACACACATACAGCAAGGCAATACAAGGATAAAAATTATGCGATGCAATAGAAACCAAGAAAAGCAGTTGTCTCTGTTTTAAGTGAAAGACACTAAATGAAAAAGTAAAACAGGGGAACGAAAGTCATTATAAAATAATAAATGGTTCAGCAAAGCAAATATGTATACCAAGTACAAACATATCTATGCACACCGCTAAAGCACAGAAATGTACCGAAGCTATATTAGCTCTCTTAGCAATCATACATTCAATAATAAAATAAAATAATTCAGAACCTCATTGTTACTAATGAACCCATATTGAGAAACAAAAACACTAATAATATATAAGATTTAAACTACATTATTTAACAGTTGGATGTAAACAGGTGTACATAGAACAATGCAGTGGCTGAAGAAGACCCATGTTTTCCAGAAATCCAAGCAACATTATCTAGAATAGAGTGTATGTTTGATTACAAAATAAATGTTAACAAAATGTCAAAATTATTTCAAATGTTTGTTTGTTCTTTCTTGTCATTAATGACATTAAAACACAATGTATCAAACCCTATTATATATACCAAAGCAGTTCTGAGGGTAAAGTTTATCTATAAATACCTACATTTAAAAAGATGAGTTCAACAACTTTAAAAAAATCTTTTCTGGTCCTTCCTCCGCATTAAAAAAGTGAAATACAAAATAAACTCATAACTAATGGAAATAAGTAATTAAGGTTGAACAGAATAGAAATATATAAAATAATCTAAAATACATTTTAAGAGAAGACTATGAAGACATATGATCAAGGAATTTCCTGTGAGATCCTGTCTTCTCGTAAGGTCAGAAGCTGCAGTCATAAATTCTCACCAACATGACTACCCTAACATTTTTAAAAAGATAAACAAAATTGAATTCTTACCATTTCTGCTTTTTGCAATGTTAGAATACACCAAGGATAGTGAAAATAATTTAAAAAGAAATAGTAAATGAATCACTTATAGATGGATTGAAAGAGACTGAAGTGAAGGACTTTGAAACTCAAACGTTAATGGTAGGGAACCAATTGTTTGAAATTATAAGCACCTTAAAAACAAGCCAAAGATATTGAGTTAGATGAATAAAACACTGTTTCCTCGTTTAGTACTTTAAAAATTATTCAGTAATTCATTAATTTTCTACCCATGTAATCTTTTTTATTTATTGAGATATAAAGTTAAACAAAATAGAAAGGAAATCATATTTCTAATGGATAGATATTAAGTTAGAGTAACAGACAACTAATGAATAAACAATCCTGTAGTTTAAGGCCACAAACAAGCACGTACTCATGAGGACCGAGAGGAGTTAGCTCAGTGAAGTGGACTGTGTGTTGAAAGCCTACACCCAAGGGATGAAGAATAGGAAGGGACCTCCACAGGTACAATGTAAACACGAGCACTGTTGCCCTTTGTGGGTTAAGTGAACAGAAAAGCTGGCTGCAGCTGTGAAACCATACTAATATACAACTAGGTGCATTAGAAATGTGATGGATAGTCTGGTGTCATTAAAGAGACAAGCTTATTACGAGTCATCATTTCTTATTGTCTGTAAGGTGTTTCTCAAAGACATCGGTATCTGAAGTGATGGACTGAGCAAAGCAGAGTCCACCTCCAGTGCAGGTGGTACTATTCAATGCCTTGTGAGGTTAGTTAGAGTAGAAGGAAGGAGAAAGCTTTTGTCCTAATTGCTCATATTGGGATATCAACATTCTCTAGGCCCTAGTTCTTGAGTCCTACAGTATCTTGCGGACCACAGATCATAGAACTCCCTAAATTGTCATATATGTACATGACCATATATAATGGCACAGTAAACATGCATATGGTGTTCCCTTTCATGCATCTCATAATTAAGAGAAGGTTAAAGTGGGCATTTATAATTGTTTTCACAATCTAGTATTATTCAGGATTAGTAAGAGGGCTGATAAAGCGGAGTACTGGGTCTGTTCCAGGAGGCTCTGATTTAGTACATCTGAGGTAAGACCCAAGACTTTCCATTTCTAACAAGCTCCCAGGTGACTGTGAGACTGCTGGTTAGAGGATGACAACTTGAGAGCAACTACCATAAATAACCAGAGCCATCCAGACATTAATAACCACATCCCTGTTTTCTCCCAAATGGTAAGTTCATCACAGACGCGATCTTGAAGTAACTTGAAGTTTTCTGTTATTTCATTATTTAGCAAACCAAATATAAATCTTCAACATGCTATTTTCCATCCCTGAAAATTTTCCCTTTGTCTCATCATACCAGAGACTCCATACAATTTGAAAATGCAAACTTTGCTACTAAAGAGCATGTGTTTAAAAGTGCATTTTACAAATTTTAGAAAAACAACAAATTAAAAATCTTTTCTTGTAGCCAGATCTCTCTTTAAGTGATCTAATCCTAGAGATTACCATGCATTTATGCAAAAAAGTTGCTTTATAACTAATCTTAACACACAATGTGATTCACTGTTATTCTCTTCCATAAGACAGTCAAACACTTTACATAGTAAGACATTCCACAGCACTCACAAGCTACGCCTGAGAGAAGTCCATTCTCTCTTCAAGTCACCCAGCAACTCTAGGGCCAGTGTCTCTCTTTGTGAGCCCATCCCTGACCTCCATATCATTATGGATACACTTCTGGTATCCTGTTCCATGTGACTGTGGCTATATTTAGCTTAACTTCAGACCAAACCTGGATGTCACTTCACTGAGTAGGCTCTGTTTGATTCCCTTTAGGAGAAACACAGATTCCTGATATCCTTCCTCTTGCACATTTGAAAGAAGATACTAAATTATCTATGTATGTGTGTGCATTTATGCACACACAAACTAAATTCATACTGACCACTGTAGTATCTGTGAATTTTCACACCTGGACACCAGCAACTGTCCCTGTAAAAAAAAAAAATTAATAGAACAGCAGCGGGCATATGTAACAGCAACAATTTGTTGAGGATGGATGCCATAGCTTTCACAGTTCAATGAACCTGTCAAAAAGCCCTGCTTCAATTTACAGCTGTACCTGTTCAGCCAGAGATTTGACTCAAAGTCAGATATCTGCCTTCCTTTTAAGGTCTCTGAAATTATGTGTAATTTAGATATTCAAGGCATATCTTGGAGCAACATAAGCCTGAATGCCAAGCCAACAAGAAAACTGAGCAAAGCTCTTAGTATTGTAAAGTCTGACAGTTAAAGTAACTACAAACATTTTAAAAAAGATACAGCATATGTAACATCTGTGTCAAGTCTGGTATAAAAGTTGGTAATATAAGTTTTTGCTACTTCAGTTTTGGTCACTGAAGAGGGCTCGGATTTTCCATAATACCTCCAAATACTTCTTTTCTTTCATAATTTCCAGGCATCTTACAGGGATATTTTCTTAAAAGTTCCAATGTAAAAAAAAAAAAAAAAAAAAAAAAAAAAAAAAAAAAAAAGCCACTCCTTGTCTATCAGCCATGTACCGTCCCCAGTTCCCTCACACCATCACACAGCTTCTTAAGTCACACATTGAGACTTCGGTGGCTAATACATGAACATGCCCCTGAAAAGCATATTATTCTGGTTATGAAGAAAATGACCCACTTCTTCAAGGTGCATATATATATATATATATCATAGATGGATAATTTGGTGATTTTCTAGGTATTACTTATTATTGTTTTCTACAATCTCTCTTGATGTCAGTAAGGATAGATGCCACATACTTCTTAAGCTCCTGTCAACTTCCTATTAGAATTTAAACTCATTTAATGCTCCCTAAATTCTTCTATGCTTTTTTTCCCATGATAATATTCAACAGGACAAAATAAAATTGAATTATTCATTTGGAAGTTGTCCCATCATTGTATGAATGTGACATCTCTCTTCATGACAAGTACTGCCCAGTGAATGATAAGAGGTATTTATGATTTCCATTTAAAGAATGTTTATCAATGTCAGTAGAACAGTGTTCCATACCTCAGACATGAGCCTGCCGCTGTAGTGTTACCATCTTGGATTAACTGTTATGTGTTGAAATTTCTTTTTATTCAACACTCGAAGTCAATGTGTAGTCCAATAAGAGCCACTTTCTCAGTGCCAGGCACTGTTTACCTATTTGGAAATTCAAAGTTAGTGATAACTATGAACTTTTATGCTTACTAATATTAGATTTTTTTCCATTTTATTTAATCACTTTACAGCCTTATCACAGGCCCCTTCCTACTCTCCTCCCTCCCTCCTTCTCCTTCCTCTTCTCCTCAGGGAAAGGGAGGCCCACCCAGTGGGTACCAACCCACCCTAGCACAACAAGTCACAGCAGGGCTATGCACATCCTCTACCACTGAAGCCAGGCAAGCCAGCCCAGCTAGGGGAAAGGGATCCAAAGGCAGCAACAGAGTCAGCGACAGCCTCATCTCTAATTGTTAGGGGACTCACATGATAACCAAGCTGCACTTCTGTAACATATATGCAGGGGGCCTAGATCCAGCCCATGCATGCTCTTTGGTTGGTGGTTCAGTCTGTGAACCACCCATGGGTCCAGGTTAGAAAATTCTGTAGGTCTTCTAGTAGTGACCTTGATCCCTTTGGCTCCATCTAGCCTTCCTCGCTTTCTTCCACAAAAGTCCCCAAGCTCGGCCTATTCTTTGGCTGTGCGTCTCTGCATCTGTTTCCATCAGCTGCTGGATGAAGCCTCTCAGAGGACAGATATGCTACGCTCCTGTCTGCAAGCATAACAGAGTATCATTACTAGTGTCAAGGGTTGGTGCTCTCCCATGGAGTGGATAGAAATTTTTAAAGGCAAGCAACTTTTTTATTCTTGAAAGTAGCTTCTGCTTGGACACATGGTTGAATTACACATATGAATTCTTAAAAAGTCAACGGCTCATGCGCTTGCTCCAAATACTGAAAGATCTCTGTTCCCTTCACATCAGCTCTTTTTTAAAGGGGAAATCCACAGGCATCTTACATAGAAAACATTTAAACTTACACTCCTCTGCTTCTGTAGACCTTTCAGGTACAGGGAAGAAGCAGCACAGTTACAAATCTAAATTACTAAAGAATAAGCAACATAGAGAAACATGTATGGAGGATTATTTTGACCATTTAATGAAAGATCTTTACTTTTATTAAAATGTGTCAAGTATGATGGGGTAATGCATGTCAACTACTTCTAAATTTCATCACCATGAACGTTAGTTAAAGTCATATTAGAGGAGCTATGTGGGTGGTCCCAGGGAGATGGCTCACAGGTGTGAAAACAGACTACTATTTGGAAATTCTCCATTCACTTCTCCATGCTTCCGCATCTCTGATGGCATCGTGGATGTCCATGAGACAGCAGTTCAAATGACGTCAAGAAGAATATAACTATGTTCCCAATTACTGTACTGAACACTGGAAACAATTCATAAGTTCATTTAGATTTATTTTTAAGTTTTTTATTTATAAGTAGATGTGAAGGATGGAGTGTGGTTTCTGCTGTTCATAAAAAGCACAATAGGACACTGGACCCCTTGGGGCTCGACTTCAAGCCCCAAGTGTGAGTAACTTGTGTGTTCTGGGAACCAAAACCCTGTAGTATGCACACTTAACTGCTGAACCATCTTTCCAGACCAAATTTAAGTGTTTAATATTATTTCTAGTATAACCATTGTTTTGTTATGAATTGCTCTTGAGCTCTTCAGATATTTAAACAATATAACAAAAGTCAGCTGACGCTATTATAAGTGCACTACAAACAGTGGAAATTATTCAGGAGAACACTGAATTTGTCTCTCTTATATAATTTTTGAAAAATAGTTATTTAGAAAAGCGCTACATAGGTAAAAACCTTTTAAACATTGACTTCTAATATCCACTTGATTTTCGTTCTATAATGTCATGTTTCTCTGCACACAAAGAGATAGTTTCACGACAAGCTGCCATTCTGTCCACAATTTTAAGAAAATTGTGCTTGATACGTATCTTCAAACAGGCTTATTGCAATGTATGTCAGCAAAACTGTTATCCAATATAAGTGGTCTGATGCATTTGTGTTTTCTGTACCTGAGCGTTGTAGTTTGTGAACATAATAATCTCAGAAAAGAATCACAGGAGAAAAAAGACTCTTCTACAGCACGTCTTCACGTTCTCATGTCTGCTACCTCTTACTCCTCTTTTTCATCCTATTTTTTAAAATTTTGAGCTTATATGGACACCAGTGATCTTGAATATAGCTTAATTAAAATTTTCATAGAGATTAAGTCCATAAATACACCATTAGGGTATTGTAAATCATCTTGTTTTTCTATTTTTTATTATATAAAATTGTGAGATAAATGATAAATTACCTTAAGCTATATATATATATATATATTATATATAATATATATATATATTTCATTCAATTAAAAATACTAATTTTTCCATTGCCACAGCACATCTTGGAAGAGGGAGAGGAAGGAATGAAAGAGTCAGAGAAGTCTAACACAAGAGGAGATCATGGCCCACAGAATCAACTAAGCAGGGCTCATATGGGGCTCACAGAGCCTCCAAGGGTCAGTACTTGGTCCCCATTGCATATACGCTGTGGTTGTTTATCTTACTGTTTTCGTTGGACTTCGAACAGTGGGAGTGAGATTGTCTCTGACTCTTTGACTGCTCTTGGGATCTTTTCCTGCCTACTGGGTTTCTTTGTCCAGCCTTGATAGGAAGGTCTGTGTCTAGTTGTATCACACCTTATTATGCTGTGTTCAGTTGATAAACCTGGGAGGCCTGATCTAAGGAACAACGGAGGATCAGTGAATCTGAGAAAGAGGAGAGATAGATTAGGGACCTGTGTGGAGTGGAGAAAAGGGAGGAAGCAATCTGGATATATTGTATGAGAAATGAGTAAACTTTTTAAAAAGAAAAATGCTAACTTCAATGTGTATGTATGTGTATGGATGTGTGTATGTTTCTGTGATGTGTTCATGTAAGGATGAAGGTCCACATGCCAGAGAACATATGATCTGGGGATGTAAAATTGGGACCTTGTGCTTACAGAGGAAGCACTCTGAAATGGCCAGACATCTCCCCAGTACCGCCAGGTCTATCTAATAAGCACTGATTTGATTTTATAAAGTTATTTGATCTTTTTGTAATATTTGACTTAGTCACTTTAATTTTTCATAGAAATATACCATAAAATAAAAAGATTGTGCATTTGACTTAAAAAAAAAAATAGGGTCTCATTTTACAGTTCAACCTGTCCTCAATTTTACAATCTTCCCACCTCAAATTCTCAGTGTCAGGATCATAGGTACTTACTGCCATGCCAGGCAGAACTCCACATTTGAAACATGAGTACAGTGTTAAATGACATAATCAGATATTCCTTTGAAAAAATTACAAATGAAGTATGGATTTGATTAAAGTTAAAATTTATGATGGCATTTCAAAATTATTCACGATACTGTCTGAGAGAAATTTATTGTTAAGTGATAAACAGTATTCTGAAAAACTGCTTTAATTTTTGTATTTTATAGGTAATTTTGTAATTTTAATAAAGTCTTTAATAAGTTCACACATTTTATTCTTAATAACTTTCAAGGGATTTATTTCAAATACTAAATTTCATATGCAATACTATATAAAATCCACATAAAATAGGATTTTCACAGTCATATCTTTGTTGATTTTCTTGTTCAAGGTCTGGTTGACATTTTAGAAGTTTGTTGTATAGAAAACAGGAGAAAGAGCAAAGATGCTAAAAATTCACTCACAGTTAAGTCTTAAAATCTACTAGATACAAAAGGCCAAGGAATTAAGTAAGAAGAAAAATCCATTAAATGCTACTGTCAACTTAATACTCTAATTCTATAAGGATCTCCAAATGGTCATAAGGAAAACCACATTTCAGTAAGAGAATTAAGTGCTTTATTGAACTATCATCTTGTTGGTTTTTATTCTGTCTTTATTAAAACGGTAAAAAATATTTTGGGGAAAGAGCAGTGATCAGTTTCTTGCTTCATGGAATTAACAGTTGGTAGACTATGGGTACATAAAATATATTTTAACAATAATTATGTCTTCCAGTTGGCCTAGTATGTAAATATAAAATAAAACATTATTAGAAAATCTGTTTCCCTTTTATTAAAATAGAGAATATTCAGATGTATTTCCATAAAGGTAAACTTTACCATCAGACATGAAAGGTGACAAGAAATTTTTGTGGCAAAAGGGATGATGAAGGCCCTGTGTTAACCTGACATAGCTGAGCTCTGCTCTGCTAACATGTCCTCATGTCAGACAATGAAATGGAAACTTGTGTTCAGTTTACCATGTAGACAGTGATAGTCTCCAGTGTCTTTATCTGCAATTAAAGATTCTGGGTCTTAACTGAAAGGTTAAAGTGTCATGAGGAGAAAGGCAGCATGAACAAATCTACACAGTATTTTATTTTGTAACATTATCTAAACATCTCTATAAATAGCATTATAGCAAGATGAAAGATGTCAGAAGACCAACTTTGAGGACATAGTAACCATATAGGAAATGTTAGCTCAGTGTGGAGTAAGTATAATGCAACAAAGGGAAAGGAGAAGCGTTTGAGACATAACCAAATATACCACACATGAAAAATTAATGATTGGTGGAATATTGGAAAAATTCAGTTGTTGAAGATAATTCCAGTAATGATGCTTTTAAACATGAAAAATGTATGGAAATAAGTGTCATTAAAGAGGTAGAGGAAAATATGATGATCAAATATTAAAATTTCTAAAGATTACATGATTTAATAGAATGAAGATTCTAAGTAAACAAACATAAATGTAATTATATTGAGGTTTCAGACGGAAGGTGCTGCCTAAACAATCATAAGAGTGTACAGACTCAGTAATGAAGTCTCAGCCTGTGGTTTGAAATAAAAATTTCTTGATATTATTACACAGAAAGATATGTGATCCTGTACTGTATAACTTAATAAACAAAAGTATCTAGACACAGCCATGAAGGTTTATATCCCTATCATTTTGATGAAAAAACAAAGAAGACTAACCAAGAAGGAAAGAAAAAAAGGAGTAAATAAACAATTAGAACTGAGCCAGAAATCAAGCAGCAATGTGGTATAGCACAGTCAACAGAATCGTGGTCTTCATTTAAAGCAATTGAAATCACTAGTGGTAACAGCAAGATCAACTGCACTGTTTTATTTCCATAGACATAAGTACAGTAGTGGAATACACAGAATAAGAAATGAACAGTGAGAGCTAATATAGAAAGAGAGCATAGACTCTGGATGGCAATTTTATGGAAATTAGAGATGTGTGATTAAGTGATACCTGGAAGGAAGCACCAATGAAAGAATGTTTTAAGAGACAAGGTAGTGTGGGCTATATCGCATAGCATATACAGTTACAGAGACAAAGAAAGGAAGAGATAAAATCATGAATAGATGAGGAGAAAAGGCATGCCGTGAGTGAGCAGATCAGTATGGTGCAGTTGATGAACGATAGAGGCCAGTGATGGTAGATCTAACTATTTAACACTGCAGGATTTTCTAAGAATGCATGCTTTACCTTAAGCATCATGTCTTCAACTTATAAGCAACACAGGTCAAAGTAAGAGGAAAGCTGGGGCTTAAAGCCGCAAATGGGGAGATGATGAAAGTAAATTATGCATGCAAAGAATGTGGTGAAAATTACATTTCAGAAAGATTCTGCTTGCTACAATAGATCTGACTTGACATGAAAATCAGGAAGTAACCAAACTGAGAGTAATTCTTTAAATAACATAATTGTTCTTGGGGCTGGACAAATGGTTTAATACTAAGACTACTTCCTGAGCAAGAATTAAGGCATGAGTTTGGAACCCAGAACTCGCCTAAAAGGCTAGAAGTATATATACTATACCTGTGACCCCAACAATGTGAAGTCCTAAGACAGGAGGATCACTGGAGTTTGACAGTCTGGTCGCCAGCCTGTTTTTAGAGATCCTATCTCCAAAGAACAAATCACAGAAGGTTCCAGTAGCACATACCATCTCTGTGTGTCTGAGGGGTAGCTGCTTGCCATGGTTATTCTGATGTCTGTGTCTTCTCGCTGTTTTTATACAGACAAGGCTAGATGACTGGAGCATTAGCAATTTTTTCCACATTAAACTATTCAGTCAGGATGTTTATTTTTTGTGTGTCACATTGAGGTTGGTGCTAGAGGTAGAGTGAGGAAGAAAAACATAAAGTTGATTTTAACCATCTTTTATTCCAGACATAGATATAGTTACTGCTTAAAAAGCACAAGAGAAGACAACCGAAACCACTGAAATCCATTCTAAGCAAGCGCGTGTGATATACGTCATGTTATATGTGCAAAGCCTTGGATTCCATAGGGAAGGACCAGAAGGAACACTGATGTAAATAAGGGAGAATCTGAGCTCCTCCAGGCCTTTGATTTAAGGAAACCAAGAGTAAAAGTTCAGAAATGTGCCTTTTATTTCCAACTTCGCAAAAGTAGAACATAGAACACCTATTCCAACAGCAACGCACGTAAAATTCCTAGGTATGCAGGGCTATTTTTATATATCCATGGTAACCTATCTCTTATTCCTTTTTTTAAAGTGTATGTTGCCAAGCAGTTTACACTACTGTACTGGATGATTATGATAAAACTGCTGAATCTGTAGCAGATTATCGTTTTCACTATGTACAAATTCTGTCTGGTTACTGAAAGAAAACTAACAAAAACACAAAAGTGGCCTGTTCAAGAAGTCAATTACGGTTTTATGGATGCTGTCATTTGATGAAAATGTGTCCTAGGACATGGGCTAGAGACAGAAAAGGACTTAAAGATTTCCCTGATTTGTGTAAAAACTAGCCCATATATGATGAAACAAATGAGTGGCATGGCGTTTGCTAGAACTTATTTACATTTCATAAGATCAGTTCTAAATCTGGCACTGAGGATTTTAATGCTCTTCAAAGCAAAGGGATATATATATAACGAGCAAGAGATTCCGTCCTTGAAAGTAGTGTTTCCAAAATTTATCAGCAAAGAATCTCTTGCCTGCAAAGCCATTTCTAAAGTCATCCTTAGGACTTGGGGTTGTTTTAGGGGGAAAATTTTACTGCAACATGAAACATTTGTGAATTCTCTAGAAAAAAAGATTAACTACAAGTCATGAGAAATGAGATATATCCATCCTCTTATTTTCATTTTCCCTCTAGTAATATTTTTCATAGCAAAATGTATCAGGAAATCGAAAGTGTTCTAGAAAGAATTAAGTCCTATGGATTTAATTTGCTTTTCCACAGACCTTGAAACTAATATTGGATAATATTAAACTCCTTGGCAACATTTTTTGAAATATTATTTAATTGAACTAAAACAATAAACTATGAAAATTAGGTAATTTTAGAATCTCAATCTATTATTTATTTATTCCATGTCAGTGTAGGTCATTAAATAAGAATATCGTATAAAATTTCTACTACATTGGTTTATTCATCTGTACAGTAAGAACAATGGTAGTAACTGACTTTTCTGATAATGCAAGCATTAATAAAGCTAATGCATATCCTGGACTCCCTTCAATGTCAAGCATATGTATGATAAGCATCCATAAGTGTATCTATAATTGTCAATGTTACCATGATATATATGAGTCCACTTTAATCTAATTTCATTTTTCCTATGTAGGTATTATATTCTTAAAAAACACAAAGTAGAAGGAAATGTGGATTTCAAACTCTGAACTTTTAAATGTATTTTCTTCCAAAATAAGATGAAAAAAATCTAATCACTAATAATCCCTCTTTGAAATGAGTTTTAAATAAATTGAATTCTTCCTCTACTGGCATTAAGTTAAACTCATGCAATTCAGTTTTGAATGCCCTAATGCATTTATATTGTTTATACACATTTTACTCATGACATACATCAGATTTGGTCGAAATAATGCAATAGTTTATTCTTCTGCATGTTTCTAAAGATATTTATGGTGAAGAAGTAGAGAGCATTGGGAATCTAGGGACAGAATTCAGTGCTAAACAGTAATTGGAAAAGATCTGTTGCCTGGAAACTGCATAGAACCCTGCTTTGAATCAGGTGACAGGTATTACAAATCATGCATTAAACTAGTAGAACCTTTTTAAAATTTCAACAGTGCAATTGATGGTAGTTTTAATAAGCTCTGACACATAACTTAAAATAGTACATTTCAATCATGCAGAAGGCTCACAAAAATCACCTACGAACACTCTCATATTTACAACAAACTTTGGTTGCAGGCTTTATGAGGCTAGGTTGTGTGCTTATAAAATGGACAAAGAATAAGAATAATGAAATATTCTTCCTAAGAATAATCACCCCTTCAAAAAGGGCTGCATGCAATCAGTGTTGTCATGCACCACTGAACTTTGAGCATGAGACTGTCTGTGTCATTGTTGTTTGGTGACATTTGCAACTGGATGCAGTTATTAAACAGTGTAAGATGCTAATTTGTTGCCTGGCAGGGGGAAGTGAGTCCTTTTATTAGTTTTAAAATGTGATGACCCTAAGAGTGAGTGAAAATAAAGAGATTTGCCCAGAAAGAATAAAAATCATGATGTAAAATAATGACTAGTTTGGCCTTGGTTTGGCCACTTCAGATCTGGATCTCACATGCTTATAGACAAGGTGTTCATACTTCAGATATTTTTTTTTTCTCTAACAGCCCTATTATGTTTTAAACTTCTCCTATGTTTCTACAAGAAAGTGCAAGTTAGAAAAGAATTGATTTCCACACGAAACAGTTTCTGAGTCTGTCCTTTTCTGTAAATCTATTCTTGTGACCCAAAACTGATGTGACTTAAGGTCCACTCTATGAGATGGAACCCATACCTGACTCTGCTTGGGTGACCAAGAGCCAGAAACAAAGTAGCCCAAAGACCTTAGGTAAAAACCAAACACTACTGGTCAAAAAAATCAAAACGGCTCCTAATGATATTCTGAACTCATATACTCATATGATACGAATAGATTGGTACCTTATCCAGCCATCAGGAGAGAAGCCTCTTCCTGCAGCTGATGAGAACAAATACAGAGAGCCACTGTAGTGAGAGTTTTTGCTCTTTTTTAAAACCCAGTAATGTTATTAGAATATGTTTTTGTTTTAATCCCAGATGTAGTATATGGGGCTTCTTCAGTTCATGTACAGCCTACATTAACTATGATTGTCTTATGCACTAGAGAGGCGTGATCTTTGCCAGGTACAGATTGTTTAATTTTAGGTACTCTGGAGAGGGAATAAATGCCTGAGCCCAAAGAGGGACAGGAAGATTCAAAAAACGGAGGAGGAGGAGAGGGAAGAGGAGGAGGGGAAGGAGGAGGAGGAGGCTGTTTCATGCTGCTGCTCCTGGTTCCTGTGTAGTAGTTTGGCAAGTAATTGAAGATATCCTGACTATGAAGATTGGAGTTGTCCCAAGGAACCCAGTGTCCTTAATCAGCAGGAAGTAGTCTAAACGGCCCTATCTACCATAAGAACTCAGCCTAAGAACAAAATCTAAGGAAGTATACAACAGATTTTTAAACATATATTGTATTAAGACAATTTTAAATTATTTTCTGATGCTTTGGGTCATTTTTAAGTTTTGAAAGTATATGTTTCTTCTCTGTTTGCTGTGACCAAATGCCTAATTAGAAACAACTTAGTGCAGAAAGGGTTTTATTTTGGCTCACAATTTGGGACATACAGTACATAGAAGCAGAGAATTCATGGAAGCAGGATCCTGAGTTATTGATTATATAATATTCACAATGAGGAAGCAGAGAATGGACATAAAGTTCAGGCAGGTTATCAAAAATCAGAGCTCACCCCCAGTGACTTGTGCCCTTCAGAATGGTCTTAACCTAAAATATTCTGGACTTGTAAGTGTCTAAGCACACATCTCACATTCTATGGGAGATATCTCACATTCAAACCACAACATAGAATATTTGCTCATTTCTTTAGTATATTTAATCCTCAAAATACAAAATGTGAACCGAATTAAGAAGATAAAATATCTATTAGGTAGTCTCTGATAAAATATTTTCTTGGATTGTGTTTGGAAATGTTTTCACAACCAGACACTAATGATTAGAGGTAGACAAGGCTATCCTCAGAAATCACATTGAAAATCTGACTGACTGAGAAGAGCTGATGCCTGCTTCTTATTGAAGCTGTGCTGCCCTACTGAAGTAAAGAGAATTCTAAAAATGATAGTTCTTCAGGAGACCAACGCCTGGTACATTCACCATTAATGTCTCTACTGCTTATACCTCATTGGCTAGAACCTATTCTACCATAAGAGGACAAAGTAGCAAAAATATGATGGGTTGAATATAAAGTACCCAATCAAAAGATTCACATAAGGATGGTGTGGTCTCCAGTAGTGGAACTAATTGGAGAGGTTTTGGAAAACTGAGGAGGTGGGCAGAGCTGGAGGAAGTATGTTACTCTGAGATGTAGCTTGTTTCACAGTACCTGTCTTTCATTTCTGCTCTATATCCTGTCTAGAATGATGTGATGTCATGCCTCTCCACCATGAGAAATTAAAATACAGAAACTTTGAGCCCAAATCTGACATTTAGTTGTTGATATAAAGTGTTCTGTCACAAATAAGAAAAGTGACAAATCTCAAGTTCTGAATTTAGAGGAAGACAAAAATACACAGAAGAATGCTTGAAATTACCATCATAGCTTTGCTTTTACCATTGTCTGACAAATAAAGCAAAGAATATGATAACATCATGTCTTAAACAAAATTGCCAAGTGGTTTAGATGCAGAATCAGGATTCTAATAAATATTTTTAAACCCAAAACATGACATTCTTTCCATCATAATCTGGCCATGAATGTGTGTGAATTTCAATAATGTGTACTTACTACTTGTGACTGTACACTGTTTTTCATCATCAGTTGTGCATTTTTCATTCTTGACTCATAGCTTTAGTGAAAGTCCAAACAACAACTGTGTGTACTATAAAACTCCAGCAGGTAGCAAGTTCCCCTTTAACCATCTCCTTAACCTTTGTGTGAAGACCCACACAGCTACTAATTTAGGATTATCACCATTTTTCTCATTTCTCACATTTGTGATGTGTAATTAGATCCTATGCATTTCACATAAAATAAAATAAAATCAGACATGAATCACAGCATAGTGCTTTCTGTTGGGCTTTCTGTTGTGAGTGTAAGAAGAAAAGTGTAGTGTGTGTGTGTGTGTGTGTGTGTGTGTGTGTGTGTGTGTGTGTGTGTGTGTATGTACAGGGGCACATATGCCAATGGTGAATGTGTGGTCAGGGTCAGCGAACAATTCACTGGAGATTGTTCCTTCCCTGTGGGTCTCATGAATCAAAGGGTGGTAAATAGTCTTTTGGGGAATAACCTTTAGCATCTAGATCTTCACTCCAGCCCCCTTCCCAAAGAAAAACTTTATTTAAGACACTTATAATAAAATTCAGATTATTGATTACAATAAAAGTGAGCTCAACTTTTTTGAACGGGTTCTGTCTTTGTTTACTATTTTATTTTAAACTATTCCCACAGCCTTAAGGATGGCAGCCCTAGGCTGTAAAACTGGGAGAAGATTGTATCTCAGATGATCAAAATGATTGTAATTGAAAGTTTTGTGTAGTAACTCGTCCCTCGCTTCTGAGATCTGCTCTTCTATACCTAACAAATTGGATCTACACTGCACTGATACCAAAAGTAATTCCTGAGTGCCAACTACTTAAAATGCAAAACATTTTGATATCTGCAAACTTCTCTTCAGTTGCTGCTGGGTATGCCTGTCATATCCCACTGCAGCCATACCTTCTCTGGCCTCTAAGAACAATTTTCATTGTCCATTATATATGCCAAACACTTCTACTAATATGGCCTTTTCTTATAAGAATCTCAAGGCCATATGGATCCTACCTGCATTAGAAATCACTCCTTGCCCTTTAGGCATAGTAAACTACATAATCTGTCAAGGCACAGGAAACTGTTTATCCCTAAACAGGACTCAGCAGACCGTTCTATTGTCTTTTTATGCAGTCCCTTGCCCTTCTTTTTGTACTAAACATTGCAAGGACCGAGACTATTATCAGGCATTAATCATATGCGTATTTTTAGTACTTACCAATTATCATAGTACACAGTAATTGCTTGAGAAACATTTTAGAGTGTTGTTTTGTATTCACATTTGACATAGAGTGGTGTGCTAAATTTAATAACTTTGATTTTAGAAAATTATATTCTATAAACCCATATAAGTGCATCCAATAAAGATGAAAAGAAAATTCTATGTATATGAGTAAATGCAGTTCACTTTGCAGAGGTCATATTCTGAGAAAAGTTTAAGAAATTGAAGATATTGAGAATGGAATGACATTTCTGCTGTGCACATTACCACTGGAGACCCTTATGTATGACAGAGAAGACCTCAGCTTCCAAAGAGGGGAGCTCTGCCAAAAATGCACAGATCAGCTCTACTTTTGAGACGGTTCCATAGAGAAGCTTGTATTAAAGCTCAGAAATATGGGGAAGTAGTTCCTGTGAACTGTAAGTAATTGAGTATTCCTAAAGCATACAATGTGAATATGTGCTGTGAAAGGATGAAAAGAGGGAGCAAAAAAAGATAAGGCTGAACT
Source organism: Acomys russatus (assembly GCF_903995435.1). NCBI lineage: Eukaryota > Metazoa > Chordata > Mammalia > Rodentia > Muridae > Acomys > Acomys russatus. Next base: position 54,479,365 of record NC_067154.1, read on the forward strand.
AATTAGTGGAGTAAGTCCACAAGGACCTGCAATGGCATCCAAGGCAATTTAGGAATTATCCTGGTGTGATGGAGAATCAGAAGCTCTGGGCATTTGTGTGACTCCTTCAAGGTCACACTAAGGGTGGGTGGAAGCAAAACACAATCTCGCCCAAAGCTTGATTAGGAACTAGTGTATCCTTCTTCAGAATATGTTTTAATCACTAATGCATTGCCACTGCATCTTAAAATCTCAATAACAGAGAGGGAAGTTTGCTGAATTATCCAAGATTCAATTCAAAGAACTTGTCCTTCAAGGAGGCAATGGGTCCTTCTAATTGGCAGATTTAATGATGGCTTCTTTCCTCTTTTATATTTCAGGCAAACTATAGTTGCTTAAAGACTCACATATGCCAAGTAAATATCATTTAAAACATGCTGGACTGGTTCCCTATACAAACGGGCTTACATTGAAGTGCATGCTTGAACACATTGAAGAAAACAAAATAAAATATAAATATGATTAAGAAAGAATCATCACATTTCCTGAGAACTTGAAAGTTCTGTTACTTGAAACAAAAGAAAATAATGAGATAAAGTGGTTTTATAATTGTGCGATAGCAAATAGTCAATGAAGAATAACTTTATTTAGTAAAAAATACATTTTAATGGCATGAGAGCCCAAGTACAATCCATATGTGCTGACTAAAATTAAAATCAATCTCTATATTTAGAAGAATATATGATTTCTGAATATATTTAATAACCTATTCAGACGTGAACACATTCTAAGGACAAATTGTCTGAATGGAGCTATAGCAATGTTATCTGCAAGTGGCCAATGCAGCGCGAATTCCCAGCCCTCAGCCTTGATCATCAAGGGGGTAAATTTGCCTCTGAAAGCTTTTGAAATTATTTCCATACCTTTACTCTGGGGAAGTGAGGAGATGCTGAGGTGTAGTGAGAAAATTGTGATGGGATTTCCCTCCTTATAGGCTAAGAAGTCACTTTAATTTTTTTTTTTTTTTTTTTTTTTTTTTTTTTTTTTTTTGAGCTAACAACCATTTTTCCTATTTACTTGAGTTAGTTATTTGAGTTTATCTAAAGCTCAAAGAACCCCAAACACAATTCATGGTCTTCCCTCCTCAGATGTGTGCTGTCTTGTAACTCCCTACTGCGGAAGTCACAGTCACAACTGCTCACTCACCAGCTTCCAAGCGTAACCGTGATGTTTATGCTCAGTGCTTCCACCTCTCCACTTCTCTCTCTTCTCCTCACCCCGCAGCAAGGCTACAGCTGGGCTGAATTAGGCCCTCAGTGCTAAGAGAAAACGCATGACAGAGGGAATTTAAGGAAGGAAGCGTGTATTCTGACTCAAGGTTAAAGGGGTTACATTCCAGAATGGTGGGAGCGTGCTCTCAGCTGGTCACGTTGCATGCGTGGCATGCGCAGTCAGGAGAGGAAGAAGAAACAGGAAGTGTGGCTAGGCTACAGAGCCGTAAGGCTTGCTCCCCATTGCCCCATTTCCTCCAACAACTCTCCACCTCCTCAAGATACTTCAGCCTCTTCAAAGAGCACCACGGGTGGGACTAGACCATAGACCATCTGTTCAAACACATGAGCCTATGGGGGGGGGGGTAAAAATTCAAACCACAATAAAGGCCTATGTAATGGGCACAGAATAAGTGAAAAAATAGAAACTTATCAACACAATAAGGATTTTTTAATAATCTTCCCATGATTTAAAATAACTTGCTATGCTCTGGTTTATAGTGTTATCAAGAAAATAGAGGCCCACCCAGTTGGTGAATCTTCATTGTGTTAATAAAAGCAAACTTAAGAAGGGACTCAGAAGAAAACGCTAGTGAGCAAATTTATTAGAGTTTAAAAGAAAAATTCCAGAGCACAGAAGCTGTAAACATGGCTACTACCCAAAGACTAATGGAGAGAATTAAAAAAAAAAAAATAAATAAATTTTAAAAAAGGAAACATGTCTTTTGAATTAGGCATGGTGGCAACAAGGAAGGTCCAGCAAACAGCCCTCTGAAGCCTGATGACAGAAGCTTCCAGAGGAAGAACTGGGAATTGCAGATAATTAGGAAGACATGCCCAAGCTATGGACAGTATCCAAAATAAAAACAAACAAGGATAAGTTCTGCTTTTCAGAATAATTCAAAATATCAGACAGAGTTATCTCAGCTGTGTGAACGTGGCTCCTCAAGCAGTTGCATGGAAAACAAAGTGTTTGAGAAAGAACAGTACATTTTCCTAATAAAAGGGTAACTACCCCACCCCTCCCACCCTTTTTATCATTACATAAAGTAAATGTGCTTTCCAGGGAATGGATTCTTGGAGAAGTGGTTTACAGTCCTAAATAGATTAACTCTATTCTCTCTCTCTCTCTCTCTCTCTCTCTCTCTCTCTCTCTCTCTCTCTCTCTCTCTCTCTCACTTTCTCACTCTCTCTGTCTCTGGGTGTGCATGTGTGTGTGTGTGTGTGTTTCAGGACAAGCTTGCACTAGGTAGCCCTGAGTTTCCTGGAAGTCTCTATGTAGACCAGGCTGTCCATGAACTCACAGAGATCTTCCTGACTCTGCCTCCTGGACACTGGGATTAAAGGCTTATAACTTTGATAATTTGGAATGTTGTCTGCACCCACAGGCAGAACAAATCTAGTATTACAAGATAGGAATAAAGCCTCCTCACTGGGCTTCAACAGAGCCCTGAGCAATGCTGCTATGAATATTGCCCCTCGGGTAGATGGTCTGAAAGCAGAGAACAAACTTAATCATCTCCACCATTAAAAGCCGATGATCCATTTTGAAAGGTTTTCACAGAAGGTATTAGAGTCTGGACTGGCATGTCATCAAAGCTCATGTGGGGCTTCTGGGCAGAAGGTAAGAGAAGCCACAGCTCCCTGCATTTCTGATCTCTGGTCAAAACACTGATGGTCAAGGCATTAGAAATATCTGTTCACTTTTCAGAGTCCTTTTCTAATCTAACTAGGCAGTTTCTATACCTGTCTTCATCATTAGACTCAAACTAACAACTATTATAGTTATATATAAGTCCTCAAGATGTGAGGAAATAGGCATTTATTCAACTAATAACTAAAAACTCAACTAAAATAATAATAATAATTGGCTCTAAGTATAGTACAATTACTCAAAAGAAATAACATGTACAAATTTAGGAAATATCTAATAATTTTCATTGTTAAATGAACTAATTTTGCCATCATGATTTTTTTGCTTTGTAATTTTAGAATGGAGCAGCAGACATTAAATTCTCTCAAAGTGTCACATCTACCCTCACTAAAGAAGAATGTTCATAGGGCTGTGCAATTTCTCTTAGGAGGGAGAAACTTGCCTACTTTTCATACTTTAACCCTGAGAGAGCACACCACTGTGTACTCATGTCACACACTGCAGCATTCAAATAAAAGAACTGAAGATAATCACAAATTCTAGTAGTCCTGAAAAGAAAGGCATTTTCAAATATTTAAATTATTTGATTTACAGTTTTCCTAACCCATTTGATAAAAATCCAGGGATTATTTTTATAATAATAGTAATTATAAACTTTTTACCTGGAGTTTTAACAAGTGTTACTCCAAGTTACAGTGTTTTTGAACTCTTTAGAAACTGGAAAAAATACAACAACACAGCTAAAGCACACCAGTTCTCCTGAGGTCTTAGGACATTTTTGATTTTTAAAGAGAAGGAATATCATTTTGGACAAGTTCACAAAAGAGCTGGTAAAAAAATATTTCTTAATCTAGGCATTTGAAACACCAAGATAGACTCCTTCCTGAGGAAGAGCTGGATTTAAATTCTCTGAGCTCGTTTGTCACTCTGTTCAAGTTAACTGTTAGGCATATTCATGTTGATGTGCCTCAGTTTCCCTGTATGCCCTTTTAGTTGAGGTACTATCTGAACACATCCTTTCAGCTATTCTGCTCCATGGTGTCCTGTCCTCTCCTTTTATCTCAAACAAGAACAGCTAAATCTAAGAGGATGAAGAAGGAGTGAAAACAATGGAGGGACATGAATTATGAAAGAGGATAGATATAAAACACATTGCTTTATCGTGATTTTAATTCTGTCATGCTATTGTGTGACAGATGTTTCCTGGAGAGAGGCAACACTCATGTATCTATTCATCAAGATAAGTAGCCCATGACAGACCAAAGCTTAAGTTGGCGTACCAATGACTTTTATTTTATTTGCTTAGTGGAATGCAGATGAAGGGTTACTTAAAGCCAGCCCCAGTAATTACTCAAAGGCATCTGCATAACCAAGGCCAGCATGGGTGACAGCACACAAATGCTGGAAACCTGGGAACACTACATCAATTACAGGCACGCAGGAGAATGTCCTTTGGATCCTTTGGACTAAGGCATCTACCAGGCAACTCAGCTAATTTCTGACTGTCTTGGGCATCAGGACTGGTCTCTGCCTCTTGCAGGCAACTGTACTCAGACAATTTTCTTCAAAGCCTGGCTTGTCTGAGAAAGTCTACTATTTACAAATACTTGGAGAGGAAGGGACCTAATGAATGTGCTCAGTTTCAGAAACTTCCTGAAGCCATTCTGAATTGTTTACTTTCTGTCTTAATGAGTTCAGTTCAGGATGCAATGTTTTTATATTGAATTTTGGTGCTGGATGAGTATATAAAATATATTTCAGAGTGAAATTGCAAGGTTCAATGTGAAGCTTTCCAGCTTCCTTTCCTATTTTAACTGTATAGAGGTTTATTAGCTATATAGACTTTGAGTCTGGTTAATTTGGGTGTGTTATTTTATATTTGCAGAATGTTTTCATAATAAAGTATATAAAACAAAAATATTTTTATATTTATCAACTTATAATTTTTAAAGCAACAACTGACAAACCAATACTCAGTAAAGAGAATGCAGTCTGTTTCCTAGAAACCATGGCTTCCAGAAAAGTAAGTGTATGAGACTTCTTTCTCTGTCAGTGTAGTACTTAAGGATTTACTTGAAATCCATTTGGTTCTTCCCATGCTGTTACAGCCATGGTTTTCAGAAAACTAAGCTGGGAAGCAATGCCATTTTGCAAACTGGGAATTCAGCTCAGGAGCACATCAACCCTCAGGTTTTCAGCGTGATTGCATTTATCTATATTTAAAATACAAAGGAATCAACATGCTGGAAAGTAATTGCTCTGTTGCCATAGGGGAAAAGATTAGGAACACTGAGTTTGAGGGAGAAACTGCCTGAGTCATAATCCCTTTTATTATCTACTCTAAGCCACAGATGATTCTATCTAAAGCCTAACAAATAATTATGTCATGAACTCTAAGGTCAGAGGACTTGAGCAGGACTGCTAAGATGTCCCACTATCAGACACTGCCTGTGTTTCTAAGGTCACAATGTCTCTCTTAAAAGTCTATGTTTGACAGCAGTGAATGCAATGCAGATGCTAATGTGCACAGCAGGGGAGAACAATTACAAAAACCATTCATTTACTATGTGATCTCTGAGGTCTCTACTAACTTTAAAATTCTATGCCTGTGTCTAAATTAGAGAGTCATTTTCACTTGAATTGACAAAGCTAATCATATACTTTAATTAAGATACTCCTTTTTCATTAAATGGCTGTGTATCAGTGAAAAGAATTATGTTAATGAGAAACTCAAAATCCTTCTAGAAAGCCAGGGTTAGGGGGCAGAAAGAATGTGGACAAATGATTGAGATCTTGTCAAGCAAGTTTGCTGTTGGAGCTACAGCTAAGACCTCTGAAGGAAGAATAAAGGCACAGAGGAGGTGAAACAGGAACCCTGGGAAGCGAGACAACAAAAGCCAAGTCAGATTTGGTGAAAAGACAGACAAAGGAAGACTGGAAAGTAAGAATCTCATCTTCCTCCTCTCTTAGGATCCTCTAGTTCCTCCCGTTGGTCTGAACTCAAGACCAACTGTCCCTAAACTTATTCATTCCATGATTTTGAAAATAATTTGGACTCTACTTTCTCTGTCAGGCACCTTGGGAAATCATGCCTAGAAACAAAATAGATAATGTGAATAATTCAAAAGCACATCAGAAGAACTAAGCTTGGATTAGCATGAGTGTGGGAGTGTTCTGTGAAGTCAGCAGGAAGCAGTAAATAGTTTCTTAACTTTCAAGACAAACTTGACTCAACATCTCTGTGATATAAAGTAAGCATGTGTCACTTTTCCGTTGTTGAAAAGAGCCACGATAGCCAAGAGAGTTTAGAGAAGAGTTGAATGGGGACAATGGTTTCAGAGGGTGAGTCTATAACCATCATGGCAATAAGCAGATAGGTGTAACACTGGAAGAGAAGCTGAGAGCTTAAGTCTAATCTACAAAAATAAGGTAGCAGCATAACTGGGAATTCCATGGGCTTCTGAAACCCCAAACCCACAATGACACACCTCCAACAAGGCAGCATCTCCAGTCCTTCCCAAACAGTTCCTCCACCTGGGTAGCAAACTTCAAGAGTGAGTATACGGAGATCATTCTGATTCAATAGATCACAGTCAAAGGGTCACCCTACAGATTTAATAAAACATAGTATATCTTTTATCTGTACATCTTTGAAGAAATTAACTATGGAGTATAAAATACTCACAATGCATACTTCTTCCTATAGGTGCTAAGTTGTATAGTAATTCTCATTTTTTATTGCTAGATTTGTTTAACCACTACTAGAACCATGTGTGAAGCATAAGTCTTCACAAACACCCAACTACAATAATACCTGACTTTAGTTAATGTTTGGTGCATGTGTCCTTTTATTAATGTTTTTATTGTTACTGGAAAATAGTAATTCATAGTGTTTTTTTACATATCTTTAGAAATATCCATGCAGTCAGTCTCTGTAGGTGACACTAATGTGTCATGTTCATTTATGCTGTATCCATGATGGAAACAATGCTTCCATACCTACGTTGACTATCTCATAGTCTAAAGGATGGGCACACAAGGAAAGAACTAAAAGAGAAACTATAAACATACATATTTTAGAAAGAAATATAAGAAATGAGAAAGAACTCAACTACCAAGGTCAAGTTGATAAGAGGATCTATAAATAGGTAGAGCTGTACCTCTGTAATAGAACACTACCTTAGCACAAACATAGGGTGATTTCAAGACCTAGCACTGCAAAATGTGATGCACAAATAAATGAAAGAAAGAAAGAATGAATGAATGAATAAATAAAAACATTAATAAAAATATTTCAAAACAAACAGAAGGCAATACAAGAAAGAAGAGGAAATAAAAAGCATATTTTAGAGACCTGTAAAATATTTTTACTGCCCTTTCTTACTCACAAATAATGACACAGCGACTTGTTACATTTTTTAATAAGTTTTAAAGTACTACAGCTGTGTTGATAATGATCTACTCTACCCTAATTATGCTACTCTGGCTAGTTCCCAACCATGTGCCCCATGCTACTTGCCATCTTAGTTTTGCCTTGGCTGTTTCTGCTCTCTCTTTGTCCTCAAGGCAACTCACTCATGGAGACCTCCTCCTCTCTCTTTCTTCTCTCTTTTCTCATCTCTACCTGATCCTGCATTGCGAATGCACATAGTCTTTGGGGAAATCACAGGTCCAACTCCCTCTCACCTGCTAGAACATATTTAGCAAGCACCTGAGATTCATGGAATGCCTCTGCATGACAATGAGGCATCTTAGTACCTTAGCCCTTCAGCCAATGACATTCACTTATCCTGGATTTCCCCGCCCCCCACCAAAGTTCTATATAACCCTCCTTCACCCCAAATAAAATTGATCTGCCACCCCACAGATGGTCCCAGAAGATTACTTCCACTCCTCCAAAGCAGGGGCTGTCAATCCCAAGCTTGTCACTTCTGCTTCCTTGAGAACCAGTGGCCAATGACCCCAGAAAAGAGGGAGAGCCACAGATGTAAATTATGAAGTCATTTTCTGTAAGTGACACTAATGTGTCATGTTCATTTATTCTGTATCCATGATAAAAAGAATGCTTTCATACCTATGTTGATGATCCCATACACTAAAGGATGGGCACACAAGGAAAGAACTAGAAGGAAAACTTTAAACATAGATATTTTAGAAAGAAATATAAGAAATGAGAAAGGACTCTACTGCCAAAGTCAAGTTGATAAGAGGATCTATAGATGGGCAGAACCGTATCTCCATAATAGCACACTTGCTTAGCATACACATAGTGTGATTTAAAGACCTAGAATTGGAAAATGTGATGCACAAATAAATAAGTGAATGAATGAATAAGTAAATAAGTACAGGGAGGAATGGGAGGATACATGGAATGAGATAGCAATTCAGATATAATATGAATAAATTAATAAAATATAAAAAATAAGTACATTAATAAAGAAAGATTTTAAAACTAAGAGAAATTAACAAAAGAAAAAAGAGGAAAGAAAAAACAAATATTCTGACTTTAAATGGCCCCTGTTGGCTATCCATAAATGTTTTTTTAAAGATATGGTATTCCTTTCGAGTAAATTTTAATAATCAGGTTCTTTCAATATTCCAGATGGAGAATATTGAAATGGACTATAAGTCAAATAATGCCCGCTCCTTCCTCTCCCTCCTCCCTCCCTCTCTCTCTCTCTCTCTCTCTCTCTCTCTCTCTCTCTCTCTCTCTCTCTCCTCTCTCTCTCTCTCCTCTCTCAGTGTGTGTGTGTGTGTGTGTGTGTGTGTATTTGTATTTGAGAGAAAAAGAGAAAGAGTTGTGCATGCCAGTGATCACATGAGTGCATGTGCTCCTACCCACGCATGTGCATAGAAGCCAACTCTCATCTTCAGGTGTCATTCTCTATTGCTGTCCACTGTATTTTTTGAGACAGAGTCTCTGTGTGAAGCTGAATTTGCTGTTCAGCTAGACTGGCTGGCAGCAAGAAATCAGGAACCTCCTATCTCCACCAGGATTGCTGTTCAACATCTGCCTTTTACATGGGTGCTAGGGATCCTTTTTTTAGATCATCATGTATTATTATCAACAAACCCTGAAATATATTTTTAAACATTTTCAAAGCCTAATCTTTTGGTGAAACTTGTGTGAAAAAATAGCAATGTCAGTGACAGAGTCTGGAATCTTGGGCTTTTCTTAACCCTCCCAATGTCATATCTGTTTAATCACAATATTATTAAGAATCCATATTCCTAATAAAAGTTAATGTTTTTGTTCTTTTTCATTCTTATGATTCATTATAGCTCACCTATGCTTGATATTATTTTTCAAGATGAAAGATTAAATGGTCATTGAAAGAAAGGTGAAGCTATGAACTTGCTCTTCCATTGTTTTAGAAACATCATGCTTTACACTCTATGTCATAAGTCAACACTGTACTTAGCTCTCATCTGAAAAGCTTGATTCACCAAGAGACATTTTCTAAATTCAATTCTAGGGTAAGCTGCTGAATTACAAGCTCCCATGGCACATTTGGCACCTCTATAATTACTTGCTCAGTGTCTGCTTTTCAAAATTAATTGCAAATACCATAAGGAATAGACTGTCTCTGTTCTGTGCCACTGGTTCCCTGGTGTTTGGCAATAGTAAATGGCTAACAATTCATTAAGTGAAATTATGAGGAAAGGTTAAGCAATATAAAAATCTTTCCAATTTACCTACTTATTTTCAAAGAATGAAAGTCACCACTGATAAATGCAAGAACAATTCTGTATGAAAGAAAAACAAATAAGTATGGGTTAAAGGTTACTTTTAGAATGTTGTTTTCATTTGGTAGATATAGAAGAGTAAATTGTAACCACTGATTAAAATTAAGATTACCCTGGTTTGTGAAGGTTGCATGTCATGTAACCTTGAAAATAGTAGGATCATCAATGACTATAATGCTTTGATGGACACTTTTTCAATATCAAATACAAATTACAGATTTTCTATTTCTCAACTTGAGAAAAATTAGAATCCTAATGTCATTATTTATGATCACAGCACATTTAATAAGTCCTACATGGATTCTAGTATTCTAGAAATCATTGCAAAATTCAAGGGTCATTCTTAGGCATAAAAGAATCATATTCAAGGACAAAACTGCAGCATGTTTAATGACCAGGAGACATTGAAAAATTTAACAGCATCTAGGCCGTAATGTGCCGAAGAAATCCATGGACTTTAAATTTGATCTGCTTTTCTCCCCTGGGAATCTGATATTGAGGTTGTCCCTGAGATTTCCCACAGTTAATCCCATCACAGGACTTAGGAAAATAGCACAGGCGTATAATAGATCTTTCTTTTTACTTAAAATTCTTCCTGGGACAAAGAAAAGAGGTTTAAAACGTGGTTTCTATAATATATATTCCTTGCCTTTATTTAAAAACAATTTCTTTGTAGATCTTCTTTCCCAAGTGAATTCTAGCACATAACCAATAACCATTGCCCTTTTGCTCCAGCAAAATAGTGTTGAATACAGATTAGTATATAAGTCCCTCTGAAAGCAAAACAGAAGAGGATAATTTAAAAAATAAAATAAAGTGTTAACCGGCTTCGCATTTTTGCCACTCTGGGGACCTGAACTAGATAGTCACTTAGAACTGTCTAGTCATGTGACAGATACCCTTTTACTCTTTAAAAAATGTTGGGGTTTTTTTTTTTTGTATTATAGTTTGGAGTAGTATCTTAAAGTGTTTTAATTTTAATCAGTATTCAAATAAGCAAGAAAAAAATAGAATATAACACATTACTACATATACTAGAATGAACACTGTAGATTCACACAGTTAAACATTGGGGCTAAGGTTTTTTATAATGAGTATACTTAACAATCAACATGCTGGAAAATAAATTAATTGCTATAATTTAACAATGCATAGATGTCACAACGATGTTTCTACTTGTTCCTTCTACTATCCAGCAGCTAGGTGGAAAAAATGAAATAAAAGTTAGGAAGAAAATTTACAAGTAAGGCCATCAGTCAATACTCAGGTTTAGCTTTTGTTGTTGGCCAGGTAACTTTAGACTTTTTCTCACTAAATTGTCTTGATTTTCACTCACTAGCACAAATTCCTATGTTTTCCTGAGTGTCAAATGTCTTATATGGCAAATACATTATCCATGGAGGGTACAACTATCAATCTTTAAAATATTGTGCTGTCAACGAAAAGTCCAGTTCTTATACTATTTATCAGGGTTTTAAGCATATACATAGATAAATGGATAGATAGATAGATGGATAGATAGATGGATAGATAGATAGATGGATGGATAGATGGATAGATAGATGGATGGATAGATAGATAGATAGATAGATGGATAGATAGATAGATAGATGGATAGATAGATAGATGGATAGATAGATAGATAGATAGATAGATAGATAGATAGATACAAAGAGAGATATTAAACTACAATTGTATAATTTCCCCTTCCACTATTCTGATGAAGCACCTTCCTTAATCTCTTTCAAATTTGTGTTCTCTCTTCTGTTAATTGTGGATTCATATATTATTGTTTATCTCTTCGTAAACTTTATGTAGACTACCTCAATACCACATTAACTAAAGTCACAATAATAAAAATGATTATTTTTAATCCAATGCATGAAAATATGAGAGAACATACAAAATTTGCAGTATTATTTAATTACAAATAAAAGATTATTTTAACACATAGACTATGAAACTTAAACCTTCAAAACTACTTAAGATATAAAATTTTTAATCATAAAAATTGCTGATCAATTTCTTGTGGCAGTGATGCTTTATCATTGAAAATCATACATAATCTATTCTATTTATATAAACAGTTACTTCCAAGATATCATGTCTTTAAAAATGCAAAGCACTGAATGAATTTTTGTCTTTGTGCTTGCAAAAATACAGCTCATCTTGTCTTTCTCATTGTTATCTGACCCCAAAGCGAGTGTCATAACATGGTTCTAAAATCACTTTGTATTCTTCTTAATAGTACCTGTCATTAGGTACTTGCTTCATTGTAAAGTGTCATTTCAAAATTACAGCACTACATAGGGCTAAAAGGTGCTGTTGTGAAGTAATGAATGCATTGAGTTAAAATTATTTTACATAAGTGACAATGGTAATATTATGAAGAAGAAGTAAATAGTGAAGCATACCAATAAACACAGCACTCAAAAAGCAATGCAGGGATCACGTGTTGAATGGTATAATTTCCCACATTGTAAAAACACTGCCACATAGGAAATTGTCGCTCCCATAGACTACTTCCATAGTAAGTGCCAAGCCTTAGGTTCTATACACAAAACCACAGAAGAAATCAAAATGGCAGCATGCTCCCGCTCTGAGAAGTTGATCACTGCCTACATTCATCTCTCCACCTCGTTGAAACCAAAGTATTTGTCTACGATGAGGAAAGAGGGAAAGGGAAAAGGAAGAAAGACTGGAGAGCAGCACGCAGATGAATCTATGCAAGCAGAATTCCCTTTTTAGATGGTTGTGTCATAGCAAAGGACAGCCCACAGGAGCACAAATAGAGACTCCGGCAAGAGTCAGAGAAAACCTCTCTTCCTCCCATATTGTAGTACACAAAGCGGCAAGATTCGTGTGGCAAGGCACCTGAGTGGACTACTCTCTTCAAGGACCCTGAATCCTTTTGCCATGTTAGGCCATACAGCTTTTTCAGCAGCCGAGGTCTGGAAACAGGCCAAGGATGTGAATCACTGGGATGTAGTTTCCAATGACTTACAGCAGAGAATCACTGTAATTTTCCAGTATGATGCTGTCACACTTTGGTAGACATGAAGTACAGTCAGAAACAACAACCAAATCAACAAAACAACCAAAGATTCCCTTGGTATTTGCCACTCCCCGTCTCATTTCAATGAAAACAATCATAAACTTTGAACAAGGGGTCTTAGCCTTTTTCCATTAAACTTCACACTCTATAAGTAATTATTTTTCCATCAAGTGAGATCACATTTAACAATATCTTCCAACATAACTTTGAATACTCTTCTCTATGGTCCTGGTGATATTACTGATTAAGTTTAAGCCTTTAAAAATGACATCCTTCAAAATCTGAATTACATATATTTATTAAAATTAAAAACATTCAGTCTCCTTCCTTTGTAAACTGAACTAACATATAATTACTTTTCGTTGTTTTGTTTTTTTTGTTTGTTCATTTGTTTTGATTGAGAGAAGGAGTCATATACCCCATGCTGGGCTTGAACACAGTATGTAGCCCAGGATGGCCTTTAACCTTCATCCTCCTGCTTCTATCTCCTGAATGCTGGGATTACTGTGTTTACTATGCTATGATATCAGGCTAAAGGTTTTTTTAATAATAAAATTTAGAGCTCCTTCAGCTCCTGAGATACCTCAGTCAATACAGTGTTTGTTGTAACAACATAGGAACCTGAGTTTGAGCACAAGCACCCATGTATGGTTCATGGCTACAGGCCTAGGTCAGGGCAAACAAAGACAGGAGGGTCCCTGGCGCTTGCTGAACCTATAAGCTCCAAGCTCAGTGAGATACTCTCTATCAAACAATTAGATTAGGCACAATTAACAAGTATACTCTATGTCAACTCCCAGTTTCTACACACACAATGCTATACACACACACACACAGAGAGAGAGAGAGAGAGAGAGAGAGAGAGAGAGAGAGAGAGAGAGAGAGAGAGAGAGAGAGAGAGAGATTTAATACTTACATGCTCAAAATAGTCCTAATTCTATATATTTGCTGACTTTGGAATAGGGGCAATTAAAATTTATTTTGAATGCATTTTTATCCAGTAACAGTGTGAACAGTTTGTCAGGATCAGATACTTTACATGGATCTCTGCAAGAAAGATGCAAAACATAATTTGGAATTCAAATGTTAAACATTCAGTGCATGATGCTACATGATTCTGTCATGACTGTTTCTTTGTGATACCATTAGCTAATAATGCTCTGCCATTTGATTTTCTCTTTATATGACCCAATATGTATTGCTGAATTAAAACATATGTTTACATATAAGTAATTATATTGAGCCCTACTGGACACTTTTAACTGGCTAAAGTTCTCACAAACATTAAAATTCAAGGAAATAACAATGATTAAAAAATGTATTTTAACTTTCTGTATCCAAGCATTGGAAAGATATTTTATATTAGCAGATACTATACTAATCATGCTGTGGTTTGAGTTCCCTTTTTATGCAGATTACATTATAAATTCATGACTGGTTATTTACTGACATTTGTATACAAATGACACAAATGAATATCAACAAAAAACTGTGAGACTTATGATCATTTAGCTTACTAAGTATAAATTTTCATCTGTTGAGGTAATAAGCTAAAAATATATCTTTCTTTAAATGATGTATTTCCCACATTTAGCAAAGAGGTAAACCACTAAATCTGTCCCATCAAGGATTAATACATGATGAATATAGAACCTCTGACCTTCTGCTTTGGAAAGACAAACTCATTTCCTCCACTGCAGGTCTTGATTAAAAGGAAGATAAGTGAAAAGTATTCCTTTTGTTCTTTGCTGCCCATTTCTGACCAGACCTACACATTTAAATTCCATTTGTTTTTCTCACACAAGTGTTCATTTCTCCCATCCCCAAATATATTGTTACCTTTTCTTAAGCCCCTGCGGTAGCTCAGACCCAGCACAAAGGATGCATGACATCATTCTATTTCAAAATCTAATTAGAAAAGATAAGAAGCAAGAAGTTAACTGAAAAAATCAGCCCGAAAAGGAAGTGGATAAGAGGGGAATCTGGAGGGAGCTCTGACTAGAGTAGCTGGATGAGTGGGAAGCTACTTGCTTTTTATTTGTATGGAAAAGTTTTCGCCACAGGAAGAACCCAGTCTTTGAATTGGCACACATAGTTTGAGTTAGAACACATGGACATCATGGACACGTTCTCAACAGGATAGGATAATTCTCATTAACTAGAGTTAATACCTGCCTCACTCTAGATCCATAGTTCTCAATCTGTAGGTTACAAGCCCTTTGAGGGGTAAGGTCAAACAACAATTCTTTCATAGGGATTGTCTAAGACCATTTGCATATCAAAAGTTTAAGATTCATAACAGTAGCAAATTTACTCTTATGAAGCAGCAACAAAAATAATTTTGTGATTGGAGACCACCACAACAGACAACATGAGGAATTGTACTAAAAGGTCACAGAACTAGGGAAATTGGGTACCACTGGTCTAGAGCAGAGAATATCAGATCAATGGGACATAAAATGAAGTCTGTTGAATATGGTTGTCATTAAGTATGGAAAAAAGAGCTCACTTGATAATTTACTTATTCAGGCCAGGACTTTTGAAAATAGTTTGTTATTAACTATTTTCTACATTTTATTTTGAAACATCTTTTTCTGTATGTGTTCCCTTCACCTTAAGAAGTGCTACTCATATGTGTCAGATCATGTAACTGTTTTCAATAGACTGAGAGTTTTTATTCAGTATTTTTCATATTGAAAATGTCTCTCTTCAATATAGTACTCGAAGTTCTAGCCAGAGCAATAAGACAACAAAAGGAGATCAAGGGTATCCAAATGGGAAAGGAGGAAGTCAAATTATCCCTCTTTGCAGATGATATGATAGTGTACATAAGTGACCCTCAAAACTCCACCAGAGAACTCCTAAAGCTGATAAACACCTTCAGCAAATTGGCTGGATACAAAATTAACTCAAAAAAGTCTGTAGCCTTCCTATACACAAATGACAAGCTTACAGAGGAAGAAATTAGGAAAACCACACCCTTCACATTAGCCACAAGCAATATAAAATATCTAGGAGTTACCCTAACTAAGCAAGTGAAGGACTTGTATGAAAAAAATTTCAAAACTCTGAAGAAAGAGATTGAAGATGACCAGAGAAGATGGCGTGATCTTCCTTGCTCATGGATCGGGAGAATTAACATAGTAAAAATGGCCATCCTACCAAAAGCAATCTACAGATTCAATGCAATCCCTATCAAAATAACTACACAATTTTTTAAAGACATTGAAAGTTCAATTCTGAACTTCATATGGAAAAACAAAAAACCCAGAATAGCTAAAACAATCTTGTACAATAAAAGATGCTCCGGAGGAATCTCCATACCTGATCTCAAACTGTACTATAAAGCAATAGTAATTAAAACAGCATGGTACTGGCACAGCAACAGGCTGGTTGATCAGTGGAATCGAATCGAAGACCCAGATATGAATCCACACACATATGGTCACTTGATTTTTGACAAAGAAGCCAAATCCATTCAATGGAAAAAGGATAGCATCTTCAACAAATGGTGCTGGTCTAACTGGAGGTCTATGTGTAAAAAAATGAAACTGGACCCATATTTGTCACCTTGCACAAAACTCAAATCCAAGTGGATTAAAGACCTCAACATAAAACCAGAGACACTAACTCACTTAGAAGAAAAAGTGGGAAAGAGCCTGGAACATATTGGCACAGGAGACAACTTCCTGAACAGAACACCAACGGCCCAGGCCTTAATGTCAACCATTAATAAATGGGACCTCATGAGGCTGAGAAGCTTCTGTAAGGCAGGAGACACTGTCAAGAGAACAAATCGACAGCCTACAGACTGGGAAAAAATCTTCACCAACCCTACATCTGACAAAGGTCTAATATCCAAAATATATAAAGAACTCAAGAAATTAAACACCACCAAACCGAATAACCCAATTGAGAAATGGGGCTTGGAACTAAACAGAGAATTCTCAACAGAGGAGTATCAAATGGCTGAGAAACACTTAAAGAAATGCTCAACCTCCTTAGTCATCAGGGAAATGCAAATCAAAACAACTCTGAGATTCCATCTTACACACATCAGAATGGCTAAGATCAAAAATTCAAGCGACACCACATGCTGGCGAGGATGTGGGGAGAGAGGAACACTCCTTCATTGCTGGTGGGAATGCAAACTAGTACAGCCACTTTGGAAATCTATCTGGTGCTATCTCAGAAAAATGGGAATAGGGCTTCCTCAAGACCCAGCTATTCCACTCCTTGGAATATACCCAGAAGATGCTCCAGCACACAACAAGAAAATTTGCTCAACCATGTTCATAGCAGCCTTATTCATAATAGCCAGAACATGGAAACAGCCTAAGTGTCCCTCAGTAGAAGAGTGGATAAAGAAACTGTGGTACATATACACTATGGAATACTACTCAGCTATTAAAAACAAGGAATTCCCGAAATTTGTGGATAAATGGATTGAGCTAGAAATGATCATAATGAGTGAGTTAACCCAGAAGCAGAAAGAATCAAATGGTATATACTCACTTATATCTGCATACTAGCCCAAGGGGCATGTCCCACGAAAGCCTTCACTTACCAGGAAACTGGGACAGAGGGGAAGGCATCCTATTGGGACTCTAAATGAGAGACGCATGGGAGAACAGCAAAATAAAAGGATCCAGAGGGTCCTAGAAATCTACAAGTAGAACAATATGATAGGCAGATTTGGGCCCAGGGGTCCCGCTCAAACTAAGGCACTAGCCAAGGACAATACAGGAGGTAAACTTTAAACCCCTTCCCAGATCTAGCCAATGGTCAGAATATTCTCCACAGTTGAGTGGAGAGTGTGATACGACTTTCTCACGTGTTCTGGTGCCTCACATTTGACCATGTCCCCTGGAGGGGGAGACCTGGTGGCACTCAGAGGAAGGACAGCAAGTAGCCAAGAAGAGACTTGATACCCTATGAGAATATATAGGGGGACGTAATCCCCCTCAGGAACAGTCATAGGGGAGGGGAATAATGGGAAAATGGGGGTGGGGGAGGAATGGGAGGATACAAGGGATGGGATAAACATTGAGATGTAACAAGAATAAATTAATAAAAAAAATTAAAAAAAATAAAATAAAATAGCAAAAAAAGAAAATGTCATACATGAGCACTGCATCTATATTACACCCACACCTTTAACTACCCCACCTCCTGTATCTCCTTTCTTGAATTCATGGTCCCTTCTTGAGTCATCATTGTTTCATGTATATGAATATATATATGAATATGAATATATGCATATCTGTATATATAGTCTATGGAGTCCTCTTACCTGTGGCCATATAACATGTATCCAGGGGTGACCACATGGCTGGCTCTAGGCATCTTATGCAGAGTCTGGTCATTGAAAAAAATTGATTCTCCCACTCTTGACAGCCATTGACCAGCTGTAACTCTCCATCTAGGGATAGGGCTATGTGTACTTTCCCCTGTCTATAATGTCATGTCAGTGGTCTCATTATCATTATTATTTTTGTCTTTCCCAGACAGCAACATTGTTTATTAATGCAGCCTCCCTCCATCTCTCATACAAAGAAAAAAACACCTAACAGCAGGAAACAATCTGGAATTCTGAATCCAACAACCATTTTGTCCCCTTTTATCTGATTTTATCTGGGTCTTGGGCATAGCAGTGGCATTGTAGATGTCTTGCGGACAGGTATCCCACAGTTATTGATTCTCTGAATTTTGATGGTTTGTAGTCCTCTGTAATAGTCTCTATCTCTCTCAAAAAGATGTTTCATTGATGAAGGGTGAGATCAGCACTTACTTATCAAAGATTTGCTAAGAACTTAAAGTGCATAATTCTTATGAGATAAAGTAACATTAGGAACAAGGGATGGGATAACAATTGAAATGTAATATGAATAAATTAATAATATATGTATATAAATCTTTAGAAAATAAAGCTACTTTTAAAAAGCTGAAAAAAGAATGATTATTTTGCATGTTTGACATGGGAAAATGTAGTCTGAATATATGAATTTGTCACATACTTTTCATCATCCAGTATTTTCCTTTCATTTAGTCATAGATAAAATATTCTTTCATGAATAGAAAGAATCACCTAATTTTTATAATGTTGTCTTGGGGTTTCCATTGCTGTGAAGAGACATCATGACCGCAGCTGCACTTATAAAGAAAGACATTTAATTGGAGCTAGCTTACAGTTTCAAAGGCTTAGTCCATTATGTAATATCAGGAAATATGGTGCAATGTAGGCAGACATGTTGCTGTAAAAGGAGCTGAGAGTATTATATCTTCATCTGCAGGTAGCAAAAGAAAACTGCTTCATTAGGCCTAGCCCGAGTATATGAGATCTCAAAGCCTATCCCTACAATGATACACTTCCTCAATCAAGGCCACGCCTCCCAAAAGTGCTACATCTTATGAGCCAAGCTTTCAAACATGAGTCCATGGGTTACATTTCTATTTAAACCACCACAGTTGTCAGTCAAAAATGTTGTACCTACATTTTCCTTCAATTCCATAATTTCATTTTTATTTATAGATAGATAAACTTTTCTTATGTGTATATACCACATTTTGTTTTCTATTCAACCACTGATAAACATATCTAGGTTAATTCCACTCTCTTGGTATGGATAATATAGCTTCAATAAATAATATGCATAGATATTCCAGTAAAGTCCTATGAGTATATACCCAGGAGAGATAGAAATGGATCGTAAGTGGCAGGGTGGCCTTGTAGGCACACAGAGGAAGGGGACACAGGCTCTCCTGAAGAGACCTGACTGGCTGAATTCAAGAGCCAGGGGAAGAGGGTCGCCCTGTCAGAGATCTAGGTGAGGGGATAGGGCAGAAGAGAGAAGGAGGGCAGGATCTTGAAGAGTGTGTGTGTGTGTGTGTGTGTGTGTGTGTGTGTATAACAACTGGGATGTAATGTGAATAAATTACAATAAATAAAAAATATAAAGGCGAAAAGAAGAAAAGATTGCATACTGACTTCCATAGTGGATGGAAGTTCCAGTTTACCATGCTATTTACAGAGAATAATGTTCCTCCTTTCTCAGACCCTCAACCACCAATTGTCCTTCAGTGTTCTTTATTCTTGGAATTCTGCAGTTTTTAAAAATATATTTGAAATCATAATATAATGTATCGATTGTCCCATATCATTCCATCCTCCTATTCCTCCTCTCCTTGATCTTTTTTAAGCTACCTTCTCTTTTTTTCTTTAGTTGTTGGTACATGTACAATAACCAAAGTGCTGAGTTATAGAGCCCAATCCCAGTGAGTACATGAACAGTTGTCTTAATCTGAATGTCCTTGAAGACTAAGGCTCCTGTGCGTTTTAAAAGTATTTAATGGACATCTATATTTTCTCTTTGAGAACTCCCTGATCATTTCATGAACTCATGAACATGAAATGTCTTTAGATCTTTAATGTCCTCCTTGATCTTTCTTGAGTATTATAATTGTTATTGGACATTTCTATTTTTTTAGGACTGTTACATAGCTGTCATTTGTTTCTTGATAGGTGTTTTCTTAAGCTTACTGTGAAATGGATTGTATTCCTGGTTTCTTACTTATCATCTCTGTGAGTGGTGCAAAGAAAACCTAGTGATTATTGTACAATGATTTTATGCTTTGTTCTTTAGCTAAAAGTAGTTATCACAAATAAGCATTTTCTTATGGAGATTTTATCATCTTTAAAGTACAAGAGAATATCCCAAATAGTAATAATAACTTGTTTTTCATTTTATGTTCCTTTTATTTCTTTTTTAAGTTTGACTTCTCTTGCCAAGAATGTGAACTTTATGACCAACAAATGACGATTGATAATTCATATCTCAGTCCTCACCTTTAGAAAAAAGCATTTATTTAGAAAATATACGTTGACAGTATCTGCATAATTATTATGCTTTGATAAGACCACTCAATTCCTGCTTTATTCTTCAGAATTTACATAATGAACTGATACTGATTATGTTAAAAGCTTACTTTCTATCTACTGAGATGAATGTGAGCTTTGTTGATGTTTTATGTATAATGTTATGTTTATTATTTGTATATGTTGAGCTATCTTGCATGACTGGAATGAAAGAAACTTAAGCATGATGTTATATCTTACTATAGTGTTATAAATTTGGTTTGTAAAAACCTTATAGAAGATTTTTGAATTATGTTTATCAACTGCATTTTCTCTTTTGTTTCTTTGGTTATTTTATTGTGTCCTCCAGTGTTGAAGTCAGGATGATATTAACTTTATGCAGCAAGACTAGGAACACTCCTTCTCTTTAAAATGTATGGATGTTTTTTCTTTACTTTTTTTGAGGAACAATGATGTTAATCATTTTTTCTGAATTTAAAATTTTTTACATATACATTTATATTATAACACATATATACAATAAACTATCTACTACACAAAGAACCATCAAACAATCAGAAATTATATAAATGTCACATTCTTAGTTTTTGGCTATTTGTATTTGGCAGCCTTGAAGAAAACAAATTTGCTATCTTGGTGAGGCTAAAATTCTGAATGTAAATCAGTGTCTATCCGATCTAATCTCTATCAATTTAAAACATCTGTCTAGATCTAAAAACATCTTAACCCCTAAACAACTAAGGTGGTTGTAAAGCTAAACTATCTGGTCTTCAACCCCATCAGAGGCTTGAGAAGGAATAAAATTAATTACCTGAGTATACAGGGAGTGCAGGTTAGCAGCTTCCAAAATGAGAAGATGACAGAAACAGTTTGCTGTCTGAATAGTCACTCAAAACTCTCCATAACGTTGGGGCATCATCTTCATCCTTCTGGCCCAATATATCTGACAGACATATTTGTGAGTCAGGAACTATTAAGGCCTTGCTTACCCTGTCATGGCAGAGTTTGGGTGTCGACTCTGCCTGCATCTTACCTTGTCCATTATTAGCCAGAATTCTGTCTGTGATAGAAACAAGGATAATCGTTTTTAATGGGCTGGTAGAATTCATCATTGAAACTGTGTACTAGTGAGCTTTTCTTTACTGGAAAACTCTTCAATAGTTCTTTGATCTTGTTACTTATTATTAATCTATTTAATCTTTCATTATATTGGTTCAATTTGTTGGGTCACATGCATTTAGACATTTATTAATTTCTTCTAGATTTTTCAGTTTATTACATTGTAATTTTTCTAAATCCCCTGTATTTACATAACATATTTTTATATCCTTCTTTGTGTGCCTAATTTGTTAACGTGGCTCTTCTCTCATTTGTTTTTGGGTCATTTTGAAATGGATTTGAGATTCTTATTTATTTTAGAGCATGTGACATATCATGTGTTCACTTTCTTTGGAGTCTAGAATATTTTTTTAATTTTTTCAAAGACCTACTGAAGTGGTTTGTATGAGAATGTTTGGTATCTAAATGGTGGCATGCTTATGGAAGATTAGGAGGCACAGCCTACTTGGAGGAGGTGTGTTACCCTAGTTGGCCTTTGAGATTTCAAAGCCCATATCAGAAATTCTTTTTCTCTGCCTCCAACTCACACCTAAGTGCTTAAGCTCTCAGCTACAATTCCAATGCAGTACCTGCCTCCCAGCAGCCACTGTAAGCAAGCCCCCAATTAAATATCTTCTTTTATCAGTTACCTAGATTGTATTATGTCTTCACACCAATAGGAAAATAACTAGATACCCTGTTTGTTATTTATGCTTTTATTAATTAACTTTGGTATTTACATGTTCCTGCATGCGTAAAATGCATTCGAATTATTCTCACATCCTATTCCTTTCAGTCATCATCTTTCCCACATTTATAAGTTTTTGTTTTGAGACCCATTAAATTTATCCAAATCTTTTTGTGTGACCTTGAGTTTGACACTATTTATTGGAATTTGGGGAGCTTACTAGTGGGTACCTAACAGACCACAATGACTCTAAGTCTTCTAGAACCTTTCAGTGGTCCTCATAGTGTAGGAGGGAGGAATATGGCTCAATGATTCCCCTCCCCCATCTATAACTGACTATTGATGGAACCAGTCTTGTTTAGGCTTGTACAGTTAACCACAGTTACTGTGAGTTCAGGGTTGGAATGCTTGTATCATGGCCAGAAGATAAGATTTTGAGGCCTTTGTCCCAATCTTTTAGTGTTTACATTCTTTCTAGTCCCTCTTTCATAAAGTTCTTCAAGCACTAAGGAGGATGGTATGAATGTCTAATGTCTTAGCTTGCAACCAACACTTACTCTTAGCACCATGAACAGTGGAGGGACTCTCAGTTTGTTCCAATTCATTACAAAGGCTGAAAATAGCAATTGTCTAGCATATGTGCATAAATATTTAAAATGCCGTTTATCATTATGTCAATTCAACTGAACAATAATCGTAAGATTGTCCCTAGGAACTATGACTTCCATAACTATGTCTTGGGCAGGGTTTATACCACCTCTGGTGAAATGGACCTCAAACCAAAGAAGAGAATAATTACTTATCTTACTTTCATAACAGCGCTCCTAATGTTAAATAATTGTGCACATCTTGCCTGGTTAGTTGGTATTGAAGCTCTTAAAGGACAGACTTCAATAAGATAATTGAAACATTTATTCCCCCAGAAGCCTCTTTTGTACGTCCAGACAAGAAAGAAGTTTCAACTCATTTTATCTGTATCTTGCTACTAAGGAATTACTCCACCAATAGGGCTTGGGCTGGTCTAGTGGACAACCAAAAAGGAGGATTAAAATCTGTATTGTTCCTTCCATGCAATTTGACAAACAGCACCTATAATAGTACTCCATAACTGACATTTAGATTTTTGTTTAGTGACCCAATGATTTTAAAGAATAGCATTATTCAGACATGAGGGATAGATCCCTTCTTATTCACTGTATACATATTTTAATTGGGCTACAAGATAGTAAACATGTGTGGCTTTTTCATAAACCTTTTGATTATTGTTAACTCAATCCTTCATCTTCCTACTCCTTTCCCTAGTCAGTTTATTCACCCACAGCATTCTTTTGTTTTCATTTTTGTTTGTGTTCTCCCACCACACTCTCCATAAGTCATTCCTCTCTAAATGGCCTCTTTCTAGTTTTATGTTTTCCACAAGTACTGTGACTTAAATACACATAAAGACTCAGACCAAGGACCCACTTACATAAGAGAAAATTCTCTATTTCTCTTTTTTGAGCCTATATTACCTTATACAAAATAATTTTTCTAATTTCATGAATTTACCTGTAAATTTTATCATTTCTCTTTTTATATAGCTAAATTAACTTTCACCGTGTATATAACTCTCATTATTTAAAGTTTAATGTTTCACTGTTCATGTACTTGTACATTTCCTTTAGTTTTTCTTATTAATTCCTGCTAATATTCCATTATGATCTGATAAGATACTAGAATAATATTTTAAGACTCTAGAATATCTGTCTCAACCAATAGGTCTCTTTGACAATGATACCTGACTACAACATTCCAAGACTTAGGGGACAGTTTACTGTATTTTGAAATTTAAAGTTCTGAGCTGCCTGAGGATTATGCAGTACAGTTTTGGTTAACAATTTTTGTAAGCTATCACCCACACTGGAATAGGCTTTGATGATATAGCTGACTTTGAGTCATTTATACTCTTCCCAGTAACCCCTGACTCATATTCTTGTTAATAAACCCAATAAAACCCATTGTTTCACCAAGCTGAACTTTAGGGGAACCTGTACTTTGAACTATCTTCGGTTCTGCATCTGGGCCACTAGATGTTTGTTCTTGTCTCCCTGGATACAATAGCTACCAATGTAGCTTGCCATCAGAGTCACTATTACTCCAATTTCCCCCAAAGGGTTTAAGTCTTACAGTAACTGCATGTTTCTCTGCTTCTAGAATAATTATTCTGGTGTCATCAGGTCTCCTCATTATGCTTTATGATGTCAGCCATGAGAGGCCCACCCCCACTCTGGAACTATTTGTTGAGCTGAAGACATTTCCATTTCTCTATGCATTAACTTGCTGTTCCTCCATGGTTTCCAGATGTCCTGTCAACTTTTTCTTGTTCCTTGGTATTCTTCATCTCTTAGGTGGCTTGAAAATATGCTTCTTTTGTTACTCTAACTCGTAATTAAGTAATCACAAAGAGAGAACATAAGCTGCCAACTTACCCCAGAAGAGGACAAAAAACAGAAACAAAACCCAAGTTTATGATGTCCACGCTCTTGATCAGTTCATTGACATGTGAATTGCATACGATTTCTTTTCTCCTTCCGAGAAATGTGTATTCTTTTGAATACATTTTTGTGCCTCTAACAGTGTCCTGCTTTTACTAATTCCCCTCACCTTCCATCAGAGGTGCAGTTATTAGTAAGAGGAAAATATTCATCGCTGGATAACATCCAGTCTAGTTCTTCTGCATCCCTAGCTAAGACAGTTAAGGCTCCTCTCTTTCTAAATGTGTCTTTTTAACATTGCATAATAAAAACCTATGGCTAAAAATGCTAGCAGAGAATCCAAATTAACTTTTGTTGTGTTGTGTTTGTTGGCATTCTTCTGAATGTTTCTTACAAAAGCAATTGGATTCAGCTCCAGAAATGTACACTTGCACTTGCCGTTTGCCCTGAGATAAGTGTTCATTACAGAGGTTAAACACACTCCTTACGTCCACAAACTGTTAAATAATGGAACAGAATTTCAAATTTAAGTCTTCAGTTTTAAATCAGAGTCTCTCATATGGAAATAATGGAAATGCACTTTATGTCAATGAGATTTTTGTGAGTTCCTAAAATCCCCTTGCATTGAAACATACAACTGATGAACAGCAGTCTTATAAGCATGACAAAACACACAGCAGAAACAAGTAACTGATTTCCTTTATTTAATAAAGTTAAAAAATTATAACAGATATGTAATGTTGAGAGATGCTGGTTTGTTGTATGTTTGGCTGTTGTTGTTTTACAAAACGTATGGAGTGATCTCTATAACACTATTTCCGCTAAAGGCATGACTAGATGGCTGTCATTGGATTCATTTTACAGTGTTAAAGGATTGAAAGCTTGAAATTTTTACCTCATTTCTAGTTGATTGGTTAGGCTTTCAAAGTTGCAGAGATATTGATGACAGAATATTTTACTACTGAGGATACAATAACAGCATAACCTGGCAATCCACAACATCTCTCCTGACTTCTACCTACCCAGGTTCCATGGAAGGCGGGAGCCCTATGAACACAGCAAATTTTTACCAAAAACCGTAGTAACATTAACCTCCACAAAAGGGAATTGCAATCATACCTGTCCATGTTTTTACATTGGAAGAAGCCACGTGGTGACTAGTAAACAATTGATTTGCACTCACGGAAGACACTATTTTTATAGGAACGTTATGTCTCTCAAAGTTGCTAGTTCGATATCTCTGAAATTTTATTCCAGATTGGAATGGCATAAGGTCTTAAGGAGTGTCATGTCCATGGAGAACTGTTCTAATGTGCTATGGTAAGAATGGAGGTTTTTAGGTAACTTGTGTAGGTGCTCACCAATGGTCACTGGCACTGCTGCATGGAAACTCAGCTTCATGATCCACATGTGTAGACACTTTCCCACTTCCTTGCTTGTATTATTATAGTGAGTCTAAAGAAGACCTTCCCTAGATGCCCAGCTGACTAGTTAGGTCTGCCTTTCTGTTAGATGGCAGTATTACTGGACTGTCTCAGGGGAAGAGAACAGTTTTAGAGAAAGTTATACTGACCCTCCTAATTCCTTTGAAATGTTGTCTAAATATATCTAAGAAAAAATGTTCTTTTATTCTTCAAGGACGTATTAGGTATGGCCATGGCAAACCTTTTTTCTTCTTTAGCTTAAAGAATCATTTTTCTGAAACTGTCTTTGTACAAATACAGTTAATTCTACAAATGGCATAAAATGACAGAATTGTAAATATTGCACTGAGAATGATCGTCTGGTCATCGTTATAGGTAAACACATGGGGAACTAAAGCCCAAAGCAATTAAATGACATGTTCATAGTCATATATTTGATCAGACACAGACCTAACACAAGAGCCCTCATTATCATCTGGATTCTACTTGCCTTCCTCCATACCATGGGCGCAAGATGAGTCTCACACCTTTCAGTTTGTGCTCATGGAAGTGCTGCCCTGGCATTGCTTGAAAAGAGCAAACCCCAAATATTATGAAGCCTTAAAAAATACCACAGCAAAAACAAATACTGCATTTTTGTTTTGTTTTGTTTCAAATTTGAAACAATGTATATAAAGCCCAAATGTAATTAATGCTTTTTAAAAATCTCTTAAATTTTTACTGGACTCACATCGCTCACCAAGACAAAGAACATTCTCTGGGTCCAGCAAAGCAATTACAGAAACAAATAGTTTCTCTTTAGCAAAATAAAACAGATCCGGGGGGAAAGACCTATTTATATCTATTTCCCCTGAGGCTTTTATTTTTCTTCCTGAAATGAGCCTCAAGAAGAATTATAAATCTGGGCCTGTATGACTCAATTATGTAAATGTACTAATTATAGATGGAGAAGTTTCCATCTCATGTTTTCTTTTTTCTTTCTGACTAGACCTGCTTTTAGATTTATGTTTTCCAGAGTTCTGAGAAGGTAAATATTCTACCATGAGCAGCATTTAGAAATATATGTCCACTAACCCTGTTGTCAACATATAATCTTTCATAAGGTTCAGTGTGATTTCAGTCCCTGAGATCACCACAAAGGGTTTTCATGGACTCTCCAGTTAATTTGAAAGCATTACATTGTTATGGCTTCATAAGTAGGCGATTAGACTTTAATGATGTGCTGAGGGACATTTTAAAGCAGGGGCTCCCTCTTCATGGCCAAGATCACTACTGATCCTTACGCGCTAGCTCCATCACAGTGTTAATAAATGATGGGGTTTGAACTTTCACTTTCTTTTTTTATGTATATGTATGGATATTGTACGTGGGTGCATGTGTATATGTAGGCATGTATATTTGCACCACTTACTTTGTAAAAAAAAAAAAAAAAAAAAAGGTCTCTCATTGACTTATCACTCCTCAGTTTAGCTAGACTGGCCAGTGAGACAGAAGGATCCTTCCAATTCCACCACCAAAAGATAGAGATTTGGGAATGCCTTGGTTTTAATAGCTGAGTAGCATTCCGTAGTGTATATGTACCACAGTTTCTTTATCCATTCTTCTACTGAGGGACAGTTAGGCTGTTTCCATGATTTGGCTATTATGAATAAGGCTGCTATGAACACTGTTGAAGAAATGTTCTTGTTGTGTGCTGGAGCATCTTCTGGGTATATTCCAAGGAGTAGAATAGCTGGGTCTTGAGGAAGCCCTATTCCTGGTTTTCTGAGATAGCGCCGGATAGATTTCCAAAGTGGCTGTGCTAGTTTGCATTCCCACCAGCAAAAAAGGAGTGTTCCTCTCTCTCCACATCCTCATCAGCATGTGGTGTTGTTTGATTTTTTGATCTTAGCCATTCTGATGGGTGTAAGATGGAATCTAAGAGTTGTTTTGATTTGCATTCCCCTGATGACTAAGAAGGTTCAGCATTTCTTTAAGTGTTTCTCAGCCACTTGATATTTGTGGACAAATGGATTGAACTAGAAATGATCATAATGAGTGAGTTAACGCAGAAACAGAAAGAGGCAAATGGTATATATACTCACTTATATCTGCACACTAGCCCAAGGTGTATGTCCCATGAAAGTCATCACTTACCAGGAAACTGGGACAGAGCGAAGGACATCCTATTGAGAATCTAGGTGAGAGAAATATGGGAGAATGGCAAAATAGAGTGATCCAGAGGGTCCTAGAAAACTACAAGAAGAACATTATGATGGGCAGATCTGGGCCCAGAGGTCCTGCTCAAACTATGGCACCAGCCAAGGACAATATGTGCAGTAAACTTTGAACCCCTACCCAGATCTAGCCAATGGACAGGACATTCTCCACAGCTGAGTGGAGAGTGGGGTATGACTTTCGCAGGAACTCTGGTGCCCCATATTTGACCACGTCCCCTGGAGGGGCAGACCTGGTGGCACGCAGAGGAAGAACAACAGGTTACCAAGAAGAGACTTGATACTCTATGAGCATATACAAGGGGAGGAAGTCCCCCTCAGTCACAGTCATAGGGGAGGGGAGTAAGAGGAAAATGGGAGAGAGGGAGGAATGAGAGGATACAAGGGATGGGATAACCACTGAGATGTAATATGAATAAATTAATAAAAAAATTTAAAAACGATGGGGATTCAAAGGGCATGTCACCTGGCTCAACAATTTTACATGCGTTCGGAGGATCAAATTCATAGCCTCACGCATGAATGGCAGGCTCTTTACTGATTTTTTTCTCCTGCAACTGGGAAATCTCACACTTTTGTCAGCACATTCTTTATAATAAGTATGTATGCCTAAAATAAGGCAGAAAAGAAAGAAAGAAAGAAAGAGAAAGGAAGGAAGGAAGAACATAAGTGGTGCCATAAGGTTATTTTTCAATGCCTAGTTTATACAAAAATTACAAATCATTTCTGATAGTAAAAGCAGTTGAAAGAATTTTGAAGGCTTAATGTTGTCAAGAAGAGGAAAGACATACTCAAAGATGCTCCTCTGCTTCTACATTTGCTTTTTTTCTGCTTCTACATTTACTTTTCTCTTTCCTAAATTGAATTCTTCTCTTAGAAAAGTAATTGGGTATAACGTTAGTCAGCCAATTTCTGATTCAAGAATACCCAGGATAGGGAATTTGCATTTTTCAGAGAAATGAAAGGCGGGATGGGAATCTTGCATTAGGAGTTGCTGAGCTGAGCATTCCAAGAGTCTCTGTCCACCCGTTTCAGGTTAAAGTTACATTAAAATACAAACATACCCAAACACATAGAAAAGGCCATGTTGGTTATGTTGGTTTTTAATTCACAATTACTAATTTCCGTTTTAATATATAGAGTATTTTCTTAGTTCTTTCAAGTTAAATAGCCATAAACATTGTGACACGTCTTCCAGTCCGATCTTCACCCAAAGCAAAACCAAACAAAAATCCTTCCCTTCTGCAGTCAGCTTTCTGCGCGAAGACTGGATAACACTGGTAAGTTAAGCTTTGACTTCAAATTTCAGAAATATTGTCAAATGCTTCAATCTTCTTTTTTTTAACTTTGAACCATTAACAATCTTTTCAAAAAGTATGCACCATGATTCCCTGCACTCTTTCCTATGTTGCTAGCATGTTCTCCCTGCCCAAAGATCCGGACCACCAGCGGGCCAAGAGTGAAGGGAGCTGAGGCGGGTTTAGGGAATAAGAAGGAGAGAAGCTCACGTAGCAGGATATCACCTGACTTCCTTTCACAAAGTTCCCACCTTCCTGTAGGTTTAGACCCAGCTTCACTCATACTTGAGGCCAGCGTTCTCTTGAAAGGAGGCTGTAGCAGCACCTGACACCTGTAGGAAGCCTTCCAGACTTTGAGAATGTCATCGCCTTCTGCAATGTGGAAAGCACGCCTGATTCCAACATGAAATGTCATAATCTCACAGACCTCGAAGCATGTGCACAAAGTTTCCTAAACAGCTCTGCCTGATAGAGACTTCAGAGAAGAACATTCTTCATGTATAGAAAACCCTTTTCTTATTTTCACATGATGGTAACTGGAAGAGCCTAATGGATATACAAATCAGTTTTCAACGGCATGCATTTATGATTTTGATTTGCTATGAGGAATATAATTGAAAAGCCTCTTATTTAGATGTTTAATTTTCCTTTTTCAGAAGAATCTTAAACTGAAAGTGCACAAATTTTTTTCTAAAAAAGTAATACTATTTTAAAAAACTCCTTCTATGTCTTTTATTTAAAATAGGCTCCAATTTCATTTGTGCTAAAATGCATATTTGATTACATTTTAAAATGCTCATGTAAAACTTTTTGGAACTTTAAAATTATATCTAGGCATTTCCTAGTATAGTTGCATGCAATATGCATAAATTTAAGATATTCATATTGTTATATTTTCAGGATTTCTAATATATATTTTAAATATATAATATATATATTACAGGTAATATTGAGAACATCATATATCTTATTTATTATATTAAAAGAAACAAAAGCCTGATCATCTCAGTTAATGCTTTCAAATGACAATCCCAATTTTAAACATCTTTTCATTTTGATGAAAGGCACCTAGACGTGAAAATATATTGTTAAATAGGCGACTGAAACTGTCATCAAACAGAAAAAAAAAATGTCACCAAAAGAAACATGAGCATCACTTTCTTGACAAACTCTTTATCTTAGAGGTTCCTCACTCAAATTCTTCATACCTAGTTTTTATGTGGCAAACTTTTTATTATATCATAGCATGCATACAAATGACATGCCTGAAAACTGCAGTTTTTAGAAACCTTTACTTTTTGCAAAGAAACATCGTCATTTTGAAAGGCCATGTCGTAGAACAATTATAAGAAACATCCCAGGTATCCAGGCTTTGCTTATCATCGTAGCAATAAGGAGTCAATGTAAAAGGAAGTCAGTGCTGTACGCAGGCTGCCATCTGCTATCCTCTTGTGATAAAGAATCATAGAGTACTGTTAAATAAGTAAAACCCCATGTCCATTATTCAACACAAATCGCTGTAAACAGAGTTCCCTGCATGTGGGAGACCACATTACCACAGCTTAGGACACAAAATATAAAGCATCTGCATTGTTCTGCAGAATTCAGGTCCCAAACTGTGCTCTTCCTGTGAAGTAATTAGGATATCTGATATCCCTGTGGGGGTCCATGAGCACCCTGCAAGGAATGATTGTTTTCTCTAATCAATAAATGTATTATTTTTTATTGCACATACTTTTTAAAAAGGCTAAGGGCTCAAGGGTTAATTTTAAATTGTTTCAAAACAATTTAAGTTTTTAACTTGTGGTGACACATACTGTGAAAGTAAGCTCTTAACACTGATTCCTGCTAGCCATGTCTTTTATTTTTGTATATACACATGGATATTTATTTGAAATTAGCTCACTAAATCATTTTTTTCTAGCATTGATAACTTTGTCACTATTCAGAAATCTGAGTTATCAACTATTGAAAACACGTGATGTTGCAACGCAATCATTTTGACAAACTCCAGTAATGCCTTAGTTTCTGTATGCTCACAATTCTAAGGAGCTGCCTCATTTTTTAATGTTTCATCTTTTACTTCAAATATGTTAAACAGTTTCACATTTTTAATTTTTAAAGATTTAATGTTATTTTATGTGTATGACTATTTTACCTGTGTGTATTTTTCTAAACCATGTGCTTGCAATGCCTAGGCAGTCCAGAAAGGGTATTTGTTCTCTTAGGACTGAAATTACTGACAGTTTTCAACCAGGGTGTGGAAACTGGGAATTGAACTAGGATTTTCTTAAAGAGTAGCCAGTGGGCATAACTTTTGACCCATGTCTTCAGGCCCAAATTTGATTTTTAAAAGCCAACTAAGATATAAGTAACTCATTTAATTTTTGATTATTTAAAATTTTGATTATTTACATTTTTAATAAAAATTAAATTTAATTATTACAGTGTGCTTATTTAGATTGAATAGAAATTTATTTCAACCTCAGATATGCATAGAGCTTTGGTAGAACTTTCAGTAACACTCATGCTCTAAATGAAAATAGGAAATTACAAGATGAGTGTAGTCTTTGCATTGTGCTTTAGTTTCATGGGTTTCAGTATAATAAGATACGAGTCCTACAATTAGAGATTGAATCCATGTTAAATTTTATTTCATATTTGTTTATAATTATTTGTAGTGATAGCCAATTCAGTTTTCTACTTATAAAACTATCTGAAAATTCTTACTAATAATTACTGTTACTTATTAATTTTGTTTATATGGAGGTGTGCGTGTGGTATGGTGTATTTATATAGTCACATGGATGTGTGTGTGTGTGTGTGTGTGTGTGTGTGTGTGTGTGTGTGTACCTACATATATGGGGCTGTGTACATGCATATGAAGGACATAGGTCGAAATCAGGTATCTTTAATTGCTGTCTATTATAATTTGTGTTTATATTTGTGATTGCATTTTAATATCAGCATTTCTTTCTTTCATTTCTTCCCTCTAACACCTCCCTACTTTTCTTCAATCTCATGCCCTCTTTTTTAGCAATTGTTACTTCATTTATATTTGTATGTTCATATATATATATATGTATATAATGTATGGGTACATCTTTGAATATATATTTATATGTACGTATGTATTTCCAAATATAACATGTTGAATCCATAAAATGTGGCTTGCACATATGACCAGTGACGTTGAACAACCAGTTGATGTTCTCCTTCCCAGGCAGGCATCCTCATCCACTCCCAGCTTTCCTCAGTTCTTTGAAGATCGAAGGTTGCTGGGATCTTTTCCATCCAGTTTGGCATATTTGTTGATGTCTTCCTCGTTTGGATAGTCATATTGGTAAGGCTCTATGGGGACAGTTTCTGTCATTGCTGGAGACAAAATCTGAAAGGAAACTGGCTGATCCTCTGGACTTTTCAGTATTTCTACTCCTTCCTCCACAATGTTCTCTGAGCCTCCGGTATGGCAGTGCTTTGTAGATGTGTCCTGTGGGATTGGGCTTCACAACTCTGCATACTGACTGCTTGTGGCTTTCTAAAATAGTCTGCATCTGTTGCCAAGACAAATGTTCTTCATTGGGGCAAAGATTACACTTCTCCGTGGTCTTGGAGATTTGTCTGATGCATCCTGATGCTAACTACTGGCTGCAAGATTTTGTTTGCAAGGAGCAAACACACACATACCCTAAAATGATGTTTGTAACCTTGCCTCTGTGTTTCATCAATAAAATGCTGATATCTAGGCAGGCCTGGGAAGAAGGTAGGCTTGGCGAAGGTTCCTGGTCTCAGGGAGTGCAGGAAGGATCTTGAGAAAAAAAAAATGGATGGGGAGCAGAGGAAAAGAAGAAGTAAGCTGCCATGGATTCTGTAAAGAAAAAGCACATGGCTGGCATGGATGGAGGATTCGGCCCAGATGATGAACATCGGAAGGTAGCTCAATAGAAATTATTAGAAGCAGATGCCATGGGACTGGGGCAGGGTATGGGATACCTCTCCCTATATAGAAGGTAGTTTAGGGGATTAATATCTACCCTGTCCTAGGTGAACCAAGGCTATTTTAAAATATAACAGGTGTTTGTGTCTTTACTGATTATTAGCAGGTTAGAAAATACTGCCATAGTAATAATTATACGGCTAATATTGAGTATTTATTAGGCCTACTTCTTACTTAACCACAACACTGTGGGTTTGGAGACAAATGTTTATAGATTGTTGTTAATGATTGACCTGGTTTGGTATATGAGTGGTTGCAAATTCTTCTCTGATAACCATGATTTCATTAGCATTGATGAATCAAGTAGGTTTTCAGTACCAAGCATGGCCTCCCTCTTGTTGAAAGGATCTTAAGTACATTTAGAGAGCCATTGGTTACCACGAAGATCTGTGTCACTACTACACCCACAGGATTATTATGCCATGCTAGTCACTGATGTGTTTCATAGACATTATAGATGCTGGTTGCCTTTCTCCTTTGGAAACTTGCATGCTGCCTTTGGGAGGAGACATCCAAATTAGTTCCAGTTCAGAAGCCCCATCATATTTTTTAGGACAGGGTCTCTTCCCAAACCTCAGGCTCACAGATTAAGCAGCTGTTCTGGCTTTTCAAAAAGCTCCAGTGATCAATCCACCTGTCTCAGAAACCCCTAAGGGCAGGAATTAGAGAATTGATTATTGCATGTGGCTTTTTCATGGGCTATGGGTTTGTGAACTGAGATACAAAACATTTACACAGCAGGTACTTTACTGACTAAGCAGTCTTCCCAGCTTCTTGTTAGTGACTTTTAAGACTGTAAGTAAATACCATATTGTTGTACCCAGAATGTGACCTTTTACTTCAGCTGTGTAATTTCAAAACGTAAAGTCTGTAAGGTTATATTTCACTGTGTCTATAATTACTGTTTTATAAATTAATATTTTGTTATTCAGGTCATGTTCATACTACTGAAGTTTTATTGATTAGAGAAGATGTTTGTTGCAGGCTAACATAATCATAATATGAAGTAGTTGAAAAACACCAGAAGCAATATTAAATTTGATTTTGCTCTGTATCTTATTCAAAAGACTAAGGCTGACATGAAGGCTAAATGGCAGGTGTCAGTAGATCATTGTGACACACACAGTCCAGCACCGAGCACTCACTCATCTATGTGTCCCTTCCTCAAATGACAGTTACCATGTGTTTTCTGACTAGGAGATGCTCAGTTCATTCCCTATGGAAGAAGGTTTACATGTTCTTGAGAAAGCTTTTTCTTCTTATTTTTCTCTTCTGTCCCATAAAGAACACTACATTGGATTAATCATCTCTCACAAGCTCCACGATGAACCTGTCAATAATTCTAGCTATGTTACTTCTAAATACACTCCAAGTCATTGTATTTATCCATTATAAGAATGTGTTTTGTTTCACCTATTATCAGCTCTGTCCTGGATTACTAAATATATAATAATGAGTACATGGTGTCATATATAACTTATCAAAGACTTATAGATCAAAATACATCATTGCGAAGAGAGAAGACCTAGAAAAAAGTTATGAGTTGGCATATTACTGTGTAGGATGTCTATTGCTTCTGTCTTATTTTTTGGCATTCTATGTAATGTTCACAGATATAGAGCAGGTTTGAGTCAAAGTGCAGCCTGGTGAGTTGAAGAGGGAGTAGCTATAGGTCGGAAGAAACCTCACATGGGGAAAATAGGCAAGCAGTTTGAGAATATGGTGAGGACTCTGCATCAAGAACAACTGGCACTCTGAAGAGGGGAGTGAGTGCAGTTACCAATGCAGTATCACAGGCACATGATACTTCAAACTTTTCAAAGTTTGAAAAGTGGCACTTTGAAACTTCTGAAACATTAAGTAAAATGTTTCTCTGTATACTCAAAAGGCCAGTGAGTCTTGGGAACAGATTCTCACTATGCAGTGCTCTGAATTTAGTTATGACTGTCAACTGTAATGTGTGGATACACACAGCTCACAGATACTGCCAAGGGCAATATGTGAATAAGTACAGTTCACAGATAGTGTGGAGTACAATGTGTGGATACATACAGTTCATGGATACTGGTAGAAATAGACCACAACAAAAATATTTGTATAAATGCAAGTGGAAATTTTTAGAATATTTTTTATCATTGTCTTCATAATGAGTCTATACTCTTAAACCATGAGTCAGTGTATAATCCTTAGTAACTATATCTCTGATGAAATGTCACCAGGTTTATTATACAGCCCTGTTGGTTAAGCTACTATGTAACTCAGTGAGGCACACGGATGGAATTCTTTTATAAGATTTTAGCACAGTAGTTTCAATTGGTCTCTTAGAGACTCATCAGCTAAATGAAGAGCTTTAGTGTCTTTGCCTTGGGGCAACAGAACCTCAACATGGTCAGAGATGTTAGCATGGCTCCGTGTGAGCTCAGAGTATTAAAGAACCACAGCAACTTTGCTTTTAGTCATTTGAAATAGTATGTGATTGACATAATTTGGGAGGTGATTTCTAGTCACGTTACCTCGAATATATTATTGTACATTTAAAAAAATTTTGTTATTAGCACTCAAAAAGAATACTCAACTGAGGCAAAATATACTAAACAGTATTTACTTCTGCTATAGATTTCCAACCAAGGATGATGAATCATACAGTTCTAAAGAATGAAATGCTAAGTTTTCCTTGGTGATTAAACACTTCTCTTTAGATAATTATAATATGCCATGGCTCTCTGCACAAAACTTGAAATAAAAATATGCTCTTTTGCATGATAAAGTAATGCATTTGTATTATCTACAAGTATTTATTTTTAGGAAAGACAGGCATTCAAGAATATTAACATTTATAGTAGGTAGACAAAAGTACAATAGGTTACTTAGTTTGACAAATGCAATAGTTTCTATTTTATTAGCACAATAAGCATCTACCAACCAAGACAAAGTACTAGAAATAGAAAGCTTAGACTTGGAATGTTTATAGTCTACATTTAGAATACTTTTAAGTCCACATGAATATCTGTTAGCTAAAGAATCATACTTTATGTGCTGGTATATATATATGTATCATACACATATCTTACATATATAATATATATTATACATTTGTATCATACATAGTCATAATATGACATGTATAGCCCTTTACTTTATGGCTATATAGTATAGTATACTATAGCATATAGACTTTTCTTTTTCTTTTCTTTTGCTATATTTTATTTTTGCTAGAGTTTTGCATTGGCTGGCCTACAACTCACCATGTAGGCAATCCATGCCTCTTACTTACAGAGATCTTTCTGCCTCTCCTTCCTGTGTCAGGGGATGGCAGGTATGTACCCCCATACCCAGATAAATACAGCTTTTTATTAGGAAGTAAATTTATTCATGGAAAACTGTTTTTGTAACTGTATTATTTCAATATTATTGCCAAGCCTGTGTTCATCTTTAATAATGGAGAGAATTTGGCTATTTCTATTTACACCTATAAAATATGCAACATTTGTGCTTTGTTTAAATTATAGAGATAGTCCACATTCAAGTAAAAAAAAAATCTCAGCATCACTGTATATTGTAAGTTAATATATTGATTTCATAGGAAAACAAC
Organism: Acomys russatus; assembly: GCF_903995435.1. Classification (NCBI taxonomy): domain Eukaryota; kingdom Metazoa; phylum Chordata; class Mammalia; order Rodentia; family Muridae; genus Acomys; species Acomys russatus. The sequence goes on from NC_067154.1 coordinate 54,516,734, forward strand.
AATAATAAAATTCTTTTTAAAAGATTTATTTATTTACTATGTATACAAATCTCATTATAGATGGTTGTGAGCCAACATGTGGTTTCTGCGAATTGAACTCATGACCTTTGGAAGAGCAGTCAGTACTCTTAACCTCTGAGCCATCTCTCCAGCCCCAATATAAAATTCTTAAATGTACTACAGTTTCTCATGGCTCTTTTAAAAGATGGTTGCTTTCGGCAGGGCGTTGTGGCACATGCCTTTAATCCCAGCACTGAGAAGGCAGAGACAGGTGGATCGCTGTGAGTTCGAGGCCAGCGTGGTCTACAAAGAGAGTCCAGGACAGCGAAGGCTACAAAGAAAAACCCTGTCTCAAAAAAAAAAAAAAAAAAAAAGATGGTTGCTTTATGTTTTTGAAATCTGACTTCTGTGACAGCTTGCAAGAAAATCTGGCACTGAGAAAGCGTTTTGGCTGTAACATGCTCCACCGCTTCCTCGCACAGAAGGGATCACGGTGGCGTAGAGGTGTGAGAACAAAAGCCTAAAGTACCCATACAGCAGCAACTCTCACCCGTATTCAAAAGACCGTGCATGACTTCTCCTGAAATTACTACTTCCGGCTTGATGCTTTCAGTAGATTTCCTATCACCACCTATGCACAGTGTTAAAGCAGGGCTGAACAATGCCTGCCCTGCAGTGCCTACAGCAGAGCCCCTTGCTCACACGTAGTCTCGCTGCAACCAGATTGAGGCTGCTGATGACCCGAGGTGTGGGGTGCATGGACACTCAACTGGCAAACATGTCTCTTCCATCTTCTCACATGATTAAAAAGGAACATCAACGTAATATTTAGAGTAATTTTGTTATTTAAAACATATATGAAACTTCCTGCCTTAAATGTTATAGAATATATAAGGCTTTTTTGTCAAAAAACTCAGAATAATAATAAATTTTTAAAAATATTTAAAGCAAACAAGAAAAGTGAAATATTTAAAAGAATACACAGTTCGTTTTGACCTTCATCTAAATTGTTTTTCTCAAATGCAGAACTTGAAAATGAAAATGAAAATAATGATACATTTGAGTTTCAGTTTTCTCTGGATTTCTACTCAGCTCTGTGCAATAATTAAGTGTGCTCTGTGGGAAAAATGAAACCTCCAAACACAGAGGTTTACAAAATCAAACTAGTACTCCACAATTCATGTATATATACTAGTTATCCCAGCACAAATTAGCTAACTCTGAATTTGCAGTGAAGATTCAGTCAAACTTTTGGGCAGGACTTCAGGCCTCTTGTGGATACTCTGTGGACTAGCTGTAGTGGAATAATATGCTCCTTCACTCACGCATATGAGTGGTGGCAGACATTGGTTCCTCTGAGGTGGATGGAAGGACTCCACACTCACTAAGGGCATGTGGCTAACCATTCGGTACTTTTACCATTTGTTCTAATGCTCAACCCATGTTAGGTTTTTTTCTTATAGATACTTTGGGAATTTTTTAACAGAGCTCATGGGAATGATCTAGTCAGCACCCAATTGGCACTTCTGGAAGGAAGAGAGTCAGTTTTCATCAAGGGCATGTTCCTGCCTATAAACTGACTTGGCCAATGCATTAGGACACTGCATTTGAGGGTGAACATTATGTCACCTGAGCACCCTGGCATGGGAACAATGCACAACCATTTCTCAATAACTACCTGTATATGTCCTTGTTCTGCCAGCGTCAACGTCTATTCTACCTAAACAAAAAAAAGGGCAAACTTGGGTGCAGGCAGAGTGGATGGCCAAACTCTGCCAAGACAGGCAGGGTAAGCAAGTCCTCAATAGTTTCTGCCTCACAAATATGTCTGCCAGATGTACTGGGCTGAAGAAGATACTCCAATGTTATAGTGAGTTTTGGGTGACGGTTCAGGCAGCAAACTGTCTCCATAATTTTTTTTCTCATTTTGGAGGCTGCTAACCTGCACTTCTGGTTCATTCAAGTCATTAAGTTTTATTTCTTCTCTAGTCTTTGATGGGGTTGAAGGCCTGATAGTTTAGTTTTACAATTAAGCTTAGTTGTTCAAGGGTTAAGATGTTTTTAGGTCTAGATAGATGTTTTAAGTTGATAATGATGAGATGTGATAGATATTGAATTAGATTCACAATTTTAGACTCACCAAGATAAGAAAGATGTTTTCTTCAAGATTGCCAAATACAAATAGCCTAAACATTATGAAAGTAACATTTATATAATTCTTGATTGTTCTTTGTGCTGTAAGTAGTTTACTGTATATATGTGTAATAATATAAATGTGTATGTAAAAAACAAAAATATTTATTAATAAAAAGGAAATAAAAAAGAAAGCCTTCCTTAGCAATGACTTTCTGTATAGCATCACAATTACACAGTTTGAATTTATTTTTCTCATTTTATGAAATCATCTCTAGAAATGTTAATATTTTTATACTTTGTTCCCAAATATATTAATTTTAGGGTAAATTTTGTAACACAATGCAAATAAGACACAAGAAATATGAGTGGTCCCAGTGGATTATAAAGTTTTTGGAGGATTATGCTCCACATTTATATAAATATTTATAGAAATATATTCAATAAATATATTTTATTTCCTTGATATAACCAAATCTTTACAAGAATTAATGGAGAGCAAAAATAAAAGTTTGTGTCATTTCCTTCTTTCACACTAACCAAGCTAGAATTTTTCATATTCTCATCTGCTGTGATCAAGCCAGCTCCTCTAGCAGACACCAGTGTGTTTTACACCAGGTTGCCAAGCAGTTGTCAGATGTGTGAGCTCCTAGCACAGCATCTTGGCTCCACTATCATTCATAGAGAGAAAAGCTGATCTGTTTGGTTTCCTTGAATATATTTGAAAACACAATGACACTTGAGGGAGATAGTTTTTATGTTGACATTTGTTTCTCTTTTTAATTTTTACTTTTTTTACATATCTATTTCTATTATTCCACATATATACAATAAACTACCTATAGCAAGAATAACCGTGAGATAATCATGATCAAATCATGGTTTTGTAAATCACTAGTCTACTTTTATCACAAGAATATACATCTTAGGTGGGGCAGATAGATATGATTCTATAGAAAGATAAGGTAGGATACTTAGATAAGGTCTTCAAAATCCTAAGAGACATGCAGAACATCGCATTTTAAAATGTTTTTATTATTTTAAGGATTCACTGAAAGTGAGACAGGCTACCTCCTGACAATACCCAGCCTACCTCAAAGAGGATGATGAGCATCAAAGAACCTCCTTATGGAGATGGCTTCAAATGTGGCAAACAAGTCACCGGGCAAAATGTCCTCCTTTCTACCACAGACATTTTTTTCTTTTGCAATTTTGTGTTTATAACTCATTCCCTTGTATTTATATCATCTCATTAACTTTTCCTTTTAACACTATTTCCTTTTACATACTATTTCCCATTCCCTTCCTCAGAAAGCCCCCTTTTGCATCCTCTTGGAACCAGTTTGGCCTCAGGTGTCCTCTTAACACATCAAATTTTATGGGATAAATTGGAACCTTAAAAATGTGTCATGACATGAATGCAATGCTTCTCAGAATTCTCTAGGAACTGCTTTACCATGAGGCAATCATACTTTGTGATTTTATATTTAACCTTTTATATGACATTATAATATTTTAAATAAAAATGTTTTATATGTGTATAAATATATAAATACTGCCTTCTGGATCCATTTATTATTGCTTGTGTATATACAGTTTCAGGGCTGAAGACTTGGTATTAAATAAATAATAAAGGGCCTCATCCTATGATAGACTAATTTTTTCTTTGCAGTTATTTGCTTCCCATAGATCTTTGTTCATACACACACACACACACACACACACACACACACACACACACAATCTATATAGCAGTAATAACCAAGGAAAAAGTGTCCATCAATGTGCAAGGGGGCAGGAGAAACAGGAAAAGTTGGAGGGAGGGGAGTGAAAAAGGAATTGATATAATTATATTTTAATTGAAATATTTAAAATTACTAATTTTTACACTGCCTTTGGTCTTATCTTTTATAATATTGCCAAACATATGCTTAGGAACTCATGTATCTAACTATGATTCTAATCCATTGAACATCTGAAAATAATGCAATGTCTTCTGGGATAAGTATGGCCTAGATTTCTGAGAACTTACATTACTATTAGCCTTTTCTTATAAAATGTTAATGCCTTACTTTGTAGGGGTTACTTTACAAATATACAAAACTAACATAATATTCACTATCACTATATAGGTATACTTAATATTTTATTATCATTAATCTTCAGAGGACCATAATTTTATTCACTTGCCTTGCTTAAAACCATTTTAAACAGGTTTTTATGAAATGCTCATAAGTGTGACCTGAAGTTTAGATTTTATTCCTTTCAGAAAATATTTTATTTCATAGGTATTTCTTTAAAAGAATGTGCTGATTTTTGGTTTGTGATGAAGATTTTTATACTGATTTCTAGTGTGTTTATTTAATCTTTCTTTAAACTATAATGTGTTATATACACTGTGTGTAGAGGTTGATTCTCTTTGAACAGAAGCATTTAGGTTCATGTTCTCATGGGATGCTACTTTCTGTATAATTAAGTATCTTTTAGAAAACTCTGTCATATTTGTACTGGTTAAATTCTCTTTTTCGGTATCATGTGGGTTGGAGTTCCCCATCAACCAGAGGATAAATAATATTGGACTCTCAGCCACTGGAAACCTGGAATCTATAGCCATACTACAACCTTTCAGCTTGATTTAGTTTTCAGTTTTTCAAAAAAAAATTGGCTTAATAGATAAATGAGGGAATCAATTCATAAAGGTCATCTTTCATCAAGTTAACTGCCACCTCCACAGAAAGCGAGTTTGCCTACCTTATCCGGAAAAGGCTGAGCCTTTCTATGCACCTCCACAAGTTCAAACACAGTTACCTTCCAGGGCAAGCTCAAATGCAGGCCAAGCTCAAATGCTGCAGACCACAAAGACCTGCCTGATGCCTCTTTTCAGAAGAATACTTTCAATTTTCTAAACTCCTGCTTCTCCCCCAAGAGATGGAATAGGCTGCAGTGAATTTATTGAATAATCATTGAGTATTTCTTGGTTTCCACGTGTGGTTTGTTGCCCATTTTTTATACTTCATGACCTTGAACCATGGATTACAAAACAAGGTTCTTAATCCAAGACCTTAAGCTAATATTGCTATACAGCATGTGTAGATACAATGCCATGATTCCCTACATATATTAAATAATTTAGGTGTATCATATATAAATAAATATATATGCATATACTTACTCAAGGAATATATAAACAGAGTTGTACCTTGTGAGGAATTTGAATTGGCCTGTGTGCTTCCAGTGGTTGGTCTATTGGCTATCTTTTGGTTTTCCCAATTTTTTGTGTTCTCCAGACACAAATGGATTTAATTATATAAATCCATTATGATAATCTTGGTTTTGTTCTCTAAACAATTATCATTTTCTTCATAATTTTATTCTTCCTGAAGTGCATAACTCTTTTATCTAAAATTCAATTTAGATAAGAGCCTTGCAGCAGGGTCATTTTTAATATGAACATATAAACACATTGAAATGATAACAGCAAGTCTAATTATATGCAAACAGTTTATAAGAAATTATGTTATGTATTTTATATTTATTTTATTCCAAAAACTCATCTCAAGAAACTAGAGTATGCAGATGAACAAACATAAAACCTTCTTATACTTGGGGAATTTATTGTTCCCTCATCTGTGTTAATACAACTCATTTCTCTCATATCACTTGCCAGTTTGTAACGTTTTATTTTCATATAGTGATTTGCTGGAAAACAAAAAAGTTATTTTTATGTATCGTGCTATTCCCTATTTTACATATAAGTTTATTGACCTCCTATAACATTTTCTGATGAATTAATCTAATGAATCCTTTCCTTCAATTTTCCTCTCTCCACCACATTACCCTGATACATTTTCTTAACAACCTAAAATGATCTTTTCAACTTGTGTGTTTTGTTCTCTATTGTTTTTCCTATTTCCTGTCACCTTCTATACTATTTTTACCTGTGATATCTTATTATTGTCCCACAGAAACGTGTTTGTTTTCTAATGAGACAGCAAGGGAGTGGATCAGGATGGAAGTGGAGGCGGGCAGAAGCTGGGAAGAGTAAACGCAGGGGAAACCATAATAAGATTTCATGTGAGATAGAGTCTATTGCTCTTTTTAATTTTTTATATATACATTTATATAATATGCACAGTATATATATATATGTATATATATATATATATATATATATTGTACATATATATGTACAATAAGCTACATGCAGCAAGAAGAACCATGAACAATCAGGAATTATAGAAATGTTACCTTCTTAGTGTTTCACCTATTTGTATTGGTTTTTGTGCTTGAGATCTGAGCCATAGGCCATGTCTTACTACTCTGGACATTGACTGCTCCTATAAGCACGTGATAAAAGCATAAATACGTGTTTGAAGTTGTAATATTTTGTTGACCCTCTCAAGTCATTCCTATCCTTTGCTCCAATTCTTCTAGGAAGGAAGTCCAGATTTTGGGGGAGGAAATGTGATTTGGAAGCTACAAGGAAAGGGGAGAAATGCAAGGAAAGAAGTACTGCCTAAATAAAAAGAGTAACTGCTGGTGATGAAACCTGTCCCTGCTCTAGAATGCTGTGGTGGGACTAACAGTGTGTTTGACTATTGAGAAACGCTGTGCGTGAAAGTTACAGGATTCACTTTAAAAATAAATGCCACCTAAGACATGTGCTCTTATTTTAGCTGATTGAAAAATCTCTCTTACTGTCATGGTGTTCAAAATGTTCTGTTATTGCAGGAATGTAATTGTTATTTTATCCTGAGGCAGAGGAAAGAATTGAGAGGTTTGAGGGTCAATTATAAAAGCATCCTTAATGTTCCTGAGGATATTCTTGTCATCAAAAACAGTGGCCCAGTTAACTGACAGCTATTGTGTGAAGTAATATACAAGGGATTTATGAGAGGAATGTTTCTAACTGCTCCCCATTTATTTGTTTTCCCAGTTGTTTGATTGTTTTAAATGGAATCTCACCATATAGCCCAGAGAGGATTAGAAATCACTATGTAGACCAGGGTCGCCTTTATCTTATGAAGTTCTGAAGACCTCAGGCTCGTGAGTGCTATCCTTACAGGGAGAGCTTACTCTATTCCTTTAATATGGAGACTATTGCCACAGACATTATGAAAATGTGCCACCATGCTCCATCCAAGTAATGTTAGATTCTACAGACATAGCAGAGACTCCTGAACCTTAATGCTGTAAGCTCTTTAGGGCAGCTCATTCAGAGGTCTTATATTCCAGGTTTATCAGCCAAGCTTTCTCTATCGCAGAGACTGATATGGATACACTCTCTGCACTACATGAATAAACTAGTAATATAAGTAGAAAAAGTACTTTCTACTAAGTAGAGTAGCATATTGGTCTATTTCACTGTCTAGGTGAAAAAAATGCATTTTTTCATTTATCATGCTAACCTGGCATAATGTATGATTTTTTTTTTGAAAGTAGGCAAAGAGGCTTTTCAAGGAAGCTACAAGCTGATCCTAAGAGGTATGCAGTCCCAGTAACATCCATGGAACTGAAACTGTGTCAGAGTTTGTTTTCCTGTTGCCGTAACAGAATACCAATCAAAAGCAATTTCATCTTGAAAGTGTTCATTTTAACTCACAGTTCCAGATTATAGTTCAGCATGGTTGGCAAGTTAAAGCTGCAGAACCTTGAGAAAATGAGTCACACTGGGCCCGTAATCAAGTCCAGTTGTACAGTGCAATCCAGATGCCCTCCAGAACTTACTGGTAAAGACTCTTTTGCTGAAGACAGCACATACTTTGGTCAAAATAACATGGGTAAAATTAAGTTGGTACAAACCTAGAAGCTTCATCCCTACTGGCTAGTTTCCACTGTAGTGAAAGGTGCTCTGCAAACAACGGGAAGAAAAATATATGCTCAATCTTTCCCAGCTCTTATCTCTGGGAAGTATAACAATAACGGGCCTGACAAATGTGCTAAGAGTGGTACAAGCTGGAGATCTATGACAGGGTAAGCTCCAGGGAGGATATGGAGGTGACTCTAGCAGTGGATATAGAGATTAGAGAGGCCACTCGCTAGCCCGACAGGACTCCTAGTAGAGAGAGAGTAACACCAACCTACCCACAAAACTTCTACCCAAACTTAACCTACCTACAAGATGCAGGGATAAAGAAAAATCAGAGATTGAGGGAATGTCCAACTAATGTCTGGCCATACCATTCAAGAGAGCCAACCCCTGACTCTATTAACGACAATCTGCTATGCTTGCAGATGGGAGCATGGCTTAGCTATCCTCTGAGAGGCCTGGCCCAGCAGTGGATATGAACACATGCTGTGACTCAGAGCCAAACATTGGCCAGAGCACAGATAGCCTTGTTGAAGAGCAGGAGGAAGGATAGAAGGACCCAGAGAGAACAGGAACTCTACAAGACCAAGAATGCCAACTAACCTGGGCCCAGGGAGGGCTTGTGGAGACTGAAGCACTAATCAAGGACCATGTATATATTAGAACTAGGCCCCCTACACATATGAACCTTATAGGCAGATTGGTCTCCATGTGGGTCCCCTAATATGGGGAGTGGGAACGACCTTTTGATCACTTTCCCCTGAAGGGACTCCCTTGCCACTGTTGGTACAGGATGAGCTTGGTTCTGATGTGACTTGACCTGCTAGAATGGGTAGGTGTGGCGGGGGGGGGGTTTGGGGGGACTTTTCTGAGGAGTAGAAGAGGGAGGCAGAGTGGGACCAAGAGCTTAAAAGACAGGGAACTACTATTGGAATTTAAAGTGAATAAATTAATAATTTATTTAAAAAATAATACTGATGTGAGAGTAGCTAACTACTTTTTAAATTTTGATTTGAGCTCTGGCCCATAACTGATGGCTAACAGGTCTTAGACTCTGAGAAGAACCAACTGCTATCATTTTGCAAAAGAACATAGTGCTAAACTGGCCAATAATTTCTTATCCTTTTAGCTACAGATTAGTACATCTCTCCGTCCTCATCAGAGAAACTATTTACGGTAGGTGGTGGTTAACACAGAGACTCACAATTGGCCAACGTTCAGGAAATAAGAGACTGTGAGATGCTCTGTCCAAAACAGAGCAGATATGCTGTACCCCCTCCTCCCATATCAGAGACTGTTCCAGAAGAAAGGGGGTAATGACTAAAAGAGCCAAAGGTGGTCGATGACTTTGCAGAGTATCTTCTGGACACATATGAACTCACAGTGTTAAAAGCAGCTTAAGACCTGTATAAGTCCGAACCAGACCCAGTCCCACCATGGAAAGAAGAACCTGGAAGACAATCTCACTTCTAGCTGTGGCCTTATTGGCAATTGTTAGATGCTGGGAGAGGAAAAGACAGTTTTCTCTAAAAGTGTTGCCCTGGTAAGTTGATGAAACTCCAGCGGAAGGCCATATTTCAAGAATACTTCGACAGCATAAATTGGCATTGATGTGAGAGAGGGGAGACACACATTTGGGTGAATAGTAAAGGAATGATGAATCTGGCAGGAGCTGGGGAGAAGGGTTGAATATAATCAAAACACAAAACATACTGCACAAAATTCCTAAAGAACTAATAAAACAAACTACAAAATAAGAAAAAGAAAAAGAAAAATCTCCATGAGCATAACCAGAAGCCCATCTTTCAGGGAATTCTAGACTCTGTAAGACTGACATTTATACTAACTGTCACAGTGTTCACCCAGATACAGACTATCACGGAAAAAGCCATGCTGATTTATGTCTGTCATATATCTTAGATGACTCACCATCTGAGATACAACACAACACAATGCATCTATGCTCTTGAACCTTCAACAAATATTCTTGAAAATATAAAGTACATCAATAATCAGCATTCCACAAAATGAGAGGTACAGGACAAAAAGGTTCATGTAAACTTTATTTCTTAAAACTACTTCTAGTTTCACATCACAGGAAACCCCAACAAATAGTATGTGACATAGTGCCATAACCTAAGTGACCTGAATTGATTTCCTCATAGTTATAGTCATTATGAGTCTTAAATCATGGAGAAAAGGAAGATAAGGTGATAGTGATTTTGTTCATTATAACTGGCAAAACACAGTGAAGTTGTTCCTCCTCCTCCTTTTTCTATTACTTCTCCTAAGACCCCATCAAAACCTACCTTCTCAAAGACTAATAACCAAATACATTACATCGAGAATTTCGACTTCACTATATGATCTTAAAGGACAGTGTTTCTCTCTCTCTCTCTCTCTCTCTCTCTCTCTCTCTCTCTCTCTCTCTCTCTCTCTCTCACACACACACACACACACACACACACACGTTAAGTGAAATTTTAGGATTGTGTTACAGTGTTAGAACTATCTATGAAGTCTTGGATTCCAAATTCTGAATGTTTGGGATCATAACATAATTACAGTCTAATCCAAACATCTTTAATCTAATATCAGTGACCTCTGACACAAGGTCAGCAAACAATAACCTATAGATATATGTGACACATTGACTCCTTTTATAGTAAACTTATATGAAAACACAATCATGTCTCTATATATGTATTGTGTAGTGTAGCATCAGAGTAAAAACTAGTTCAACCAAAACAAAGCCAAAATAAGCATCTGCCCCTTCAAAGAAATAGTTCTGTACCTCTTCCCTAAAGCATTCATACACTGAATGCAGATTTGTATATCTTGAGAAGTGGCATGGCAAACAGTGTGTGGGGGTGTTGTATATTTGTTATGGAGTGTTAAACATTTTATTTGTTAAAGTCCAAACATACCTATGATCTACTGAAATTTTCACGGAGCCAAAATGTCTTGATGAGTTTCACTTAGCTGCAAGGATGTGCTGGCTCAGGCATAAAATGACAGCCATCAGGCAAATCAATCAAGGAGTTGTGCACTCTGTAGATTAGTGCCATGAAAATTATGGCTATGAAAAACATTTAGGGGCTGGAGAGATGGCTCAGAGGTTAAGAGCACTGACTGATCTTCCAGAGGTCCTGAGTTCAATTCCCAGCAACCACATAGTGGCTCACAACCATCTATAATGTAACCTGATGTCCACTTCTGGCCTGCAGATGTACATGTAGACCACTGTATAAATAACCAATAAATAAATCTTTTTTAAAAAAAGAAAGAAAAACATTTAATTAGAACTACGTATATGACAGCATTAAAATTTGCACTTCATAGAATTATAGCTCTAGATTTATTTGTAAATATTGATGTTTTCGATTATTAGCTAAATCATCTAGGAAGCTCATTAACAGTTTTAGTTCTGTTGAGTGTATTCAATTATCATCCTTTCACAAGTTTGAGTATTGAGTCAAAGTTACTGTCTTATAAAAATATACTTTTCATCATAAGTACAACTATTATAAGTTATTTCCTGCTTTGTTGGAATTTTGTTGTAGTTATATAAATCTTGCCACTGGATGTAACCCTTAGGTCTATATATCTGTAGTCTTCTCTTAGCATAAGAGCCACACACCTACATGAGTTTTCACAGAATAACTTCAGGTACTGAGGAAGTGGGAGCTGCTGCTGATATCACTTTTAGGAAACAAACTCTTTGTGTTGGTCTTTTGAAACAGAGATCAACTGAATCTGTTCCATAAAGATGCTTAACCTAAAATGCTGGATCTCAAGAGAGAAGGGTGAAAAAAAAAATGATGGTCATGCTTTTTACAATTTATTTATTATATTTATTTGAGGATGGTAGGAGGATAAATGTTAATGAGTCAATAACATTATTCTTGTGCTGGCTAAGAATCTAAATATCGTTTACATAACTTACTCCAAATTTTATTTTTTTCTGTACTTTCGTCTTCATTCAATAATGTCTTAGCACCTTGGATTTCTGCAATGTATGGAAATGTTTCTGGAATGTTTTCACATCTGTTAATTCACAGTCAGCCCATGATCATGCAATTATGAAATCCTTTAATGGACTAAAATACAAAGCCCAGAAAAATGAGAAATATTATTTGATAAATCAAAAGCTGCAGTTCTGTATTCTTTTCCTAAGCTTATACTCTCACAATGACTGTAATTTTTTATACAAAATCATAGAATGTTTTTATATTAAATAGGTACATTACCTACCAGTGTTAGAAAATGTGTTATTGATTACTGATTCAGGCTACAAACAAAGAGAATATTAGTCCAGTGAATATATCAGTTACTGTGTTTATTTCTCTAACTAACATTAACTTGGTATCATCATTATACAATGTAATTAATAAATGTTGTTATGACCATTACTATAAATTTATCAAATGGCTATTTAGAGTCCAAATGCTGATTCCTTTTAGTTTCTCTCTACTGTTAATGACTAATCTGCTCCCTTCTTGAATCTTTTCTCTCATAAATATTACCAATAATTCTGGGGATATATGGAGGTTACTTGAGAAACCAAAGTGTTGTGATTACAGAATCATGTGAATAATATTTTAAACTGGTTCTCTGCAAACTAATAATTTCTCTGTGAACTCTTAAGCTATAGTGACTTTGTTTTCCTCTGATTAATTCCTCTACTTAAATATTAATGTTGTATATATAATATTTTCCTGGGTTTAAATGACACTAACAATTTCAGTTCAGTCTAGATATAAATCAACATTCGTTAAAAAAAAACACCCGTTTCACTTTCTACCAATATTTAGGTTGGTAATCATTGTTTGTTTTACTAAGTCAATAGCCAAAAATAATTCAGATATTTGGTTTTCTGAATAATTAAAAATATATTACATAATCAGGCTATTTGACAATATGATCACTACTAAAACCTTGTGTGATGAAGGGTTAATACCTTGGTGATTCTGGATTTTAGCACACCTGTAAAGTTACTGTAAATCTGCACCACAATAGATTTTGGCACAATAAAAATGTTAGAACTTCAAAATGTCATCAAATGCCCATGGCCCACTTCTATAAAAAAGCATGAATAATTCACAATGCTATATATGGAATTAGATTTTGTTGCCCTGATTCCATTTAAATAAGTGTGTTTATGAGATAGCAATTTCATTTTCCTTTGCTTATAAATGGTGACCTTTCACTTATGAGAAAAAGAGCAATCAACTCTGGGTATAGAATAAGATAAAGAAAATGAATTTAAATATGTATTGTAAACATTTATGATAGTATGGGCATTGATGATTCGAACCACATCTTTGTTCATAGTATAAGGGTATACAAAGTCCATTTATTCAATAAATGATTGTTGAGAAGCTACTTTGTGTTTATGCAAGTATGTGCAATGGGGTCAATAGAAATTACACAAAGTACATGGACAAGATGTGAATGTTAAATAATATCTAAGACACATTTAATGTCTCATTTTAAAACAAAATGTTGGAAATTCCTTCCTATTGTTTGCTCATATATTGCACAGTTAACAGCAAAAGTTAATTAGCATGAGTAGATTATACATATAATCAAAAATACAGCTAAACATGAAAACTTTAAAATTCATGGACAATACAGGAGGTAAACTTTAAACCCCTTCCCAGATCTAGCCAATGGTCAGAATATTCTCCACAGTTGAGTGGAGAGTGTGATATGACTTTCTCACGTACTCTGGTGCCTCACATTTGACCATGTCCCCTGGAGGGGGAGACCTGGTGGCACTCAGAGGAAGGACAGCAAGTAGCCAAGAAGAGACTTGATACCCTATGAGAATATATAGGGGGACGTAATCCCCCTCAGGAACAGTCATAGGGGAGGGGAATAATGGGAAAATGGGGGGGGGAGGAATGGGAGGATACAAGGGATGGGATAAACATTGAGATGTAACAAGAATAAATTAATAAAAAAAAAGAGCCATATATAACTAAAAAAAAAATTCATAAAGATTTTGCTTAGATCATGTGCTCATGCACCTCTATTTTATTTCTCTCATGCAGCCATCTTAATGGCCCACAATTTCTTCTACATGTCAATTTATTCTAGGGCAAATGATAAGGGCACATTATACAACGCTTTAAAGCTTTTCTTGCTCATCATAGAAACCATCTCAGTGTGTGGTGCTCCTGTATGGATGCTTCTGCCCTCATTACAAATGATTCCCTTGATGCCTACCTTCCTGCACCTAGATGACAGAATGTTGGATAGGATAAAAATTCAGTAAATATGTGAAATAAATTGATCACACTGTTCTGTTGTGTATGTCTAAAATAGCACTCTATTGTCTCCTGCATTTGACTTTTTAAATCGTATCCAGCCCTCTGCACTGCCCTTAGCCACTGTTGTGAGCTTCATCCCACTGTCAGTTCACACTTCCTAAAACCCATTGACAGAGAACAAGCCAATTGTCTTGCACTTTCTCACTTGTTGTGCTCATGCTGTCTTTTTAATCTATCTTGAATATCTTATTTCTTACTTCTTTACCTGGCCAGATTCTTCAAATATCAAGGCCCAGAACAGCTGCCAACTCTCTTCTACCCTGTTTCCTAACTGTTTCTTCACCCATTTATTGTCATTAGCACTATAGATCTCTATTTTGAAAGATCATATGGATTAAAATATTGCACTTGCTATGAGACCATAGAATGAAGAAAAAAGTGCATTTCCCTTCTGAGTATGTTATTTGTTGAAGTAAAGCCCATAAGGTATCTTTCTTCTGAACACTTTCAGGGTATCTGTTCAATGAAACCATATGAAGAGCACAAACCTTAAGTTCAAGTGATCGTTCTTATTCCGTTTACTTTCTCTCTAGCTGTGGTTCCTGGATACTTTGAACAGTATTTAAAAGAATCCCCGGACTTGCTAGCCGTTTTCCTCACACTTCAAGCCTTAACTCTTCTGTCATCCCTGAAAGGTTACAATGAAAATTATGAAGTGCAAGTTTCATCGTTGACAGAAGTGATCAAGTGTGCAACCAATTTTCAGTCCCTTTCCAACAGTGACATCTTCAAACTCGCTATGGTTGTCACCTCTCTTGTTTAGCACGAAAAAAGAGATTTAGAGCTCACACTGAAGTCAGAGGGCAGATGACAGCTGTGCCTTAGAACATGGACAATTTATTTAACCTGTCTGCACCTTAAATGTTGCATGAGTTCATTGTGAGGTTTAAGAAACCAGTATGAATTAGGCCTTTGGAACTGCTTCCAGCATACAGGACTTCTGAAATATTAATTACCTCTTATTATTCTTATTTTTAAATCTTAACTACCATCACTTATTTCACTATATTAAACAATGTATCTCATATGCAATTTTATAGAGTAGTAACTCAAAATCACTAAATGAAGAGAATAGAAAGGAGGAGGCATAAAAAGGAGAGTAGGATTTGCAGCCTGTGTTTCCACAATACAATATTCACCATCTTCCACCTGCTTCCTTCTCTTTTGGTGTTTACCATTACTTAGTGTTGTAGTTGGTGTGTAGTTGTCAACTTGCTTAGAATCGCCAGGGAAGTGAATCTCAGCTGAAGAATTATCTAGATCAGGTGGTCCAATGGGAATGTCTGTTAGGCGCCACCTGGTGGTCGATTGGTGTAAGAACACCTAGTCCATGGTAGGTGACCCTGAAAGCTAGAGAGACAGCAAGCAAGGATAAGCACTACTTATTCTCTCTCTTCTCTTGACTGGACGTATAATACTTAAAGCTCCTGTTCGATTTCTTTAAAATGGTGGCTTACACCTTGGAATTATAAAATAAATAAATTCTCTCCACCATTAAATTGCTTTAGGGCAAGGTGTTTTATACAGTTAAGGGAAATGAAACCAGAACAACTTGGTTTCACTAACTGTGCACCAACCTACAAATATCAGGGAATGAGTATAGCATAACATATTACACTCAAGGAAGGAAAACTCAAGGCTCTCATCCTCGGTCTCCACGTGCTAACTCCGGGAACTACCACACTTGTTAGATTAATCACAGTTTGCTGGGGTGTAATCAGTCTGATTGCTCAGGTTGGATCACAGCTCTGAGTTGTTATTTTCCATCCCTAAAGGACTATATGAGATGGCAAATTTGTGGCAAGTTAAACACAATGTGATTCCGTCTTCAGCTGCTCTCCAGAGCAGAGAACAACCTGGAAAGGAGGCGACAGTGCAACCCTGGAAGGGAAGGTGGTAAAGAAATGTTTGTTTTGGTAACGATGAGCACATCAGATTTCCACAGTGGGGCCAAAGTATCAATTTCTCAGCAGCCATTGGTGTCGGAATAAAGCGCAGGGGCATCTGGCAGGATGTCACGTGGTAGGTACGCCTAGGAGAAGGCACCGAGTAAGTGAAGTGATGGGGTAGGCAAGGTGGGGTAGGCAGGGAATGACAGAAGAAAACGCGCTAGATGGTTTGCCTTCGGTCACTCGCCCACTGTGAGCACCATTCTGATGAAGTCCACACAGGAAATATGCAACTTCACGTTGACTGCTTTTTATAAATTGCATCAAGGTTATATTTTTGTCCCTGGGTGTATAGAGGGGATTGAACTCATCTCCAAAATTAGAGGACACTGCACCTAAAGCAACAACCTCAGTGAGGCTGCCTTGTGCCACACGAAGTTTTCTCATGGTTTCCATCAATATAAAGAAAATAACCCCAAAGAAATATTTCAAGGCAGTGTGTGCTTTTTTAAAAATCATAGTGGATAAAGTAACATTTCACTTATTAAGAAGACAGAGACTTAATAAATGTTGACTGGCAGGGGAGTTTCTTTAGCTTTCAGTATATATAGAGCAACTGAAGAAGAGAATCTGATGAAAATAATATGAATAGTAGGTTGATCCATAAAAATTCTGTTACAATTAAAATGGTTAAGCAAGTAATTTATTCTATATCAGAGTTCATTAAATGAGTCTGGTGTAACCTAGGTCTCAGTTCCCAGTGAATATTTATTTGCTACATGAATTAGTGATTATCTGTGACTACATCTTAAAAAGTATCTAATAGTAATATTATAAATAATAAAAAATTTCGTTTTCTTATCTCAGACTCTTGTTGACAGTTCACTCACTGGCATTGGTCAGGATGGTGTTAAAATTATAGCTGTTACTGTGGACATTGCAGCTACATTTTATTTTAGAAAATATGAGAGTCAAAAGACCGTAAAGAAGGAATTGTCCTAATTCTATCAACCTGTTCCCTGGGATTTCATAACAAGGAACTAGTGTAAGTGCCAGATACTGCTGGTTGAGTAGTAGTTTTGGCGGCTGATCCTGGGCAGTTGCAGCCATCTGTTCCCTAAAATTGTTTTTTAGAAAGATATATAAAACAATTAGCAAGTCAGAATTGTATAGACTAAGCCAAGAAATTGCAATTCAGTTGAATTTGGTGCAAACTGAGGTTCATTTTAAATAAGAGAGGGAGTAGAATAGAATTTCTCAGAAGCTGTTGGAGGTCAAAATGGCAATGATTCATTGGTGGGAGAACTTGAAAGAGAGAGGTGGTGTTCTTTGTCAAGGAGAACTATGTGGGTGGTGAAAAGATTATGATACTAAAATATAGAACATGGAAGGGCAAGGAAAAGGACAAGGTTAAAAATAAAAACAAGATCGCTTTTTGTAGTATTCACATTATGTTCCTCCAAACGCCGTACAATAAAAAATCTTCATAAGCAGGTTCAGTAATGCCACTCATGAGTCACACTTTACACTAAACAGAGAGACAAAATCACAGCAAAAGAAATGTTACTCAAAGTGCAGCCCACTTATAAACTCACTATGTTACTCAACCCAATCTAAGTCTATAAATCAGCACACAGGGGGAGGGAATGCTGACAGCAATAGTATAACATACACCACTTTAGTCTAAGCACTGGATGCTGGAGAGAACCTTGTGTATACAATAACATAAAAAAATTTAAGACAATGCAAAAGATAAAAATTACAAGAGATGATAGCTATCCAACAGATTGAGAAAACATAGAAAATACTATTAAGCTAAAGCTCAAAGTTAAATTTAAAAAGACAGAATACATCTATACTTACTAAGTATTTGAACCCAAGGAAGTGTGGGCTAGAAAGTCGGCCTGACAAGCTTCCACATCTTTTAATGTAGATGAAAATTACATCACTGTAGCTTTCTTTGAAATTCATAAGTAAATTGTATTTAAATAAGGTTTGTTCTCTTTCAGTATTTATTTGGTTTTGGTTTTGCAATAGAGTCTTTCACTATGTTGCCTAAGTTGACCTGGAACTTGGAATCCTCCTTCCTCAGCTTCCCAATGTTGGTTTCACAGTTAATTATGCTATATATTGTAACTAGTGCCTGTTCTATATTTACACACACACACATATACATGCACAGAGAGAGAGAGAGGGACAGAGACAGAAACAGAGAGAGACACAGAGAGACAGAGAGAGAGAGAGAGAGAGAGAGAGACAAAGATAGAGACAGAAAGAGACCTGGACACTACATTTTTTTAGAGATACTTAACCAGAAACTTCGGAAGTTGCAGCTGCCCCAGTCAGCATGTGATTTAATATATGCCAAGCCTGTCAAGAGCAGCAAATGTAGCTACGGAACATCAAATTTCCTTCCTGATACTTGTTTTCAACAGTATGCACATGCTACATTAAGGGCCCTGGCTGCTGGCCTGAGATATGCAAAGGACCCTTTAATTCATTGTTCTGGGGTTATGTATCTCTAAGCTACTAACATTGAATCTTTGTGATCTATTTTAAATAACTAATAGGAGCATATTCAGTCATTTTTGTCTCTTATTTTTATCTAGTATTAAAACAGATTGATATAAAATTAGCAGGTAGGTAGAAAACAAAGAAGAAATAACACACTGTCACAAAGTTTAAACAAGCAGTATTGAATAGTCCCCAAAAGGAGAAAAAAATTCATTTCATGTGTAACAAAAGAAACAGCATTAACAATCCTGTGTGACATAGTTTACAGTATGTTGATGGTAGCTGCAAGTGGTTTCCATAGAGACACACCATCTATGGGGCCCATGCACCTAAAGATTAAGAGTACAAGAGTATTCCTAAAGGCATAAAAAGTACCTATTAATTGGTGGCTGTATTAGCTCAGTTCCTGGTTCAGAGATAAGACACCATGCTCAATGCAACATACTCAGAGATCTTCCTTCTTTCTCAAGAAGAAAGAGTTAATTTTATCATGTTTCCAGATGAGTCCATGATGGGGGAGGAGGCATGCTGTCAGGGCCAGAGCAGTGAGCTGAGATAGTGCATCTTCAAAAGCAAGTGTGAGACAGAGAGTGAACTAGATGTGGAAGTAAGTTTCCAACTCTCAAAGACCAATCCTAGGGTTGTACTTCCTCCCAAACCGTGCAAGCAACCTGTGCCAAGAATTCAAAGGCCTTAGCCTATTTGGATATTTCATTCAAACAACCACAATAGTCATGTCAATTTAGTTGAAAGGTTTAAATCTGGAAAATTTGTTAATTAAATGTGTAAGTTTGAAGATAAATGTCAATGGCCAGATGAAGGAAAATTTAAGCCTATCTTTTTAGTATATTCAGTAAATCTTTGAAGATGATGTGAAACATTGGCTCTACAATCCAAAACATGTGCTTCATTATATACTTTGGCCATGAGATACTAACAGATAGTTTAGTTCAAGTTGTAAGAGAGTAAACATAAAACTGTGACTCAGTTAAGGGATGTTTGCTACATTAGGGCTTCCTGTCTTAAAACTTGGCATGCATAAAGTATCTGGTTAACCCGAAGAGATATCTTGTCTTTGACACACTAAAATATATGTGCAAAGGTGCTTATTAAGTCATAATCAACATGATATTAATTAATGTGTCATCCAGCACGTGATAGAGTAACAATTTCTCATGTCATAATAGAGACACCAAAATGTACAGACAACTCAGACACACAACATTCAAAATGATTGCTTATAGATTAAAATCAATTACACAAATTTGTCAAATCATAAATCAATTATACACATTATGCAGCCATAAATAGACTTCTAATAAAGTATAAAAAACAGTCTGGTTGGATATTGATCAAATGCATTAGAGTGATTATCTCAAAAGGAATGGTGGGACACTTAGATTCACAGCAAGCTTCTGTTTTATTTCTAGAATATAAGCATAAGCCATCCTTTGTGGTAATGCACATTTCCTTAAATTTTTGCACTTTATTTCAATTAAACAATAATGATTTAACTCAGGCATATATTTTATATAATCCAGGATGGCTCCAAGTGCTCCATTTAGCAAGGTTGCCCTTAAAGTTCTGCTCATCATACTTCCATGTCCCTTACTGTAAACACATGCGATGACACGATATTTTATATAGTGTTGAGTATTACACACAAAGCCTCATGCATGCTAGGCAAACATCCTACCAACTGGGATACATCCAAGCCCTGCTTCCCATTATTATCAAAGGAAACGCATCTCATCCTTACATAATTTATATAACATTATACAGTTATATATCATAATTGGATGATGTAAGATCCATATATCACCTGGCATATCTGAGTTTCTGGTCTTTTCATGCCACCATGGTTTCAATAAAACTGAGTGATTACTGATTATTTTTTCCTCAGCTGTGTCTCAACAAGTGCCGTCAAGTTCGCTTCCTCAAGTACTTTTTACAACCATTGGAAGAACGATGAAAAGCCTGGCATGGTGACGCACGCCTGTAATCCCAGAACTAGGGAGGAAGAAGTAGGTGGATCTCTGTAAGTGTGAGGCCAATCTGGTCTACAAAGTGAGTCCAGGACAGCCAAAGCTTCATAGAGAAACCCTCTCAAAAAAAAAAAAAAAAAAAAAAAAAAAAGAAAGAAAGAAAGATTAAGATGGATTTACAACCCTAGGCTTTCTGGTAAGAATGCAAGTTGTAGCATTCTGCTCAGCATTATAAGTATTCAATTGAATTTATTCAGAACTGTGAAAATCTAAGAAGAAAAACATATGCAAAGAAGGTAGTATCGCACTTTCCTTTAATCCATGTGTGGTTTTGCTTTATTAAGAGTACCAGAGGGACAGATGCCCGTGAATTTAGGTTACACCACTTATGGCAGTAACAAGAACTCTATCTTTGCTTTGACTTTTAGTTGTCTATTCTCTGTGTGTTGACTTCGGCAAACAAATAGTGTCTTTTCTTACTCAGTTTCCTTATTGATAACATGGGAGAAGCAACTGCTCCTCTGCATAAGTTTGGGGGTGGTAAACAGCTAAAGGTGAGGATAAGCTTAGAGCACTCCGATTGGGACTGTGGCAGTGTAGACTAACATTGGACTCCCCAAGGTCCCCAGCCTCAAATTAGGAGGTCAATTTCAGTGTAAACTAGGCTTCCATCTCCATAGCTATCTACAAACAGAGCATAGGGTAACCTATTCACTGGCCCAAAACAAGATCTATGTTGAAGTGTATGCAATTAAGTGTATGTTTCTTCCAGTTGTGTAGATCAGAATTGATAAACAATGACAACATAAAACCACTATAAGCAATGGGAAAAAGAAATGAACAAGGAAGTCATGTCTCCTAAAAAATGAAGAAAAACATATCTCCTTATATTAAACAATATCTTTAAAATGTTATGTCAATTGAAATATTCTAATAGGGAAACAAAATTATACATGGTCTGTGTGTAAGTGTGGTTGCTGGAGTCACTGACTGTGGCCACTGGAAATACAGTGAGTATTGAAACCCTCTTATTGCTTCAGAAGACCTTGGTAAAAGGAAATAAGTGGGAATTGCTGGTACTAGAGATCCTCTGAAATGCCTCCATTAGAATCAGTATTAAAATTACAACCCTGCAAAAAGAAATCAATGGCACATTTTCAAAGGTGAAATCAATAGTTTTGGGGGGGGCTTGTAAGACACTGTGCCCATTGTTTCTCGTGACATTATGGAAACTGCTACTTTTATCTCAATCTGATCTTCAAGAGCAAGTAACCTTGTTTGTGTTTCAATAGAAAAGTCACTCATGAATTTACATGGCCCTGTGAGCTCTATAGTGTTGATTGCAAAGATATAAAACCAAATAATGCCGTAAAACAGCCCTCCAGGCGCACTGCCTTTTAGAGCTATTTGCATAAAGATGGACTGCACATTGTTATGTGCATGTAGTTAAACTTTTAAGATCAAAGGAAAAAAAAACCTTCTTATGCTCCCCAGGGCTCAGAAATTGTAACCTATATAATCATTTCACAAGCAACTTCCAGAGATGAAACAAGAGGAAAGCCTAACAAGATTGTTGAAAGTCGGCATCGTGTTTGTTTCTGCCTATAACATGCAACATTAAAGTAAAGCCCTGCCTCACGGAACGCCATTTCCATGTAGGACATACGTAAATAAATGCTGACACCCAGCATTTGGGAAGTGTGAGCAAAGCCTTGCCAATTCATAACTAGTTCTTCACGCATATGATTAAAATAGAAACAGGCAACCAAATAATGTGATTTTGATGTTTCATTTGTCACCACTTTTCCTTCTAGAATCCATGCCATGTGTATTCACAAAATGTGCACTTTACAAGGTTTATGCATCTTAAGTATGAATCACTGGTGAGTTGGTGTTTTAACTATATTTAAGAAATTATAGTGTAGCACTGGTCAAACTCTAACTTTACTGAAATAAAGGTATACCTAAATAATTCAAGTGCATTTTGCCATTGACATTACAAAACAATTACCAGAAAAATAATTCTCTTTTTCTCTCTTCTAAAATATTTCAGTTAATATTCAAGGGGAATTAACAGATTGGTTTTTGTTTGTTTCTTCAGTAGTCACAAATCAAAGTATATGATAAGGGTTTTGTTTTCCTTAGAATCTTTTTTTAATTAATTTTTAAAATTATTCACTTTATATCCCTATTATAGCCCCCTCCCTTGTCTCCTCTGATCTCACCTTTCCTGCCTCTTCCCCCTTCCCCTTCCTCTAGTCCTCAGAAAGGCGGACCCCTCCTCCGCAATCATCTGACCCCAATCTATCAAGTTTCATCAGGACTACCTCTGTCCTCTTCCTCTGTGGCCTGGCAAGGCTGCCCCACCAGCAGGGAGTGACCAACAACTGGGCATCAGAGTCCATGTCAGAGGTAAGCCCTACTCCACATATTATGGGCCCCACATGGACCAAGGATGGAGAAGACCAAGACCTCTGCTCAGATGTAGTCGATGGGCAACTCTGCCTCCTTTAGAATCTTGTCTAACCAATTTCTAGTTCAACTCAGCTGATGTGTGTGTGTCTGTGTGTGTGTGTGTGTGTGTGTGTTATTTGTAATAGAGAATTTGTTTTTTAATAATAACCGTCAATCCCTGACATCAATAACACGCAAGCCCCTTCAAAAATGGGGCTGAGATAGATCATTCTATGATTACAAAAATGACCCCAGACAACTTTCCTATAAGATGACCCAGAATGGTGATTAAAGTCTTTTTAAACAATTTATGTGATTGGGGAAATAAACTGGCATTGTATTTACTACCTATCCATTTTCTTCATAGCTATTAAATTCTTTTTCTTAACTGTGTGAATTATTTATATGGTTTATGAAAACACCAGTCCTCATAATAATGAAAGGCTAATATATACATACCTCCAAAATGACAAGAAATTTAGTCAGTAATGATCATTAATAATTAATAATTAATATTTAAGTTAACAACATTTTAGGGGATTCATGCAAAAATATGATAATTTCAAAATACTTGGCTTCTAAATATTTAAGTTTACATTTAAATAAGAATTTAGCCACAGAATTTACAGATGGCAGATTTGTTTCTTACTCTGTGATGTGTGAATAAAAAGATGTTTTTGCACATTTCATGAGAGTAGAACACAATAACATTTTTAAGCATAGTTTGTCCATAAGTATGAAGAGCTGCAAATACTATTAGCTGTAATGCATGTTAGCATTTGTCACAGTGACAAACGCACAAGATAAGCAACTTAACTGTTCACTTTGGCTCACAGTTTCAGAGAGTTCATTCCATGGCCCTGCTACTCTGGCCTCAGAGGAGGCTGTGACACTGCACATCGTGGTGACAGCATATGGTAGGCTTGTGTGATGCCAACATTCCTTCACTTCATGCAGGCATGGAAGTAAGGCAGCAGAACGGATAGTGACCTTGGCATTTCCTTTAAGGGTATACTCTAAATTTCTTCAGTTTATCCTCACTGGATAAGAGTAGCTACTGCTCTTCTGCAAGAGCAGCTCCATTGGTTCTTAGCATCCATCACTCACAGTCACTGTAAATCCAATTCCAGGAGATCTGATAGATACCCTCTTCTGGCCTCTAGGAACCCTGCATATGTATGGTGCCCATGCAGAAGACATGCAGGCACACCACATGCATAAACAAAAACTGTTTTTAATGAAAAAAATAAATTAAGATCTAGTTGCCTGGAAGTAAATGTTGATATGCATCTATATAATCCAAAAATCTACCTTAAATTAATACCCTAATGGGCACATGCACAGTTCTGCATGCCTTCTTTTCTCACTCTGTTTCTGTGTCCTACTTCTCTGAATTAGTAAAGGTGATGCAATTCATACAGAAGAAAGGTAAAGCACAACCCTTTCAAAGCTGAGCTTGCCCTCTGTTACCAAAAGTCTTGCATACACACACACACACACACACACACACACACACACACACACACACACACACACTTCTATGAGTTTATGAGCTTTACTAAAAGATTGAACAATTATGTGGTGGAATATTCACTTATTGTACATGGATTTTTAGTCTTCCTATCTCTCTTTCTCAGTCCTTCTAGAAGGAAGAGCCAACCCTACCCCTATGCCCGTGTACTTACGCTTATGTATTGAATTTCCTGAGTTCTCTTGAAGTTTCAGCCTTCTTTTAAACAAAATTTCCAGACATATGATTTGGGTGAACATAGGACTATTATTGGCAGAATTCTTGAAAATCAAAATATTTTTGCTTGTTCTTTTATGGTGACTAATGAAAGATCTCTTTATACCGTAAGCAAGGCTTCCATGTTTAAAGAAATATAAGATAATTCATTCTTACTGGAAACCTTTCAAGTCATGTAAAGCAAGCCATCACCCCCATTCCTATCTCTGCTTTCACTAAAAATAGCATCTTCAACCTCAGCTAAGAATGTTTGCATAAACTGCTTTTGCTCTCTGGTTGTTTGGAGAATGAACAACCACTCTCTACCAACTGAGCCTGAGGTACACATCCATTCATCCTTATTTTCTGTCTCTGTCTCTCACTCCCTCCCTCGCTCCCTCGCAATTCTCTGCCTCCCCTCTCCCTCCCACCTTTCCTCTCTCATTCTTGATTGAACAATACCTTTCATGCAGCTAAAATGATAAATTTCAACTGACAAAAGAAAATGATAGAAGGCCAGTGTTCATCATCCTGGCACTCGCCTCCCACACAGCAGTATTTGGATTCATTCAGCATCCTGCTACCTTGCAAAGCTGTCTGCTGCTTTCTTTGCTCCCAGCTATTAGTTTTTATGTCTTCTTTTTTTCGTTTCTTCCTATAAAAAATGTTATCATGTGCTCCTGGAACACATACAGACTTCCGTGTCTCTGCATAGAAATACTGATATGTGGGTTTTGAATACTTAGTGTGGCCTAAGCCATGAAGCCCCTTTATCCTAGTGAATCAGCCTGGGGATTATTTTCTCCAGTCATGCAAGTTCAGAGAGATACTTTAGAACATGCATAGACAAAAATTAAAGAGAAAAACTCTATGTGGTGATTATTTTAGTTTGGGCTAAAACTCCTAGCTTAGCCTAGCAAAGCGGCACATTTGTTTTAAAGGGGAGATATGGTATGTTCTATTACATGAAGAACAGCCTTATACCCTGACTCACCATCAGAGCTTCAGCTTGCTTGCTTGCTTACTATTTAGGCTAAAATAGTAAAGGGCAGAATAGACCACCAGAAACAGGACATCAGTGACTACAGGAAGTGTTTGAATCTCATTGTATCCAAGAACAGAGAAAAGTTGGAACTAAATGATTTATATGAAAATCAGATGGGGTGAATTCATGAGTCACGCTGCCTCAGTTTCAGCAAGCATGTACTTTGAAACGTGGGCATCCCCTCCTACTGTCATCTGATTTTTCTATGGAAAGCCATAGAGAAAAAGATGTAGGATAAAGGAAGAGATGGAAGTCATATGGGATTGGAAGAGGAGCCTTATAGTTCCCTTCTCATTCAGACTACAGCTTGACATTCTTCCAAGTGTGAGTCTCCCTTTCAGACTACAGTTTTCTTTCTCTAGCATTCTTCCCTCATGATGGCCTCCTTTATGACTAACAGGTTAGAGTGGCGAAGACTCAACACCACTCCAAATGGTTTCTAAAGCTCAATTTTTGAGGCCGTATCATCTTAGGTCTAAAATTTACATCACCAACTGCTCTCAGAGTGAAATATTCACTGGGAAAATAAATTTGTTGAGACTATAAAGGGAATGTGGAAGTCAAGACATGTTTACTTATCTGAATTTGAAATAATAGATATATGGATAAATATACAATTGGATTCTGGATTATTTGTGTTTTAAACAGAACTAGTAAGAACATAATGCTTTACAGTATAAATAGTTTGTCTTGTTTTATGATAATTAGTGTTAGTATTTAGAATGAGACTTTCTATTTAGATTAATTTTGTAAAGACCATCATTATTATAATTAATTAATATAATTAATAATTTTCTTCAATCACAGCTAGCCTTTTCTTTTTTGATTTTACTAATGTTTATGCTATCAACTGCTTGTGTCTCTAGGGATTTACTCATTCAGAAAGTAAGTACTTTGATATATAAAACAATTCATACTTTTTAATTACTAAATTGGAAAAATACTTGATCAAATGGCTAGCACCAGAGAAAATAACAGCAATAATTTTAAGTTATTGCCAACCGTGAAGTTATGGATTGTTCGTGATTATTTTACTTGTATTAAATTAATTAATTAAAATTTCATATGCTACCAGAATAAGCAAAAGAAAACATTATTTGCTTGAGCATTCTGGCATCCCTTAGAACCATTGTTAGAGAATACAATTAAGTCTAATAATAGAATCCAGCCAGGTCATTTGCATTACTCTAAATTAAAGAATGGATTAAGCAGGTGGAATTGGATAGTTTAGGTTTAGAAGGTCAACCTATTCACACATTTATGTTCCAGTAGGTTTATCTGGTCAACCCATTCACACATTGATATTCCAATGGGATTTTGGCTCTATGAAATTCAAAGGATATACACAAATATCTATTATGTGGTCACTCACTTTAGAAATTGCCAATCTCAGGGGAAATGCGCAATATCAAGTTAACTGCCCCCTTCTACCTTTGGTATCATGTGCCTGTAATCTCAGTACTTGGGAGCTAGTGGCAGCAAGATCACTTCAAGTTCAAAGACAGCATGCTCTATAAGCGACCAGTGCCAGCCAGGGCTACATAGTAAGACTAAGTCTCAAATCAAAAGTTAATTACAATACTTGATGCTAATGATAATTGTTCAAATATGAGCACAATATAAGAACCAGAACTCTAGACTGTTCAGGATGACAAACATTAACCATAACATATTAGTGAGAATACCACAGAAGAACATGGCGTGGTGGTACACATCTTTAATGCCAGCACTTGTGAAGGCAGAAGTAGGTAGATTGCTGTGAGCTCCAAGCCAGCCTGGTCTATAAATCAAGTCTAGGAAAGCTAAGGCTACATAGGGAAACCCTGTCTTGAAAACACACACACACACACACACACACACACACACACACACACACACACACACACACGAGAGCACGAGAGAGAGAGAGAGAGAGAGAGAGAGAGAGAGAGAGAGAGAGAGAGAGTTCATCCTAATACATTCATTGTATTAAGTAATTTTATCAAGTATTAATTGTCCATTTTCACAGAAGCATACAGAACCAATAGGTTAGGAAGTCTGCAAGGCCTCCATAGGTGAATGATTGATCTGTTGACTTTATTCCTGCTTTGAAATTAATAAGTGCCTGTGAAATCTATGTAAATAGCCAAACTTGAAAACCCATGGTTCAAAGAACAACTCGCGGCCTTGATCAAACTCTCAAGAAATTCTCTCCAGAGATCTGATAGGTGGCAGGTGTTCCACATGAAGTAGATTAAATATGCTGCAGGGCTATTCAACTTTTCTCAAATACACCATTTCTCCAGTGTTACATAGAAAATGTTTGGAAGAGCAATAAGTTAAATGGTATCAAACAAAATGTAGAAACAGGGTACTCATCTGGTAAGTAAAAGCAAAACAATTGCAGACATACTACTGTGATAACAAAAGGAGTAAGAAAAGAGAAGGAAGAAATGAAGGAAACCGTTAAAGGTTTACAGTGTATAATGTGATGCCTTGTTTATCGTATCCATGTAGAAAACTTCAGTGGGTAATACATTTGTGTGCATACTATGTGCACTGTCTATGGTTTCTGTGTATTTTGGGTTTTGCATATCTCTGTGTGTCACATGTGGATATGCTGCATACATGTGAGAGTTTGAGGTGTTAACTCCTTCATTTGTGGGCAGATGCTAAACCAGGACACAGAGAATTGTCTTTTGTCACTCAGCTATATTGTCTTGAACAAGAACTGTCAGAGATTGAAGGAGAAGTAAGGAAGGACTCTAGGAGGAGTAGAGAAGAAATTATAATCAGGATAGATTGTATGAGAGAAGAATATATTTTCAATAAAGGAGAGAGGAAAGAGAAAAAAGAGAACCAAGCTATCTCAGTGAACTAGAATCAAGTTGTTTTGTCCAGGATGAGTATCCACAAAGCTCTTGACATTCATTTGTCTCCAACCACCAATGATGAGGTTGCAACTCCACACATCCACGCACAGCTCTTAAGGTGGATGATGTAGAATCAAACTCAGGTCCTTTTACTTTCAGTCTGAGCATTCTTGCCTACTGAGCCATCTCTATAGCCCCTAAAATATTGTCAAAACATGCTCCCCAGGTATTCTGAGACAAGAAAACAATGAAAGATTAGAGGAGTGAAACAGACCACTCAAGGTCACCCAGATTTTAAAACAAACAAACAAACAAACAAGCTAAAAACAAATCCACACATCAGAACAAAGACATCTCGTAAAACCTTCTAATCCTCTTGTATTTCCCAAGGTATTTCTTCAAAACCATTTCTTCCACATGAGGTGAATAGCTTCAACCATAAATGTTTCCATTATAGCCTTCTGAAGTGTAAATAAAATTCTTAGCTAAGTCCATATGTACAGTTAGCAAGGCCAGCCTACTGTCTACATTCTATGTGTCCCAGTGTCATACATATGTACAGTTAGCAAGGCCAGCCTACTGTCTACATTCTATGTGTCCCAGTGTCATACATATGTACAGTCAGCAAGGCCAGCCTATTGTCTACATTCTATGTGTCCCAGTGTCATACATCATACATTTCAAGAAATGGCGTAGAATTGAAAGCTAGAATCTAGTGACAGCATCTATGAATTCGAGCTCATCAGGTCATGTAAATACAGTTTCCTCATCTGAAAACAGGGACATGGATCACACCATTTTCAAAGCCTTTTGTTTTCACAGATGTGTTAGGTTTTTCCGGCTCTTAGAAAACACACATGGGCTGAGGAAGCACCTCAGCTATAACCTGTTGCCTCAGAAGCAAGAGGACCTGAGGTTAATCCCAGAATCTATACTTTAAAAGCCACCCACAATAGCCATTATACTCCAAGCAATTGGGGGGCAGAAGTGAAGACAGATTAATAGCTTGGGCTCGAGGACCGGAATCTTAGCAAATTTATAAGGCAGTGAGACATCTACTTTTAAAAACTAAATTAGATACTACCTGAGGAACACCAGAGGTTGTATTCTGTACATATACATGTGTACCATACACAGATGTGCAACTAGATATACAGGCATACACACGCATGAACCGTCACACTCAATATATTATGCTTGGGTGCTTAAATATGTTGTATTTTGTTTTCAGACTCCTCAATAATAGGAAACATGTCACAGATTCCTTCAGCCAAAGTGATATGGAATGCTATGGGGAAAAATTCATTACAGAAAATTCTACCAGTAAACTACTGTCTCAAGTACCACATGACATCATAAAAAATAATAATTATAAGTAGAAACGGTCTGGAGCAAACACCATTTCCTTCATATTGATCTCATCCATAGGACAACTTTGATAAACTCTGAATGACAATGAGCATCACAGATTAGAAACCATTACTCAAAACTATGACACACACACACACACACACACACACACACACACACCCCACAACCACACATACATCATATGCACGTGCATATATAAGTACATGTTTGTCTTATATGCTAAGACAAATTAACATTTGTGTATCAAAGACCCAATATGACTGGAAATAATTTTAAGTCTAATGTTCACAGAATAATGTGAAGACTAAAAATACTGACTTAGTGAAGTATAAAGAAATAACTTAAATAAAGGACCACTCTCTCAAAGTCAGTGTGACCCATAGTTGTAGCATTTTTGTTTTCTGAGTTCCCTTCAATGTGATTTTTCAGTAGTGTCAGAAAATAAACAGTAAGCTTGTGTTCTATGGCTGGAACAAATACATTTTGTCGTAATGTGTAACAGAGAGATGGAGTTCTAAAAGTTCATCTCCACATGGGGCATCCAAAATATACTTAAGCCCAGTTGAGAGCGTATGGCCTGTCAAGGTTGAGGTAGATCCATGAGGACTCGGCGGCCTGGAGGAAGCATACATCCCTGCTTGTGTTTGCAGCTACCAATTGCTTCTGAAATCACAGACTTCTTACCTGTGCAAATAGTACACAGTTCAGAAAGTTTCAGTGAAAAGTGGCTCTTTCCCAATTCAGGACTCTGTTTCAAGTAGCAAATCACTGGGATCTTTCAGTGGGGGTGTAAAAAGGAGAAAACTAATCATTCCGTTACATAGAAGGAAGGATACGTAACATGAAGATAATTCTTCATTATTTTCACAACTAAGATATAAACCAACTCAAAATGTGACAGACTTATGCTTCATTAACTGACTTGTAGGGCCATAACCTTTTATTCATATCTGTTCATTTGAGCTACTATTCAATGTATGAAGTCACAATGATTTCCTTTCCTCATTCCTGTAGCTCATATTTTCTAGCATTTTCTTGCTCTTAAAAATAATGACTTTGTCTAGCAGCTGTGAATGTCAAAGTAGTTTTCCTTCAGTTTTAAGTAGAGACACTGTGTTCTTTTTCTGTTTGTTTCAGCACTTCACAGGGAAATATAATCGTGTTAAAAATAAGAAAATCTATCAAAATTTGTACTCATAAAAAATGGTTAGAGACACTTAAAAAATAGAAGTGCTTACTTCAGAAAATTTTCAGAATTCCTGCGTTATATTCTCTGAGCACAAAGGAATTGAATGGCTCTTCCTGGGCACTAGGTCAAACTAAATGTTCCATTCCCTAGGTGTAGTGCCGTCAAGAACATATAAATGTGTTCTGTTCTCTATTGATTTGTTCCTCTTATCAAGTAAAGATTTATGCCTTAGTTTATAAACAGACTTGAAGTGAAAAATGACTTTGGATTCCAGATATTCAGTTGAACATCATAGAAACCAAATCGGTTTCTTTAAATTTACATTGATGTCAGGTCATTTTCTTATCCATTAAAATTTTTAAACAAATTAGCATCTGTCCATAATCCAGAGACTTGACTTTAAAGTAAAATAAAGTGTTTAATTTTGGTGAAGCCCTGAAAAATAATCCTTCTTTCTGATTCAGCTATGGAAGAGTAGTTTAGCCAAGCATCTCCAGCTAGAATGTATACCATAGCTTCTGCCTTGGTTCCAGGATCTGCTGTAAGAGCAGTATTCTTAGTTCCTACAATCAAGTTTCACCATCAATAATTTTCATAGTATTTCTAAGATTATCAAGGACGCAGTTTACGTGGGCCGGCAAAGAGGCAAAGGATTTAGAGACTCTGTGTCAAGACAACAGATTCTGGGGCAGCTGGTCCATTCTCAAAGTTAAGACAGTGAAGGTGAGGTGCTCTCTGACAGGTAGGGGTGGATGAGCAGAGAAAGAGACAAGGTCAAGGTTCTCTAGAGAAACAGAACCAACAGTATACATGTCCACATAGGATAAGATGGGTTATAAATAACCTCCTAACATGATTAGAGGCCCTGGAAGGTCTTTAAAGTTCAGGTGAATGGGCAGGCTGCACAGCCATGGGTGCCAGAGTTCTCCAGTCACCAAGCAGGCAGTTTGAACACCATGGTCCAGAAGAATTCTTGTACTACATTCAGGTCTATCATTCTGTTCTTTTTCGGTTGATATTTTACCAACTAATAATGAGGTCCTATTATTCCACTGATTAAATGAAGCCCAATCCGGGAGACTTACATGCTCTAGTCAGTCAACATTTTCACCTGCTAATGTCAACCAAATCTTCTGTCAGAGACCCACCCAGAACCACAGCCTAAGTCTCTGGACCCTCACACCTGAGTCAATTGGCTTCATACAAATAAGCATCAGAAGGCACACAGCATTGGCCCGACATAGGGAATCGGCATCCTTGTAGTTCTTAGGCTTTTTTCCCCCCATGACCTTTTCCCAAGGCTTCTGTGCTTGTTTGTATGTTATTGTGCCTTTCTTTCATTTCATTTCACTGACCTTAGTGAAGTCATGGAGAGACTGTGGAAAGGCTGAGAAAGTGAGGAGTGAAAATAAACAGCAGTGGACACACTTCTACCTCTGAAACATTAGTAGTACATTAAGAAATATTATAGCTGAGGAGATGACTCAGATGTCAAAGAACTTGTGATACAAGCATAATGAGCAGAATTCAGATCCCCAGAACCACATAAATGTACAGTTGGTATAGTGCCCTGTCTATACAGGAGGTAACACAGATCCTAGAGCCAAAACAGCTAGGTGGACAAGCATCAAAGAATAAGATGGAGAGCAATTGAAGAACACTTCTAACATCAACCTTGCCCCCATCTCTCTCTCTCTCTCTCTCTCTCTCTCTCTCTCTCTCTCTCTCTCTCTCTCTCTCTCTCTCTCTCTCTCTCTCTCACACACACACACACACACACACACACACACATCCATGAGCACCTGCTGCAATAAATGCACAGAGAGAGAGAGAGAGAGAGAGAGAGAGAGAGAGAGAGAGGCATGCACTCAAGCACACAGTAAACCACTGCCTCAAAAGAGAAAATATAAATGCTGATAACAAAGCCCTTAATTTTGTTATTATCTCACCGATACATGAACATCTGTATGGCCAGGGGGAATCAAACTCCAAAATCTGGACTACCCAAGAAATGCTTAGAAGAAACAGATGCGAATTTGCCAGAAGTTGGAAAACTCAAGATTATAAAAGCTACGCTTTTTGTTGTTATTGTTTTAATGTCTGTGCCACATTTTATATTAAAACAGTAGGATGAAGCAGTTGGTATGGATCTGTGTGTTGTAACAAGTCAAATCTATATACTCTAGTGTCAAATGGAAAGTATTTGGAGGTAAGTCATTGACAGTACAACTGGAGGTTGGCTCAGTTGTCATGAGCACTTGCTGTTTCCAAGGACCAGAGTTTGAGTCTCAGCACCCAGGAGGTTAAAATCTCCTGTTATCCCAGCTCCAGAGAATCCCTTCCTTCCTTCTAGCTTCCACAGAAAACAGCCCTCACACATACAAACATACATACAAACATGAAGACATAGACATATGCACATGCAAATAAAAATAAAATGCACCTTTAAGAGGTATATTCAGCAGTTCCTACACATGCTGCTGAAGTTAAGGAAATTGGAAAACAAAAATATAAAAAAATCATTGACCTTTCAGAGTTTGCATTACATGGTCAGTTCATATCGCCTTATTCCAAAGCTTACCTAGCTGTCCAGTGGACTCTTTGTTTTCTTTTTAAGCTGTAATGAGGTATGGCTAACATAGAGGAACTGAATATATTTAAGGCATGCAGCTGGCTAATTTGATGCACATTTTCAAATGATCACAGCAACCAAGCTTATTAATATATCTGTCACTTCTCACATAGTTACCCGTTTTGTGATGTGGCCACTTGAGATATATTCTCTTCAGTTTTCAAGCAGAAAAAAAAATGACAGCAGATGACAGTTGCCCTACTAAATGTAAAATCTCCAAACTCACCATCTGAGCATGTCTTCTGCAATGCCCACCAACAAAGCCATGGGAGCCACCATCCACCCTTTAATTTCCATATATGTTTCATTTATATTACAGAAATCTTGTAAAAGCCTACATGCTGTTATTTATCTTGTGAAGTAGTATAAAAGACCTTTATCTTTTTCCTTCTCAATTACTAAATTCCTAAGACATAGTACACAGTAAAATTCAAACATTATTCTGCCTCACAAAACCCTTCTTCATAACACTTTGTGAGATCTTGAAAGTAACTTGTACTTTCTGAAGGCATTTTATTCCCTTAGAGAAAGAAATGGGCCCATTGGAGGTGTGGGGTTGTAGAAGAGGATGGCATCTGTCATAACAAAAGAGGACCCTGGGGGACCCTGCGGCCCTTGTAGTGTCAGGTGTTTACTTGAAGGAGATGACCAGTAGTGGAGGCCATCACATTCACTTCCCATTTGGACTAGGGTGATAATTACATGAGGATGCACTTGCTCAGCAGTTACTGGCTGGCCCGAGGTACAAAGGAAAGCTTGGGTGTCAGGTAATGCAATATGCTCAAGCATAGTGGAACTAAGGTTCACTGTAGTCATGTCCTGCTTTTGACAATGTTGGAACTGTGGAAAGTCCACAAATTCACATCTCCATCATGTGTCCATGGATTTGTGTCTGTGCTGCTTTTCAGTTGTTCATATTTAAAGCCTATCTTGATTCAAAAATAATAATTATGACTAACATAAAAAACAGTATCATAAAAACAACCCTATGATATAGTTTATCTCATGTGCAGAAACTAACTTTTTTAAAGACATGAAAGCTTGAAGGGTATTTGAAATAAGAAGGGGACAAGTGGGACAAGTAGGAAAGATAAGAGAACAGAAGAAGGGATCCAAGATGGTGGCCCCAATCACACGCTGTGTCTGATCAGTATCAGATAATGGTGACTGCGCAGTGACTAAAAGACCAAACTGGGAGCTCCAGAACACCAATGCTGGAGTTTCCCAGAGAGAGACACTCTGGAAAGGATTTCAAAGGGGCTGCTGTGTCTGTCCTTCCTCCCATGCTGCTTGTTCCTGTTTCTGTCTTTGCTGCTGGAATCCTGATGAGGAAGAGTGGAAACACCCCAAGCAACCGAGTTTAAATAGGTCTACTTCCATTGTCCCCATTAAGCTCCTTTCTCTCCTATTAAGGGTGGATGAAGGATGGTAGAGGCATTAAAGAACCCCAAACAAATTACGTTTTAAAAAGATCAAAGCCTACATGGCATAAGGGTGCTGATGTGGGGAAAGAGAGAGAGAGAGAGAGAGAGAGAGAGAGAGAGAGAGAGAGAGAGAGAGAGAGAGAGAGAGGGAGAGACAGACAGACAGACAAAATGAAAAAATAAAACTATGTAAATGCATACATATATGAAAATGTAATAAGACCATTTTGTGAAATTAATATATAAAGAAACCATTTTGAACTGAACTGAATGAAAATTGGAAACCCTGCAAAGACAGCAAGCAAATGCTGAACTAAGCATTTTAAAATATTTTCAAATACTATTTTATTAAAAATAAAACTTTAAGATAAGCCATCCTTCAATAACTCAAGTGGACTTTGAACTTTGAACTCTGTAAGTATCATGCCTCAAATACCAAAAGCTGGTATTACAGGCACAAAAATCATGCTAGGATGGACAGCTGAAGAGTAGTTTAAAGAAAAATATATATATATATATGTGTGTGTGTGTGTGTGTGTGTGTGTGTGTGTGTGATGTATGTTGTGTGCTCAACCACCTGAAGTAACACTCTGTCACAGTGAAGTCATGAGGGCTTCTCCAACAGATCCTACATTTATCCATGATATCTATGCAGTCAGTGAAACTTGACTTCTTCCAACTTGAGACACCCAACTTTGTCAAACCAAGATGACATTATTAAAAGTTTTCACTAAAAAAAAAAAAAAAAAAAAAAAAAAAAAACCAACAAAATGCCCCAGATAGTGTGAAGTCTGTGTTTCTTTCTTTCAGGTTAATGTGACCCATTAATACATTTCAGAGTTTCTGGTGCATTTAAAATCAGTTTGTTAAATTCTTCTACAAAGGGGAGGAATAAAAAGTCTTCAGATTTGTCATGATGTAACATTGTGAAAATTAAAGCAATAGAGCCCCCTGGTGGACATTATTAATGCTGCAAACAATAAAACAGTTGACTCAATAGATTTGCTGAAATTCATGAGTGTAATATTGACTAAGGCAGCAATCATTCATCATATAAATCTTACCTGAAACTGATAAAGATGGCTTTATTGATGTAGGTAAGAATCTTGGTGTGTGCTTCCTTACTCGATGAAATAAAAAGGAATTATTTCTTAATTTATCAATTTTTATCAGATGTTATTATATAAAACAAAATTTAATTTTAAGCATATTTTGTGCATATTCCTCTCTTCACCCAAGTCCTTGCAGATCCTTTGCCTGTCCCTACCCACTCACCTTTAATTTCTTTCTCTGAAAAACAAACAAAAACTCTATGCAAAAACAAAACACCCCAAGCCCCAGAAAACAAAATAAAACAGGAGACAAAACCAGCCCGAATGGAGTCAAATCAAAGAACACCCACAATAAAGAATCTGTGGAGTCCATGGTCTGTTGGTCGGCTACTCCTGAACATGAGTCCTTCCTGGAGTTGTTGATACACCCAGTGTCACCACATTTCAGAAACCTGATTTCCCTCTCCTAGCATGTATAAATGCCAGTTCAGTTGCTATCCTTTATCTTAGTTGCTAGGATTTCACTCATTCGTTCTTTTTTTTTTTTTTTTTTAATATGGCAAAGTAAAAGGCAATAAGACACAAAACAAAAAACAAAAAAACAAAAAACCTAACACATTGAAGTTGGACAGGGCAAACAAACAGAAGAAAAGGAACCCAAGAGAATCAGAGCCCCACTCCTTGGTCAGTTCATGTGAGCAAGGCTCATAGTTTAGAGGGTCTTGTATTCTTGCTGTCCTTCACCCCTCTGTCTCTTTCCATCGCCTTTCTGTAGGGTTATCTAATCTCTGAGGGGAAAGGTTGATGGAGACTTCCTATTTAGGGCTGTGTTTTCCAAAGTTTCTCACTCTCTGCATAATGTCGAGCAGTGGGTCTCTATATTTGTTCCCAGATGCTGCAGGAGGAAGCTTCTCTGATAGTAAGTGAAGAAGGCACTGAACTACAAAGATAGCAGAATATTGATAGAAATCATTTTATCACAATTTTTAGACACCAGTACTTTTTGGTGTTGGGTATGGGTACCATCTCATGGAGTGGACCTTAAGTCCCACCAGTTATTGGTTCTTACTACCACAGGCTTTGTGCCACCATTGCACTGCAATATCTTGCAGGCAAGAAACAATTGTAGAGGAAAGGATTTGAGGTTGGCTTGGTGCTTACATTTCTCTTTTGGTAGCATTCACAGTTCCTTCCTGTACATTAGGTCATAGCGTGGAGGCACCCGTTCAACGTCTCCATGTTCAGTCCGTGTTGCCTTGCTATCTGTTTGTGAAGAGTAAACTAGTCTCTTGGTGACAGCCTGGATTGTTTGGGAACTTCCATGGAGTCCATTTGGAAACAACAACAACAACAACAACAACAACTCAATTAGATGTAACCCAGTGCTGCTGCTGGAAGATTCTTTGGTGACAAGTGATGGTCAGCTGGGACTCTTTCTCACCCTCTATTTGGTGATTTCATTTAGAGCACTGTCATAAATGCATACATTTTAGGAAGCTTATACTCTATTAGACTTCCATACTATTCCTGACATATCCCTTAATTTTATCTGTCTTTCCCCATATTCCCTTCCACAATATTCTATCTCCATTCCCCATTTGATCTTCTGGTTCCTGCACGCCCTCACTGACTGTGTCAGTTCATAATCCATTAGATTTCCCTTTCCTGCCATTTAATTCTATTTACTTATTCTTTACCTACCCTCTGTGGTTCTATGGGTTATAACTTGGTTATTATTGACTTAACAGATAATATTCAGATGTAAGTGAATACATAACATATATTTCCTTATGATTATGGAGTGCCTCTCTCATGGTGACTTTTACTAGTTTCATCAATTTAATTGAACATTTCATGATGTCATTTCTTTAATGGTTGGGTAATACTACATTGTATCAATGTACCAAAATTTTCTTTATCCATTCTTCTGTTGAGGGACATTTAGGTTGTTTCCAGTTTCTAGCTAACATAAATAGATCAACAATGAACATGGCTGTGCAAATGTCTATATGTAGGTTCATACAATATATGTGTATATATATACATATATATATGTACACACACACACATATATATATATACACACATATATGCACAATATCTGCTATTTGGACTGTGAACTCTGAGCCTGGAGAATTAAGATGTCTCACTATTTAATATTTCTTGCTTGTGACAAACCTATGTACCTGATTTTGGAATCATCACCTATGTAAAAAGTATCTTTGTCACCACAGTACTATATATGGACAGAGCCAGGGGAATCACTGATGTTTGCTGCTGACAGCACAGTCCAATTTCACTGAGAGACACTGTAACATGAAATAAGAACCAAAGAGATAGAGGAGGCTTCTGATGCTACCCACTGGCCTTAATATATAAATACTCACACTTAACATGGGCAGAAACCACTGTAACATGGAAAAACATCTATACATGTGTGTATAAAGATGAATAAAAGTAAGATATTTTAAAATATGATTTCTTGGGAGCTGGAGAGATGGCTCATTAGTAAAGAACTCATATGAGTCTTGTACAGGACCAGAGTTTTAGTTGCTAGCACTCATAACACAGGTCACAACTGTCTAACTCTAGTTCCAGGGGATATAATGCCCTTTTGAGCTTCTTCTCTGTTGAGGCCAGTGGAATAGAAACAGCAAATAGCTTTAGAATTTGTGGAATGCAGCCCACCATTAGCCCAACCATGATGAGTGTGCCTCAGAGAGGCAGAGCTCTGAGATCTATGTGTTCTGAGAATTTCAAGCTGTTGTGGTGCACCTCTCTGCCTGTTGTACTCATTTTCATCACCGGTCTCCTAAATTTATCAGGTGCTTGAAAGCTCTAAAGGGGCTTACAGCCCTCACTGATCACTATCACTGACACTACAATAACAGTGTTTGATCTGTTTCAGGCACTGCTGCTGAAGTAGATTAGTGATTCAAGCACCACCACAGCTAGAAAGGACTTGAGATGTAGACTGTTAGTAACATTACCACTCCTAGAAAGAATGTGGAGATGTAGATTGTTAGTAGCGTTAGGCTAAGATGTTTTGCCAGTGTCTCTGATGTAGGAAATCTAAGGGAGAAATCTGAGTTTCAGGAAGGCATACTCTTAGTAGTTGAGCTAGGGATTTTTTTTTTTGTTTTTTTTTTTTTTATGTCAGAGAGAAATAACAGAAGCAGCCTGACTAGTACTAGCTAACATACCCTTCTTGTTAAAAAGCCAGACTGGTGACCAAGGTAATGACTAATTTCTTGTACCCATTTTTGCCTTCAGCTTCTTGATATTATTTAATTAAAAAATAATTTTGTATATGTGTACCCTGGGGATTTAAAATAGAAGTGACTAAGTTTTTATATAAAAGTTTAGATTTGTAATTCTTTTAACATTTTTATAAGATTACTTTTTAAGATACATAGTAAAATAATTTATCCTTTCTTTGTCATAGCAAATTGCAGCCTGCCAGAAAGAGAAGCTGGCCAAAAAAATTACCTTGCTTGCTTACAATTTGTTAGTCTATAACAAGTTACTTAGCTAGAAATGTATGTGGGTTCTTGAGAATAACTTCTTTTTCCTCCACAGTACATAAAGCATTTGGTCACCTGAGGGTATTTGGGAACATGACTTTTTTTCTACTTATACTCATTGTAATTGCTCACTTAAAAAATAGAATGTACCACATTGTGATTTTTGTACTAATTCAAAGTTTTTCTGGGATATATAAGCTATGGGAGAAAAAATAAATTTGTTGGAGCTTGTTTCATGTACCATGTTTTGTGTGTGTGTGTGTGTGTGTGTGTGTGTCTGTGTCTGTGTGTGTGTGTCTGTATGAGAGAGAGAGAGAGAGAGAGAGAGAGAGAGAGAGAGAGAGAGAGAGAGAGAGAGAGAGAGAGATCATGCCTGCTGGCTGTCTTTTCTGCAGGCCCCAGAGAGTTTCTCACCATCCCCATGGAGTTTCTTGCTGACACCAGGTAGTCTTCTACTGACCCCAGGGAGCTTTCTGCTGGACCTAAGGAATATTTTGCCAGTAACAAACATATCCAAGTTAAGTCCTAAAATAAATAAAACATATGGTAGTCATTCATCAATTCATTAAATTCTTATTGCACTGAGAATTACAAACATGTTAATGACCACTGATAAATGAAGATTGATTTATCTCACTTGAGTACAACGCTTGATATGTCTTGGAACCAATCTGTGATGTTCTTTAAGGAAGCTGTACTAGTTTTCTGTGGCTTTTAATGCAATAAAACCTGTACAAAGCCACAAATAAGATGACAATCCTCCACACTGTCGTAATTTGTCACTGATACAGATTACTTTTTTTTAT
The DNA here is from genome assembly GCF_903995435.1 of Acomys russatus. Lineage (NCBI taxonomy): Eukaryota > Metazoa > Chordata > Mammalia > Rodentia > Muridae > Acomys > Acomys russatus. The sequence continues at coordinate 54,557,474 of NC_067154.1, forward strand.
TAGGGAAGGTAATTCCATGAACAGATAATATAACACTGGCAATGTGGCAGATTAAATGTATTACAAAGAAAATTTACTTAAATTCATGGCTTGGGAATAATTTGAGAATCAATGACAGCAGTACATTGCTGAGTGTTTGTGTGTATGTGTCACCTGTACTGCATGGAAAAAAAATGTCACTTGCTTCAAAATTTTCTGAGTGTACCATTTGACACCTCTGCACACAACGGTCTCTGACATCACATTTGGGTTCCTTTTACTGTGTGCTCAGGCACTGCTCTCATGAGCAGCAAATCTCTGCATAGCAAATTTTAAAAATTTGTGGGAGTGTTGTACTAAAGAAAAAGTAATTAGCACAGTTTAAGGTGGAAAAGATGGAGAATGCAATATGAGAGATCAAATATCTAACAATGATAATATGTCAAGAAATGACCATAGTTTCCACGAATTCCGAGAAGTCTTAAGGACTCTATTGATTTTCTGTAAGGCATGTATCATCCTAATCATTACAGCATAGAACCAGGTAACGGTTGGAGTCTACAATTATTGAAAATTCCTGTAATCTAGGTTACTGTGACAACCTTACTATTGTCATGTCTAAACCACACTCCCACAAGATGATTACTTTAACCTTCTGCTTAAAACACCCCTGCCCCCGTCTCCATTGTATAACATCTTATGTCTTTGTTTTTATACTTGATTCACTTTAACCTCTTAGCAAGTGATGTAAATTCTCTTAAGCTTTGGAGTGATGCCCCGTGATATTACTAGAATACTGTCAGCTTTATTTTTCCTTAAAATTTTTTCCTACATTATATATTGATTATATTTTCCATGTCACCCTACTGTCAGCTTTTTTTTTTTTTTTTTAAACCTGGGTTATGTACGCTTTTTCATTATACACCAGTTTTCTTTCCAAATGACAGGAAATGAATAGTAATGAAGAATTGTGTCACCCAGTAACATTTCACTAACAGAGCTATGATCCCTATGCTCTAATTAATTTCAGGAAAACATGTAATTCACAGACACCCTCTTTTCATTTTAAAATTGATATGAATTTTTAACAAGTATTTTAAGAAATTTTCTTTCTCCATCTCTCTCTTTTTTTTCTCTCTGTCACCACCATATCATGTATGTATACTTGTGCAATTAACAACACAGGCACTTTCACCTTGCCGAGGGTGCCAGTCCATCCAGTCTTCAGGATTCTGGGAAGCAATATTATTCAGAAGACCCATGTCCAGAAGTCAAATGGTGTCTGTCAAGGTTGACTAACTGACTACTTTGCATCAAAAGATCTTCAAGACTAACTCTATGTTACCACATACCCATGGACGTCTTACTTTCCCAACACAAAAGAACATCCATTGCATCCACATTTCACTGCATTACTCTTTTGTGTGTCTCTAATCTGAATTCTATTAAACCTTTTAAGATTCCCCAGTGTCCTGTGGAAGGACTGAACATCCTTTAATTCTCTAACTTGTGATATATTTCTTGCAACCTTCTTTTCTTTCTTTAGCAGGGTATCCATGATAATTCTCATTCCCTGCGGCCTTCTCAGTAGATATTTGGATCTGCTTACAGGACAAATTGAGTTATATATAGATGTATGTGCTGACAAGGTTTTAAGAACATATTTAGTAGTAATCCTTAAAATGATACAGAGAGTATTGAATAATTGTTGCCTTTGGAAATCCTGAATATTACTAATTACTACTAATTAGAATAAACTTTAAAATTTTTAGCATGCATACCTAAATAAACATAGTGGTAAAATTTACATATTGCATTATAATTTGTCTACCAGATGTGGAATGTGACTATATAAATATTTACTTAAGTATGCTATGAACTTGGATTTGTCTCTATGGCTTTTAACAGAAAGAAAAAAGAAAATGACGAAAGAAAAGAGCAATAAAAATATACCTAAAAGATTGTTTCAAAATAAATAAACAAAAAAACAAAAAAAGACTGTTTCACAGCAAATACCCTGGTAGGTCTTCTGGCTCTTATCTTTCTACCTCCTTTCCCACGATGTGTATAAGACATGGAAATGTCAATATAGAGGGACTGATATTGATGGGATGGGATCTCATGGGGTCCTACACCAGACAAAGACTCACAGGCAGCTGACAACTGCTGAGACAGGGAATATTAGCTTCTCCCAGGAAGGAGTCCCCTAATTTGTTATCCAATGCAAATGGTCAGTCCTAAGATCAGACACACAAAAACAGTCTCAGTAGCTTATATTTATATATTTGTGCATGTGTGTGTGTGTGTGTGTGTGTGTGTGTGTGTGTGTAAAACAATAGTCAAAGACTTTAAGAGTAGGAGGAGGATGTGCATGGTATTGGAGAGAGGAAAGGGAAAGGGGTAAATGATATAAGTCGATCTTAATTGAAATATATAAAATAATTAAATAAGATGGCAACTAAAAATACTCAGAGATTCACACTGCTGATAGTATTAAAGCCAAACAGTTTCTTAGAAGAAGACATCTAGTCTGAGAGGGGTCCCGCTCAAACTAAGGCACCAGCCAAGGACAATACAGGAGGTAAACTTTAAACCCCTTCCCATATCTAGCCAATGGTCAGAATATTCTCCACAGTTGAGTGGAGAGTGTGATATGACTTTCTCACGTACTCTGGTGCCTCACATTTGACCATGTCCCCTGGAGGGGGAGACCTGGTGGCACTCAGAGGAAGGACAGCAGGTAGCCAAGAAGAGACTTGATACCCTATGAGCATATACAGGGGGAGGAAATCCCCCTCAGGAACAGTCATAGGGGAGGGGAATAATGGGAAAATGGGGGGGGGGGAATGGGAGGATACAAGGGATGGGATAACCATTGAGATGTAACAAGAATAAATTAATAAAAAGAAGAAGAAGAAGAAGAAGAAGAAGAAGAAGAAGAAGAAGAAGAAGAAGAAGAAGAAGAAGAAGAAGAAGAAGAAGAAGAAGAAGAAGACACCTATTATGTTGGACCCGGTGTTTAGATCGAAGTCTGTCATTACTGGATAACCCCAGAGCTCGGTGCTAAAATGTCTCCCTTCCTGAGTTGGGTTCCCTCCTCTCTGCCTGATCAGGAGCAACCACAGATTCTCTAAGGAGTGTCATACAGCCCTCAAGAAGATTACAGGCCCAACTCTTTCCCGTTAACAAATCCATGCAGTATGTACCTGGGAGTTCCTGGAAACACGCCCCCTCGCCCGCCCCATGCTAATAAGATGACTTAATACCTTAGATTTCATCCAATGACCTTTTTTCATACCTCTAACCATACCTAGAGTTCTTTCCCCACCCCTTGATAACCATAAAATAATTGAGTACTGAGTTCCCTGCCTCATGATTGGACTGTGCTGCAGCATGTAAAGGAAATGTCTTTGGCACGCCAAGCCCAGGGAATCAAACACGTTCACCCTCAAATTCCCTCCCACTTCCCAAGGTTTATAAGTCCATATTTTACATGAAATAAATGAGGCCACCTCCATCTATTTCATCAAAGATCGTCTGTTATTCATCATTTATTTTGGGGAAGGAAGGGCTCTCCTCCTCCGTGAAGCGTCCACTACTGGACACCCAGGCTTGACTACTGGCTTAGCAGCCAGAGCTAACTTGGTGGTGGCTACCGAAGTCTGCTCAACTGCCTCAAGCTGCTGATCACCACGGACCAGCTGCTGGACCTGCATTCCACCCGTAAACCAAGCAGGCAGGTACGTTTGCCTGCACCCGCTGCCATTGGAACACTACGATATCAAAGCCAGCTTTGGAATTCTTGATGCTCGGCCATTCACCAGCGTGGTATCGGCTCAGCTTGCTGCCACCGTCTTTCTCACACCATTCCACCTACAGCAGTGCCCATCTACAAAGGCCCGCAGCTGTCCTCGAACCAGCCATTCTGTCCACTGGAGCCAAACCAGGCTCCTGCCACTTGCCTCTTGGTTTTGGAGCTCCAAGCCTTCATTATCAGCTGTTCTCCAAGCAACCAATGACTTGCCCAAGTAAGGCTTGCCCCTTGCTGCTGCCTGGGTTGGGTTTCAGAGCCCTGAGCTCCTTGCTGCCAACTGCCCTCGTGCTGGCCAGCTAGAAGAGGAGTAACTTTTATTGCAGAGAAGTCTTTTTGCCCTGCACCTCTGCCTGAACCCGAGATGTTCTGGCCCAGATCTTGGTTCTGTGCTCCACCCTTTTTGGCCCCAGACACCTGTGCTCCTGGGAGAAATGGAACCTTTGATGCCCCGTGCCTCACTGTTCTCCACCTGAAAGCAGACAGCATTCAGGCATACAAGCAAGAGAAGTGGGCACTTCTGGCTGGCTGGCTTCAGGGCCCCCTTGGAAAAGTGGAACGATGCAGTGGCAATTTGTCTCTCATGGGTCTGAGTAAGAAGGCACTGTAAACCATCGGAAGCAAGAGAAGTCATGCAAAAGTGAAGCGCAGAGGTTCATTACAACTCTTAAGGCATCTCCGCGGGACAGATCAATGTCTTCTATCATATTGAAACGAATGTAGTTCTCCCAAGACAGATGCCATGAAGCCTTTGTCCATTTATTACTTTAACTGATTTTTTAAAAGTTTACCTTCATATCTCAGATCATAGTAAAACTCATATATCTTGTCAATTTACTATAATGATTTTTCTTTATAGATTTCCTTCTTAAATGGATAAAAACAAGGTTTTATGTATTACACAAGAAGGAGCAAGAAAGGTGCATTTAATTTTCAGACCAAAAATTGTTGTGTATTATACAATGACTATACATTCTTAAATAGTGGTTAACAGAAAGTTGTTACACTAAAAGTGTAAAATTTAATGTGAGACTCCCCAGCTTCTCTTACAAATGCCTGTTCCAACCCTTCATTGGGCTGTACAGACTGTGGCTCTTGTTAATCTTGGTGTGTGACATTTTTGCAATAATTTATAATAAAGTTTATAAATAAAGATAAATACATAAAAGTATACTACATCATTGGTAGTCACCAATCTAAGTAAAAATCTTAAAATTTAAGAAAAATATTTCTGATATTTAAAAGCTGAGTGACCTTGCAAGTTTATTTCTATTCTGGCCCATTTCCTCTCTTTCTGAAGACTAGGGTAGTATTAGTACTCAACTTATGTGATCATAATAAATGTTCAGTTAATCTCAAAAAATAAAATTTAACATAATTACATCCCCCTTCAAATCGTTATATACTCATCCTTGCTCTCTTTCAAACTCAAGGCCTGATTGATTTTTATTAGTTTTTGTTACATACATATATATACATGAACACACACACACACACACACACACACACACACACACACACACACATATATACTCGTGTGTAGGGTTTAGGAATGATCATTTGGTACTTGATAACCAACCATTGCATCCTTTTCTAGAAGACCATTTCTCCTGTATTCAGCATTCCTTAGGTGCTTGTAGAAACCTAGAAGGAGTTCTCTGTCCTCTTCATCGTGTCTATTGTTCTTGTCTTAATTCAGTTCTCTTTATAGTAGTCACAACAGTGAGAACTTACTAGTGTAGCTTCTGAAGTTCCTAAGAGACACAATCTCACAGCAAATTTCACCCCTCTGGCTCTCACAACACTTCACCCCTCGGACAGTGACACCTGAACCTTAGGTGCAGGAGTTGTTGTGGATGGGGCCCTGCACTCTGCATTCAGAATGGCCATGCTTCTCCTTCTAGAGCAAAGAGGATTTTCCTTGATGAAGGAGGATGAGAACCACTCTTATCTGTAGGTATAAGGATACATATTACATGCACGAAACAATAAAAAATGAGGCTGCGAGTTTGAAATATACTAAGAAGGGGTAAGTGAGAGGTCTTAGAAAGGAAAATGGTATAATTATGTTGTAATCTCAAAACATTACGGATATGTTTTTGTAAAGATTCAAGGAGAAAACCACTTATAATTCTCAGATAGTCTCATTATCACATCAGATTTACAAAGACTCCCCTCTGCCACAGAGAGGTTATAGGCAGTAGTGGGATCCAAGGAAAGAAGTCTTTCAGACAAGTCAACTGCCTGCAAGTCACGGAGAGCTCTCAGATTTCAGCTCTTAGGAGCTGTAATCTGCCTTTGAGTCCTTGATACTTATATAAGGAACCCCTTACTCAGACTCCTATAAGCCATGCCAACAAACTCCTTGGTTCACCAAGTCAGACTTTGATGATACCATTACTTGTTCTGTTGTCAATTCCTTAATTGAGTGCCATGTTGTTCATATCTCCCCATAGCTAATGTCACACAACAGGTATTTGCAGTTCAGAATGAGAGAATGTATCAGATTCTTCTTTGCTGGTCTAGTTGATATTGGCCTTTGACGTGTAAGTGTGTTTTCACCAACACACTGATGCTATTTTTAATCAGTGCTCCAGAGGATCACAATGCATAAAGTGGAAAGGTTGAACCCTTTACCACAGAATCAAAGGTACCCAAATGTAGCCAAATCTTCTAACAGTCTATTCTGACTGAGCATCTGGACGGTTGAGAGCTTGTGGTGACCATACTTATGTATTGGCCACACATTACAATGTTTAAAGCTAAATGGCAGTAACACATGTCTATTTGTGCATGTATGTACATGTATCAATGTCCATATGTCTTGGAGAATAAAGTGCAACCTGACTTTGGAGACAAGGAAGACACTGGTAAGAACATCCTTCTTATATGCCAGGCTGAAGAAATGAGCTATATGCATCTTGCCTATTATTTTCAATATTGATTATATTTAGAAGGAAGAAGAGATTGTCATTTTTATAATGTTGATCACTAGATTATATTTAAAGATTCACATTTAATCCAGTGAGATGGCTTAGCTAGTAAATACACTTGTCATTAACCCTGAGTTGGAGTCCTAGAATCCTTATAGTGGAAATATAGAAGTGATTCCTGCAGGTTGTCCTCTGACTTTTCAACAGGCATCACAACATGTGCATATCCTATGCATGCTCACATGCACATGTATGCCCACAGCAAATACATAAATAAATCATTTTAACAGCTGTAAAGAGGTTGCCAGTCTGCTGGGGGGGGGCAGGTTTGCTTTGATTTTATAAGTCTGATATGTAGTTGGCTTAGAAAAATTAATCAGTGTTCCAGGCAATGGGAAGCATAACAAGATGGCAGTTGGCTGAGTAACATGATGTGGTTTGTCTTTGAAAGAGATCTATGAGCAATGTGAATATAAAGAACATAAGAGAACACAGGAGAATACAATTTATAAGAAACATCAAATTGTTCTAAAACAATCTAAAACCAACAATCAGAAAACAGGAAATATACCTCTGAATCTATCCTTGTGTTATATTTTCATTGAATGAATGAACTGGATTGTTCACATATCAAAGGAGATGATTCATTTGTGGTTTGGATCATGCTCTCTGTAAGGGATCAGCACAGTAGATTATAGTCTCCGAATTTAGATGCATATGTCCTGTTGAACATTGGAAGCTACACAGTGGGTAAGTTCTATATAATTAGATTTCTATACAATTTATTAAATCGTATTTCTGGACCTCTGAAACTGTTTATATACTAACCATAGGAAATAAATTAAAACTCACAGGTAGCAAGAATACCTAGCTGCATGTAACATTAGCATATGTATGCTGTGTGAATTGCTCTATGGTAAAAGGAATAAGGAAATTAATGGAAAGTTCTAGCCCTTAATTTTGGGATGAGAACTGCTATTTAAAGCCATGTTTGGTTTTTACATACATGTAAAGTACATATTTACACATTTTTGAGGAGTACTTCTGTTTAAAAATGCTATTATCTACTAATTAAACACTGAGAACTAAAAATGTCACCATTTAGTCATTTGATGAAGAAATGCCCAGTTTTAATTGAAAAACAGAATGGTATCAGCTAGATGGACATGTATTTTATATTATTATTCACACAATAATAAAACCAAAAGCAAAATCATCTTCTGCATTGCACATTCAAGAGATATTATTAAGGCTAAAAAATGTGAAAATGAAACATGGAGACTCAAAGGTGTTAAAATAATTAGAAGTTATCTTTATGTTGAGGGAATTATAGTCAACATCTTAAGAAGGGAAGAAAATGAAAAACAAGGAAAAACTGAGACAAGGTGAAATGGAGAGTAGAATTGATACATTTAAGAAAGTGTGAACTTTGAGACGATTTACATAACACAATTAGTCTGAGTCAGCACGGGAACTTGAACTTGAGCCTTTTCTACACTATTTCAAAGGTTTTTCTCTAGTGTGTGCTATCTCTATCTCTTTACATAAAACATCCCACTTGAAACATGTAGCTCCCCAGCCAATATTGCCTAGAAAGGCATGAGTTTGCCTGAAAGCATGTTCAGAGCTTCTTTCTCTCACACACTTAAAATCACAAAGTATTGATAAACTAGTTGCAACAGAAAAAAAACCTTCTCCAAGATTTCCACCGTCACCAACAAAGTAGCTAGTTAGACTTGACCCAACATCAAAATTACAGTACTGAGAGAAAAGGGATGCTGGTTTCACCTCTGCTGGAACGTAGTTGCAACTTCTATAAACTACTCTCTATGCCATAGTTGCTGTCACTCCCCAGCCCTCTCATTTAGCTGTTTGAACTGTGCCTAAGAATCATTGCACGGACAGACTGAAAGGAATCTGTAAATCCACGCTCATTTTCCCACCTTTGCTTCTGTCCCATGGGTCACACTGATCTAAACGAGCTGTTGTGGATCATCCCAAGGCTTATATTTTAGTGGCTGTGTTAGGCAATACATGGTCCTATATCAATGAATAATGCTGAATTTGTTTGCATTTTCCATGATTCATATTCATTTCAGCAGGTACATCTATAACTCATCTGAAGAAAAGCAGCACAGTTGGTGATAACCTTTAAAATCCCTTTGTTAAGGTCTATGACAGCCTGTTGTATGACATAATTTAAGACAGTTTGCATTCACAGACATTAGGTTAGTTTCTCTATGTCAAATGTGAATGAGGGTTCAGCCAGCAATGAGATCAATCTTTATGTTACATCAAATTTACATATGACTTATGCTTAAGGACTGTAAAGTTTTCTCTATAAGAATTAAAAAATGAATATGGGAATCATACATATCTATGATGTGTATCTCAACTGAAATAAGTATTATTATTTTTGCACTTATGCATCTTAAAACAGTTCACCAAATAAAATTAGCAGAGACTATCTCTAGAAAAACATGAGTATGTATCCCAGAGTTGAGCCTTGAATTCTGGAAGTAAGTAACTTTGTTTTTAAAACCAATGTCCAAAGAAAGTAGCTTTTAAATTTTCATGAAATTCCAGGCTCTTCCCCACTTTTTCTTCTAAGTGGCTTAGTGTCTCAGGTTTTATGTTGAGGTCTTTAATCCACTAGGATTTGAGTTTTGTGCAAAGTGACAAATATGGGTCCAGTTGCATTTTTTTACACATAGACCTCCAGTTAGACCAGCACCATTTGTTGAAGATGCTATCTTTTTTCCATTGAATGGATTTGGCTTCTTTGTCAAAAATCAAGTGACCATATGTGTGTGGATTCATATCTGGGTCTTCGATTCGATTCCACTGATCAACCAGCCTGTTGCTGTGCCAGTATCATGCTGTTTTAATTACTATTGCTTTATAGTACAGCTTGACCATATACCTTATGAGCATATACAGGGGGAGGTCATCCCCCTCAGGAACAGTCATAGGGGAGGGGAATAAGGGGAAAATGGGAGGGAGGGAAGAACGGGAGGATACAAGGGATGGGATAACCATTGAGATGTAACAAGAATAAATTAATAAAAAATTTTTTTCATGAAATTGTCTGAGATTGGGGTGGGGGAGGTGTGGTTGGAACTTAAACTGTGTATCTGCTCATTTACTTTTGTTTCTGTAAAATATATAAACCATAATGACTGCTTACCCAATAAACTACCCTAGACAATTCACTTTAAATAATAAAAGTTTAGTTTATCTGTATGTGGCAAACCTGCAAGTGTACTCAAAGTACATTGTTTATTTGGGAACTGAAATATGTATATTTATTGTTAGTTTAAGTTTCCATTCACCTCAGTGGACACATAGCTATTGACCTTTCTAGAATGATGACACACAAGGACAATATATATGTTGTGTATGTTGTATTTACATATGAGGCATGTGTCTAGACTATCAAAAGTATGCACTCTTTGTTTAGTGTAGGAGTCCGAACCAAGCCTAACAATACATTACATAAAGAATGAATCATGAATGATGTCAGTCTCAGCATTCTCCTCAACTCTGAAGAGAACACATTAAAGTGTTCCTTTGGGAAGGCGTGTGCTCATTACGTACTTTCTTAAAAATGGATCCTAGTGACCGTCTTTAGCTGGACTGTTTCTACACACTTCATTATAGGTTTATGCTTCATCACTTCTATGGTGTAATTCTCAAGAAAAGTACCACCCTTGTCTCTAAAGTATCTCAGTCTTTAGCATCATACTTCTTGAAGTTGAATGGTAGCAGTCAAGGTGACAATGGCAATTGTGAGGTGTCTGTCATTAATACCTTCTCTCATTCGGCTAATGAAAGTCTTGACTCTATTGCTGCCTCTTTGTCATCTTCATTTAATCAGAAACCCTCGATTTAATCAGGGATGCTTCCTGCCTTATTATCCCAAACCCCTGCATTAGTGCCCATAAATCTCTGCCCCCTACCTTTCTGAAAATGTCAGCCTACTTCACTCTGTATATATTTATAAGTAACAAAATGTATTTGAATAATAAAATGAACACACATAAATGAATATATACACATGCACATCCTATTTTGTAGCATGGCTACTGTAAGCTAAGTATCATAATGTACAAGACTCCAATAGCATTAAACTACAGGATTTTTGTCATTATAGATTCTCTGGTGCAGAGTATTATAAGGAGAAAATTGAAGCAAGGGAGGTATATTTAAGAAATTTGGAGAACATACATTCACAGTGCACACTTGAACATCGAAATCCCAATTTCTTTAGTAAGAAATCTGTTTAAACTTGTAAATCCAATATGTCTTCAATGAATGTGCACAAGAATTCATTTTTGTCATCTAACACCTATTAACATTTTCATAAGAAAATGTTACATGTATACTCTTGCTCAGATTAACATCAAATCATTGTTATAAAATTATGTGCGATGCCATTTACTTCACACACTACAAAGGCTGAAGCCTAGTTTTATAGAAAACACAGTAGGAGCCTATAAAAATCAATAGTCTCACATATGCATCTCATAGATGCTACAATTTAGTGAGGTGAGTTAAAGATATTATCTTAGCCAGACAAGCAGGCTAAGTTATATGGGTGAGCACCTGGAGATATCCAGTTCCTGAGGGCAGACATGCTTGACTGCTGGTAATTGTGTTTGATACATCTATGGAGAAATCTTGTCACACACAACATAGCTGCCTAATATTTTGCCTAGAATACTCATTTTTCCTCCTATCATCAGGAATTCCAACTTTGTGCAAGCCACATCAACAAGATCGAGTATTTAGATACCAGGCACAGATTTTAACATTACCTTCACTATCTGCATGCTCCTGCATTTCCTACTGTACAAACTGTAAGAAGAAATCTCATGTCCACTGTCACACTGTTGCTGTGTAAAGAACGCCTGCCTCTAGGCTGCCAGTCACACGATCCCTCACTTTAGGGATACAGAAAGTGAAAATATTCTGCCTGGGGCTAGCCTGTCATTTTTGTTACTGTTTTTTATTGGAAAGTTTTTCATATTCAACACAGCATTCTCTTCTGATTGTTGCTACTAATATACTACTTTATACTTTTTATTTTTCTACTTACTTTTGTTTCTTAATAAAAAACTCCAATCATGTTTATCCAAAATTGGGCTATAATATTTCCCCGTTCAATATTTGCCTACCCATTAGTGTCACCGTTGTTCATATAGCCATGTTGATGTTACTTCATGGGTCTCACAGCAAATACCTTGTTCCTCTGGCTGTTAGATCTTTCTTCTCTTCTTCACCTGTGATTCCTGAGCCTTAGGTTTAGGAGCTGTATTATAGTTCTACCCCTTGGAGCCAGGGACAACAGATACACTCGTCCTCTCCCTTTTGTGATTTTTCTAATGGCCATTTGTTTCAAAGAGACATTTATTAGATGAGTGGTGAGCTATACCTTATCTTTGGGTATAACAGTAATTATTTAGAATTCAGTTAGAAATTATGCTTGTCTAGTAAAGTGGACATTGTAGATCTATGATCCATTTCTTCAATAGCCCTGGACAATTGTCTAGGTTTCTAGGACCAGGTATCAGTTTTCCCTTGTTAAAAGGCCTTCAAGTTCTACCATAGATGTAGGAAAATAGGCAAGTAAGAGAAGTGATCTTCACCAAGGAAGAACCCCTGTTCAGTAGAAAGTGGTCTACCTTGGAATCGTATCCAGAAGAGTAACATTACACAGGCTGAGTATACATTTAAGAACAGAAATTACTAATATTACTATATATGTGCAATAGAGAAATAGAGGACATGAACTTGAGAGACAGAAGGCAGAGTGGGAATAGGAAAGGGGAAAAGAATGCAACACTAATTCCTACTTAGAATTAACTGCATGGACTCCTCAGGAAACTCTGAAGTTTACTTTTCAATAGGTAAATAAGAATTAAACAAGCCACCTAAACAAGAATTAAGAATTTGTTAATGCAGTAGTGTAAATTGAACATGTTATTTTCCTCAACAACCAGAAAGAGAAATCTGCTATTGTTTTTAATTTATATTGCTGGGAAAATATTTTCTTCAATGATAATCTAAAATAGTATTGAAGAAAACTGAACTTAAATATCTATTTACATATTGATGATATTGACTATGTATAATTATTTTGCAGTTGTCGAAATACATAAAAGTTGATGCAAAGAGGAAGTAAAACAAAACAAAAACCCTGACTTTTTCTATGGTTTTTATTGAAAAGCAGAAATCTTTGTGAACTTCTTACTAATTCACTCTAGATACACAATGTTATAAAACCAAATAATTATTTGGAATACAGAACAGACTGTTATTAGTAAACCATTTTGGTGCATGTGTATGAAGGTGTAAGTGCACACACAGGAATGCATTCAGATACCTCTGCATGAAGCATCCTTAGTTCATCCACAGCACCTGCCACTCTCTGGGGGCTTCTGGTATAGTTTTGACACCAGTTTTTTTTATCCCTAGTGCTGAAATCAATATTGACTTCCAGGTTATGGAAGAGTTGGGCTAAGGAAACAGCCTAAATGTTCCTCAGTTGAAGAATGGATAAAGAAACTGTGGTACATTTAAACTATGGAATACTACTCAGCTATTAAAAATCCCAAAATTTGTGTACAAATGCACGGAACTAGAAATGATCAAAATTAGTGAGTTGACCCAGAAGCAGAAAGACTCACATGGTATATACTCACTTATAATTGGGCACTAGCCCAAAACGCATATCCCATGAAAGTCTTCACTCACCAGGAGATTGGGATAGATGTGAGGACATCCTACTGAGACTCTAGGTAAAAGAAATATAGGAGATGGGTAAATAGAAGGACCCAGAAGGTCCTAGAAACCTACAAGAATATTGTGATGGTTGGATCTGGGCCCAGGGGCGTCTGCTCAAACTATTGCACCAAACAAGGACAATACAAGTAGTAAACATCGAACTTCTACTCTGATCTAGCCAATGGACAAGACATTCTCTACTGTTATGTGTAGAGCATGGACTGACTTAGACATGAGCTCTGGAGCTCCATATTTGACCACCTGTCTTGGTGGGGAGGCCTGGTGGCACTCAAAGAAAGAATAAGCAGGCTACCAAGATGAGACTTGATAGCCTATGACCATATAGTGGGAGAGGAGGTCTTCATCGGTCATAGACCTAGGGGAGGGGAATAGGGTGAAAGCGGGAGGGAGGGAGGAATGGGAAGGTATAAGTGATGGGATAATAATTGACTTGTAATATAAATAAATTAATAAAATAAAAAATAATTTTTTTTTAAGAAAGAGAGAGACAACAGCTCTGCCACCCGACCTGACAAGAGGGTCCGCTGTCAAGTGACAGCAGAAACTCAGGGTTTTTTCCTCTTGTAAGGTTATTGGGTGGGGGGGTGTGGAAAAGACTGTGAAGGAATGTTGAGAAAGGGAATTTGACTCCCAGGACACTTGACAGAGGGCTGTTATAGTGCACTCCCAAAAACTTAGAAGAAATTCAAACCATCTGCTTAAACTCATAGTAGGTGCAGCTCAAAAGCACCCACTGATCTACAGGTGACAGATGAAGACATCCACTATGGCAGTAGCATATCTCAGCGTATTTGTATTCAAAATGCATTTATTTTATTTTTGTCAAAAGATAATCTGAAATGAAATTCCATGTTTAGTATCATCTTTTACAAAAACCATCTTTTGCTCAGTGTTCAATACCAAGCCTCTTGTTTTCTTTTTCATATAATTCAGTTATATTAATGTCATCATCTATGAAATGTCTTCTTTGGGTTCTGTATCAACATTTTTCTATTTTAAGACAAGGAACTTATGTTTGAATATTTAACACTAGTACATGATCACCCAATATATATATATTGGAATTGCTTACAAATAATATCCAAAACATGAGAAACAGAAGAAAATTTTAGAATATATGATTTTAGGGTAGTAAAATAAGTATTTTAAATTTATTATGTCTGTGCTAGCCATACCTATGAGAGGAGGAATGACGAGTTTGTTAACAGAGAATTATATTATAAATCATACTTAAATAATAAAAAGCATCGTTCAAGAGTCTCCTTCAGACCTGCGCTTAAATTGATTTATTCAAAAAGCAAAAGCACTTTCATCTCTATTCATCTTTGGTCTTGCTTTTGAGAGCTGGTTACAAATCTAGCTGCATTTTGTCAGCTGCTTGAGTCCAGCTCTTCCATTTGTGAACTTGAACTTCAACCCTGTATTGTCAGAAGAACGGTGCATTACCACACTGTTAAGAGTGTAAGTCTATTTTAATATAAACTTTTATATTATGATTTCAAATAATGATCAATTATAAGTCCAATATAAATCACAAATTGATTAATGTATCTCATGGCAATTTAAGAGAGTTTTAAAATCCTGGGCTACAGACAGCAGACTACAGTCTTCTGATCTGTAATTTTTTTGAAGTTTTGAAACGGTGACATTAAAATTTTATGGCAGAACTTAGGTAGTCCAGTAGGAAAAAATCTGTAAGAAGACCAATTGTATGGTTCTCAGTTCTACTTTGTCTTGTGCTATTTCTATAAAACAGATCTGTTGACATAATGGACCCTTGTATTACTTTGTCTATGCTGCTGCACGTTTTCATGATTGTAGCTTCATTAATACACCTTGTTTGGTTTTTCAAGAGAGAAGAACTCACTTGATGTCCCTGTTAGAAATTACTAGAATCTTGAATTTGATAAAGAATCAAAATGGAGCTTTTGGCTCACAATAATACAACAATAAAATAACTATCAAGATATAATAGCTGCAAAAAAGTTGTTAAATAATATTCTGTATGGGTTTTAGTAGAACTTATTTCCTTCAAAAGAAAAATGCTTAAAAGTCATATGAATGTACTTCATTGTGATTCCATATTTAACTCAGTCCATAAAAGATCAGATGTTTTCAACTCTAAGTTCACACCTATGAAAGGAAGTATGATCCATGTCAGTGTGTCTTTCTTTCTTTTCAATATGATCCCTCCAACATAGTTAACACCAAGAATCTCTGGCTCATGTAGGGTAAATGTACAAAGAGTACAGCCCTGTGTTCTAAACTATGTCTTCATTGGAATGAATTTATAACCTGATGCAATTAAGAGAAAGAGCATTAGACTGAATGCATAAAGAGAAGGGTGGTAAAACAGGAGAATTTTATATGTAAGTGCTAGGGCTTCATTGACAATTTAAATGAAATATATAAAGACTAATTTAGACATCCCTTCCTCCCCAGCAATAGGCAAAGAGCCACCTTATAGTTAGTGGTGTTCTTATATCAGTCAGGAGCAGAGCAGATCACAGGCCTTTGTTAGTCTTAGCTTAATGCTTGGCTTGGTGGCCAAAGCTGTTTTATGCCTAGAAATCATAGAAATCAAATCAAACTAAATCAAATGTGAAATCCAGGCAGTGCAATGCAAGCAAAAAACAAATGGAGACCTGAATTCCATCAGTACATGTGGTACTGGCAGAGAAAGATGCCCAAAGGTCTGGCCTCCACACCACAGCACTGGGGTGAGGGTGGTAATGGGAGAGGGTGGCTTAGACATACAGAGCCACACCAAACACCATACAGCACAGTGCTGGAGAAGGAAGACAGACATAGACCTGGCGACCACAGACCTGCTTTTGAGCACATAGCATTGGGGGGGGGGGGAATAGACACCCACATTCCGCCATGACTAGCACTGCAGATGGAGGATGTCACCCAGGGACCCACCAACTGGGAGACCAGCCTGCAGCGGGATCCACCACAATGTTTGAGTGTGTGGTGGTCAGATGGGAAAGAAAGAGAAGTGGAGCATTTTGAGCATTATGAAGAGAGATGGAACTGGAGACTGGAGGATAGAGAGGACTAGCCTGTTGTGAGCAGCCAGCCCTGATACCTATGGCCATGGTGAGGTGCCAGGTCAAGCTGCCCCGAGGGATATGTCTTGGTCCAAGTGTTGGTGTTTGTGCCTCATATTGCCACTGGAAAACATGGGGACATCCCGGGTCAAGGCCACCACAGGGGACCACATGGATGTCTAAAGACTGTGCAGAACTAGCCCCAACGCTCACTGGCTGCAGTGCTCCAGATAGCTGGCCCCACTTCAAACTAGCAGGAGCATTTGGGAGAACAGGCTTTGTGCCTGACCCAGACAGCACAGTGGAGCTGACCCTGAAGGTGGGAGTGAGTCAGCCCTGAGGACATGAGTGTGGAAGAGCTGACCCTGACACTCATCTGCCAAAAGGTAGCATGGGAGCAAAGGTGATGCACCCCTTACCTCCAGCAGTAGGGAAAGCCACTCACAAAGTCATGAGTACAGGAAAGCATGTCCTGGCCCTTACCAGCTATAGCCCTTGGGTTGCTTAGAGGTCCCCAAGGGCTTCGTTAACCAACAGCACAATTAGATGTAACCCATTCTTGGTAACGGAAACTTCTTTCAATTGTAAGATACATCCTATTGAGTCTCTGTCTCCCCTGTTATTTGATAATTTTATTTACTTCACCTGCATATTTTTATATACATTTTTAAAAGAAGATTGTATTAAGCTTTCATTTTACCCCCTTGAATGTCCCTTAATTTAGCTATCTCTCCTTGTATTTCTTCTCTTACCCTCCTCTTTCCACCTCCTCCCTGATTCTCCTGTCCCAGTTATACCACCCACTCACCCACTCACCTTTTTTTTTTTTAGCTCCTTTTAATCTATTTGTATTTTCTCAGTCCTGAGGCATACTACTTCTGAACTTCAGTTTGAAAGTTAATATACCTATCTACATTGTGTGTGCAAGTATGAGCCAGGTTTTCTAATATGTGCAGCCATGTATACCTGTGTAGAGCCTAATGATATAGAAATTTTCCTTCAAAGAATTAACTCTGTTTCCAAGTGCACACGATATGGCCTACACAGAAAGAACCAAGCTGCAGACCTCTGACGCACAGTCTAAGTAGAAAGGCTAAACTCTGCCTGATGAGTTGAAGTCTAGTCAGTAGGCACAACATAGACAGCAGATGGCATGTAAGCAAACATTTGGCCCCCTTACCGCCCAACACAATGTGCTGCAGGTGTCTCTACAGGGAGCAATCTGGAGCTCAGCTGGACAAATGATAAATTGTCACAAATCTGTCCCACTGAAGAAGCAGTGTTGAAGAATAATTAGCCAACACTTTGAAAGAGAGAGAGATAAGATCAAAACAGAAAGTCAGCCGTGGAGGGATTCTGCTACTAATTAGGTGATAGAAAGAGAATTTGGACATAAGACATAGAAGGAGAAAAAAAGAGAGAAGCGTGTTAGGCAAAGGGTCTGATCTGTGTAAAAGACAAGCTGTGTTCATCTGAGAACAAAACTAGTCGAGGTTTGTTAGTGGAGTAGGAAACTGGTATGATTGTGCCTCTCCTATCTAAGCATTTTACACCTCTCTACAATAAAACCAGCCTTATTTTTGAACCTCAGAAAGACAGACGTTTTGTAAAGGATTTGAGTTTGCATAAATGTGGGGCCTAACAGAGTGACAAGTAGTACAGAGAGGTTTGAGTTACATTCAAGGACTAGATAGATTATTGTCCACTTAGTGAGCTGAAACTTAAACACATTTATCACTTTAAAAAATGCAATTTGCTATGTTGAGTTTCTCCCTGGCTTAAGCAGTTAATCTTTATTCCGTTAATATTTAATGCTATACCTGATCGCTTTGAAAGCTTAGAGCAAAAGACATCTCAAATTTTAAAAAATAAACGGACTCTCTTTTCCCACTGCAGATGTCAATCACCAATAGCTCCTCAGTTTTGTGAGTCTCTCCTCCATCCTTTGGAGTTTTTGCTGGCTTTCATAGCAGTTCTTTCTTTTGCCCCAGATAAGCTGCCTATGTACTATTGGATGGCTCTTTAAGCAAGCACACAGATAGCACTATGGCGACTCTATAGGTTCAAAAATGTTTGTAAAGCTGTTACAGAAAAGTAATAAAGAAGGGCCTGAAGAGGAAGAGTGGAGATTGTGAAAATATCTTTCATTTGCCAGATGTAATTGTCACCTTGGAGGTTTATTGCCACTATCTGATATCCTAGACCTACTTCTGGAAGTTTCTAGCCTCTGTAAAATCTAATTAAGCCTAGAATAGATTTACTGCTGAAGAAGCTCACCCTTTCTAGATGTTTCTGAGCTCTACTGGTTGGTTTGCCTCAGCTGTTCTGGCTTAAACTCCTCTCCAAGCTGACAGATTCAATCTGGCTTCTCTCCACTTCTGACTGAATTGCTCTGCATGGCCACTAACTCTACCAATCTGCTCTAATCTGGCTCCTTCTCATTCTTTGGATCACTTATATTCACCTGTGTCTAGCATGCCCTCTCTTCAACCTGTCCCTTTAAAACTCTCCAGGTAAAACTGACCCCCATTCTATCTTTCCAGCTCTCTTTTATATCTCCCCTCTTTCCTCTGTGTTCTCAATGAGTGTTGGGCCTAGCCCATTCTGTCAAGGCTTTCTATAATTTGGCACTTTGTCTGCTGCTCGACTAGACATCAATTTCAAACATGGGTGCTTCCTTTAAGTTCATTGTTTGAGATTAAAGGTGTGTACTAAGAGCATGTCTGCATTTCAGATTACACAGGCCTAAAAGGTCTTTGGATGTGACCTGAGCAGCCATGCTTCTGAATTAAAAATTCCTCTACAGGGGATGTATACACACTATATGGAAGTATGAAGTTCTTAAACAGCAAGTTAGAAAAGAGAAAATAAGTTATAAAAGAACATTCCAAAATAAAATAGCAAGTTACTAAGTAACATGGAAATGAGACCTAAATAATTTATGTTATTCCCATATTTGTTGCTATGTTCACATAACACACTACAGCAGAATCACCATGTACATATCATCACTAATACTACTAATAAAATGATGTTTTTTCATCTTTTTCTGCATTTATTTAAACTAGTTTCAACAAGGGCATGGTGGTGTAGAGCTTGAGGAAGCTGTGGATGGTGGAGAGCTGGGCCTGCTGCTGCACTTCATCAGAAAACAGCTTCAGCTGCTGTAGGAAAGGCTCTTTGTGGTAGGTAGGATGTACATTATAGTAGGTGGGCACCCCAGGTGACAGGAACCTGGGGCAGGCATAGATTAAAAAAAAAGTTCCTCATAGACCTGGGGGTCCACCCTTCTGCATTTGTAGCATCCTGTCCTCACATTTCTTCCACAGCTGGAGGTGTATGCTCTGCATGGGGTACATGGTGAGAGCCACGGCCAACAGTGGGTGCATCTGTTCATTCTGCTTATTAATCATTTTGTACTTGTATGTGGTCCTCTGGAACATATTCTGGTCCTCTAGATGTATAAGAGGATGTTGACAAAGGCCTGGATAGCATCCTGGTAGCAATGCATCATAAATATGCAAAGCCAACGTAATAGTGCCTAGCACTCAGGCACACGGGAATACATGCTCTTCTTGTTCAACTCGATATTCTCCATCACCTTGATAGGCTGGTAGCAATGCCCCAGTAGAGATTGCAAGCACAGAAGCCCCACCAGGCTGAAGTAGCTGAGCATCTTGTAGAGGGAGTGTCATCTATAATCCACAGCCACACTTTCGGGGCCACCTCTGCTGGTGTAGACATCCGGCTGCCGGTTGATATTGGATTTATCCACTAGAGAATGTAGCACACTGAGGAAGTTGTGAACATTCCAGATTTTAGGATTGGATCTAAGGAAGTTGCTCTCCTCTGACTTCTTGCCTGTCTTGCAGCAGAACTGACTAAATGACTGGAACTGGTAGATGAACTCATCGATGATGTCACAGAGCCACTGGTTGGAGAGGTGAAGGGAAGCAGGCCCACTGGCATTCAGGAGGCAGTTGAAGATATTCCAGTAGTTGTTTTAGGATGCGAACCTCTGCTCTAAGGTGCCCCCCCACCGACTTTGGTGTATGTATGCCTACAGTATATTTCTTCGTACAAAATTAGGAATACAGCATCGTTGCCAACTTGGGGTGCAATGGCTTCTGCCTCAGGCCGCAGTGTATTCTTGAAGCATCTTTCAGTTAGCTTGGTACAGCTATTCTTATAAATGTCCTGGATCTTATACACCTTCAGGTCAGTGACGTCACTAGATATATGACTGGTCTGAAGCTCATATACTTTCTGGTCAATCAAATCAGTGACAGTTTGTGGAAGTGCTGGATGAAGTTTTTGATCACTTCAGGAATCACCTGATAGCTCTGCTGCTCATACTGTTGTTCATAGGCAAGGTCTTGGTTTGGATCTCCTGTGTGCATATCATAGTTGCTCGGGAACACATAGGGATCATAAGCCTCAGACTCATCAGCAGGGTAAGACATGGCTACAGTGCTCTAGATCCCAGCAAACCACAGCAGAAGTACTTCCAGTGAATACAATTTTTATTTATTCTTTTTTAATTTTATTAATTTATTCATATTACAACTCAATGGTTATCCCCTCCCTAGTATCCTCCCATTCCTCCCTCCCTCCCATTTTCCTCTTACTCCCCTCCCCTATGACTGTGACTGAGGGGGACCTCCTCCCCCTGTATATGCTCATATGGTATCAAGTCTCTTCTTGGTAGCCTGTTATCCTTCCTCTGAGTGAATACAATTTTTAAAGGTGAGTTTTAACTTCATCTCCTTTGCATAATTTTCTAATCTCTTAAATCTACTAGTAGAATATTGTTCTCCCAACCATTTTCTTATTTCCAAATATAGCATGTATAGCATAGGAAGATGTACACAGATCAGTTTTGAAAGACCAATTATTGGTCTTTCCTTGTTCTGACTGAGGTAAATACGCATGAAAGGCACATGGTGTGGTCAAATCAGCCGTTGTCATATTTGGTTTGCTCCTGGGACCACCCCTGTTTTCCTGGCTCCTTTGTTCTGTTTTTGTATTTTCAGGCATTGTATTTCTCCATGTGGATAGCATTACCTCCACATGATGCCTCACTTAATATTGCTGTTTAGTATCTTTATACAGGTGGTCACTCTATCTCTTGAAATGTCAGCTTCATAGAAGCTATGATTTCTCCATTACCAGTGTTACTGATAACATCAAATATACCTATATTGGTCTTTATAGCATTTCATCTTGAATACTACCTCCCATCAATACCCAAATATAAGCTGGGTAGTTACAAATTCTGTGGATTTTAACCATGAACTTGTTGGTGTGAATCAAAACTCGTTTCTGCTTTCCTGTCCTTTAGCTGCCTTCACTCCACCATGGCTCCACAAGGATACCCATGTGTGAGTACTTGATTCTCTTGGTTGACTATTATAATAGTAGGAATGAGAAGAATAGATTACACTCTCCTTTTCATATTCCTTTTGTTGGTCTCTTCCAAAAGTGCTCCTTTTGTAGAAAATACAAAGGTAATGTGAAAGAGAATGAGAGACAAATGGAGGAGAAAGAAAAAGAAGAGAAAAATCAGATATTCAAAAATATTATATACATGGTATGATTTAGATCATTATTTATGTTAATCATTTTCATATAATAAATTCCCATATCTCTAACTTTTACTTGCTGCTGCCAAATATATCTCATCACTCCCTTTCTCACTTTTCTAGATGGTTTCTTTCTTTTTTTTTAAATTTCTTATAATTTATTCGGATGGCATCCTGATTGTTATCCCCTCAATTGTTGCCATTCTGCTTCTATCTTTCAAATACTATATCTCAAACTCCAAGTTTCAAAATTTTGTAGGAAACGCCCCTAAGAGAAGCAGCTAAGTGGCCAGTAATTCACACTCCTGTTGCAAGGCCATCTCTGCCATGAACTGTAAGCAAAAGCAAACCCTTTCTCCTACAACTTGCCTTTGTCAGCATATTTTCTCTCCACTAAGAAAAAGCAACATATGTCCTCTTATATGTGGCATTATTTTTGCACTTTGACATTCATAGTTTAGGAAATAAAATTATTGAGAGGATTCACACAACACAGCACTGGACAGGTTTCTCAAGAGGAATGGGTTTGTCTCTCTCTCCATTTGCACTACATTTTCACACTATTCCCACTGTGGTGACAAATGAGATATACAAATTATCCATTTCTCATGATCAAATTATTTCCAACAGTAACATCTTGCATCTGTCTTGTGCTCTTACTTTTATGAATGAGATTATTACTGTAATAGGATTACTTTATTTATATTGTGAGAGGGTCCTTTCAATTTATGGAAAAAGAATGTTGAAATTGTGACAATGTTCCACTATTATCTTCCTGTTACGTATACATACCATGTAGATGATAAATCATACTATCTGACAAACTAATAAGATCTACATGAAAAACAGCAAATGTTATTTTTGACTTTTTACACTTACAAAATGTTTACAGTGATTATTAAAGGCATAGAAAGAATTTTATTCCACTAAAATATTTGGCAAATATATAAAAGCCATTTTTGCTGTATTTATGTCAAAGCCGTCATTTAGCTACTCACCATTCACTAGCCTTAGGAGAACAGTTCACCTTAAGCAGAGGAATCTTAGTTCTTCTGAGCAGTTTACTTTTGTATCTGTAGGCAGGAAAATCTACAAGGAAATAAACAAATTTATTTAATATTACTTGTTTCCCATATATTTATATTGGGATGATCCCCAAATTCACAGTCTTTCAATGTAGTTATGACTTTAAATTTAGGTGTTTTTCTATACACAGGAAGTTTCTAAGTCCTCTTTCATTTGATATCTACAATATTATTTAAATACTATGATCCAGCACTTTGATAATTCCCTTATGCTAGTCTCAGGAAAGAGAGATTACAAATAATAGTGAGCACGCAGCACATAAACGCTTAGAACCCAGACATCACAGAACACTTGCTGGGTCATTTGCCCTAAGGCTTAAGCCATTCTTTTAAAATTTTTTTTATTATAATTTATTCAGATTACATCCTGATTGATTTCTATCCCTTCACTTGTATCTTCCTGTTCGCATCAACCCTCCCTCTTTCGCTCTATTTCTCTCTCCAAGACCTCTGACAGAAGGGGACCTCCTCCCCTACCATATGACCACGGCCTATCATGTCTCATTTGCATAGCCTGCTTCTTCTTCTTCTTCTGTGTGCCATGGGTCCTCCCCACTAAGGAGAAGTGATCAAATTGGGGGCACCAGAGTTCAATTAAGAGGCAGTCCCTGCTCTGCTCACAACCGAGGAGGGAGAGCTGTTCATTGGCTAGATCTGAAAAGGAGGTCTAGGTTTATTGCATGCAAGGTTCTTGGTTGGTACAACAGTTTGTGCAGGCCCCCCTGGGTCCAGATCCACCAGCCTTGATAGTCTGTTTGTGAGGTTCCTGAACCCTCTGACTCTTTCCAATCACCAGCCCTGTTCTTCTATACCACTCTCACCTAGAGCCTAGCATCAACTCCCAGCATCTGTCCCAATGCCTTGCTGAGTGGAGACTCTCAGAGGACATCTATGTTGGGCTAATATCCACATATAAGTAAGTATATATCATGCATGTCTTTCTGGGTCTGGGTTACCTAATTCAGGATGATCATTTCTAGTTCCACCCATTTGCCTGCAAATTCAAGATATCCTTGTTTTTAATAGCTGAGTAGTATTTCACTGTGTAAATGTCCAGTTTCCTTATCCATTCCTCAGTTGAAGGATATCTAGGCCTTCGATAAGAACTTCGTGAGCATCTCAGTTTCATTGTGATTTGAGTTTATGACACAGCAGCTTACTGAACTATGTCCTATACATCTGTATTCAAATGTGTGTAACTATCACATTTTGCATTTTATAGTGATTTTTATTATTTCAAATATTGTAATGAAATGGTTTATCACTGTTTCCTAAGTGCTCTGAGTTTCACATGGGGTAAGTAGCTCACCGTAGTTGTTTTATTAGGCCAATATTTCTGACCTTTGTGCTTGAGCTCTGAATCAGGACTTAGCAGAGGAACAGAGGAACATTTCTGAAAGATGTTTCTTGTCCTACTCCATGCTCATGCCTTCACAGCATGCCACAGTCAGTCTCCAAGCAGTTTCATACACCTCTTTTGAAATGTTAGGAAAACAGAGGAATTGAGTAGATTTTTCTTTAAAAAGAGTTGGGATTGCCATTGGTAGTTATTTTCTTTCTATAAAATCTAAAGAAGCAGCATTCAAGGTGTGATCCCAAAAGAAGTCATGGCATCTTTTTGCTTTGGGTTTTTTGTTTTTTTGTTTGTTTGTTTGTCTCTTTACTAAGACTTTTCAAACTGACATCAGTTTCAGTATGAAGCACTATGAAATAAAAAAGGACATGGGCAAAAATAGAATGAGATATTAATGTCTAGTCTGCATAATATGGGTATCAATTACACACAGTCGACGTATAAAGCCTGCATTTTACTTTACACCTTTTTACATCCTTTTAAAGTATTTATTAAATATGTAATGTATACCCATTTACAAAGTTACAAAGAAACAAAATATATATTAAAAAAAAAAACTATGTACACTGAGATCTAGTGGAGCTAAAAATAGCTCCAAGGGGAACCATAAAATATTTGTCAGTTCAAAACTATGTTAGTTATTCTAAAAGTAAAAAGTCTACACAGGTTCTCATGGACACATGGGAAATGGCCACCGTGTCTATTACTTCTCGTCTATTACCAGAGATCACAACACACACACACACACAAAACAAAAACAAAGCTTAAAACTTTCCTAAACACAAATTTTGAAATCCATTTAAGTCTGCCAAGCACAGCACAGTATTACATGTTATAGAAAAAACTGCTGGTTAAAATGGGGATGATTAGCAAAGTAAAATATATAAAAATGGAGAATTAAACACCAATCCTTTTATCTCTTTCACTTTAAAAGTGAAATGTCAAGATGATTAAATGAAAGAGGATTTTATACGCTCTTCTGATGTTCCAGTTACACTAATCATGAAGCTTTTGGGAAATTTAAATTTACCCAAATCTCTAAGAAATCCTAAGAAAGCGAGGAGCTAAAAAAATTTTAAAGTAACACAAACCATGCATTTTCCAAGCCCCACATATTAATTTATTCATATTTCTATCATTATACATCACTGAGGAAAATGGAGAGACAGGAAACTAAGACTGAGACACTATTTCAAAAAGATCTCCAAGCCCACAGCAGAGAGGACTCAAATCCCTTCCACATTTAGCCAACTATGCTCATCATCAAAGTTGATCCCCATGTCCACAATCCAGCTTGGCATCACCCAAGGCCCTTTGTTTGTGACATCATAAGCACAGAATAGCTAGCTATAAAGGTCAGATTCTGGAGAATGAGAACAAAAGACAAAGCAAATCTTTCTTCTAAAATGGGGGGTATCAGAAAATCATGATTCATTGTTGTCTCAAGAATGATGTGTCCCTTCTTCTCATTGGATAGTGTGAGTTGCTCCTCTCTCCAGTTACTGGAGGCATCACTGGATCTTATTCTTCCCCTTATTATAGGTTGTGATGTTCACTCCAAAGTTCTATTAGCTATAAACATCAGGGTTTTCATTGTTTTCAAAATCTCTATCATAAAGGTTATACTTAAATCTTAGGGTTTTATTTCTACTACCTAATAATGTTAACCTAATAATTAAAGACATTCTAAAGTCAAAATTGTATTTGTTCTCCTTTGACCACAAAGTTTCATTCATCTTTCTAAGTTTTACATCTCCACTTCACCTCCCACGGCAAGTTTTTCTGTTTGTCTTGTCAAAACTATGTAATGAAAATATAGAATTCGTTTCTACAAAATGTATCAAGTGTTGTATATGGAGAAAACATGCTGATATCATTACTTACTAAATTTTTACTCAATGACTTTACACTTACAGATGAATTGCTACTGGCATTTAAAAACTTATCTCATGTGTACTTGTTGTCTCTAATTCTGTTTAGTCCTAATTAAAAAAAAAAATTGTTGAAGTCTTGTAGGCATGACAGGCAGTGTTGGAGAGAAAGAAGGTACCGTTAAGATGCATGAACAGCTACACAGTTTTCAAAGAATTAAAAATTACTGTAAAGTTCCTAGAATAAAAGTGAGAAAACCTCAAATTGACCACCACAAAAGAAAAGCAAACATAGAACAAAGCAGCATTACCACGAAAGGGGGGGAGGTTATTAAGCATTCTTGCCTAAAACTGTACTCCAGAAGGCAAGTGTGCTTTAGAAGTCATTAGCTATCTTTTGTGAAGAGAAGTATGGTGACATCAGCTGCCACTTGATGGTCTGATTTCATGGCAGTTTGCCGTCTAAAGATCCTTGTCAACTAACCAATTGCATTTTTATTGCTCTTAGCCACTTTAGTACCTGAAAAGAAGTTCCATTAAGACTTGTTAGCTCATCAGCATGTGCTTAACAGGGTGTAGGTTACTGGTTTATGGTCCATCTTGCCAGGTAGTTTCCTCCCTTTATTTAACTAATTCCCTGAAGTCGTTTTCTTCTAGCCTTACATCAGATTAGAAACCATACAGTGCATGTCAGAGAGTGGAGCAAATATACTACAGTTAGCATTTAGGGCTTTCTGGAAATGAACTTTGAATAATCCCCAGGGAGGACAACGGTTGCCTATTTGAGTGCAGATGGAGGGAAGGGTGAGCAGACAGAGACTAACTCAACATAAAACATCCCTCATGGAGTCAGGCAGAGTGTGCTTAGGGCTCCTAGGAGACGGTGCATAAATGATATTCAGGCATCTTGATAAAATAGGCTTCTTGTGAAAAGATTTTATGGTTTAGGGATGTCCAATATCTGAAAGCTCCCATATGCTCTTCTATGGAGATAGGATGTTAAATGAAAATTTATCTTTGATCCTTTACCAAGTTCATTCTCTTAACTCAAGAACAGATATGAGAAAAAAAGTAGTAAGATGTAGGTGCAGATGGAACCATCAAAGGCAAAAGAATCCTCAGAAATATTGTTGACAAATCTCATATACTATTAAGAATGGCCTGCCTGGATTTATTAATGAACGTGCTGTCTTCCTCAAACATCAAGAGCTAAACTACATAGAGTGGAGCCAATGAGATTCAGCGAGTTGTCAGGTAAGTCATTGGTAGATATCTTTTTTTTTTAAACAATTTGACATTCATTGGCTATTTCTATGGAACTAATGTGACTTTTAGTATATATTTTCTGGGCAGGGATTTCATCATGTTCATGAAATCAATGAAATATTTAAGAGAGAGAGCAGCACGATGAGTATAGGGGTTTGATTTCCAGCCTATCTGAATAAAGCTAAATTGTATCATTCAATTACTGCTATTCAATATTCAAGGAGCCACCAGCATTTCTCTTCCATTTGTGCTCTTTCATAAATACACAAAAATGTAAAGCATAAAAGAATCAGAAAATATATCCATAAGGATTTGTCACTTGAAAGAGATTATAGCATATTTAATTTGCACATAAAACATGGACTAATGGAAATTCTGGTAGATCTAAAATGCAAAAAAATGAAAACAGAAAACAAAACAAATACGGGGGGGTGGGAGAACTAAATCAGAGAAGTTGTATGCTGTCAAAGTAACTGTCTTTGTACTAACAGCAATTATAAAATTAGGTAGAGATATTTTTCTTTCCAATGAAACAAACCTGAATATTAAAAACACAAGAAGTAGTAATGAGCAAAGTATTAATGCAAGAATTGCAGATTTTTGCTTTATTTTCTGCATCCAATCCATAATGAAGCAAGTTGACAATCTCCTACGAAGTCTCTAACTACACCAAGTATGGAATTGGTTTTCCCCTTTTACTTCTAAAATCAGCGCCTACTTTGAGGTAAGAAAATATTTTTTTCTCCAGGGATTTCATAGAAGCTATCTGATTCAGCTCACATGCGTTAAAGAAAAAAGATATCTAGTTTTTCATTAAGCATCTAATTCCACCAGAGAAATTGGTATCTTTCTGTGCCTTCTGCTTACCATTCTCTGAGCATCCTGTCCTGTGGCAAATTGTAAATGAAGACACTAAAGTGTGAAAAGCCGTGTACTTGGGTCACAGTTGCTGGAACATCTTACGAATTTGTTCTCAATTTAGAGAAAAAAAAAACCCTGAACTCCTATTCCATAATTGCTCCACTACAATTCCAAAGATATGCTGTCTCTATTGTGATATACCTTGATTCGGTGTGTCTTTCCTGCATTGTGCTTTGCCTGAAAGAGTTGTTGGTGTGTTTATGTCTGAGAATTGGGATAGCGACCGCACAAGACATTATCATAGAAAACCCTCATCCCCTCATTCATGATCATGTAAGCAATATGAGAGTTCATAGAGATGTAACCAGTTGTAGTTTTCTTTGAGTTCAAATTGGGAGGAAAGGGAGCCATGACACTTCTCACCCCATGAGAGGATGCTCTTCATACTTGGAGGCAATGGTAGTTGAATATAGGTAAGATGCTCTAAGAGTGAATCATGAGATAAACTATGAGGATGTAGCAGGTGAAGGGTTTGGAGTCAATCAATAAGCCTTCATTGAATGCTACATGGTATTTAATCTATCAAAGCCAAAAGTAAAATAGATGCCAACATGCAGCAAGAGAGAACACGGTTTCAGTCTGGAGAAAAGCACTTGAGATGTATGCTACTAAAGTCAGGGAAAGAAGGTGTGTTCAGAAACAGAGATTGGCTGACCAAGGATATATGCAAAGCAATCCAGATTTTAAGAGTTAATCATAACATCAGTGAGTATTGACACTGATCTGACCAGTATCAGTCACATAGCATTCTGCAAAGTGGTCTGCCTCTATCCAAAGAAAGAAAATACGAGCCAGACCTGCTTTATGCAGTAGAAACAAGTCCAAAGATGAAATCAACTCCTAATGTCAGTGTTAAAAATTCAGTTATTATCAAAAAGTTAAAATAAAAAACCTTAAGAAAATCAAGGTTCTTATTTTGTTTTATGTAGAGAAAAAGAATATGCTTTAGTATGTGCAGAATTATAAAAACATTAAGAAAAGAATTCATTTTATTTTCTCCATACAATGAATTTTAACTTTGATATCTACTTAGTGAACTGGTTTCTAATTTTGGGTCCAATTCAAATGTATGAATTAACATAGTACAACGAAAAAGGAAATGTCTGCACCAGAGGCAAGAAACAAAAGCCAGCCATTTTCTGTTTATAAGCTTTCAACATTGCAGTAAGGTTTCTATTGCATTTTCCTAAGATTTATGATTATGATGCCAATGCCCAATGGCTAGAAAATAAGCAGACATAACACTCACGCATTCATAGACACCTGACTTTGTTGAATGTGCTAGAACTAAAAATAAACACTGCGACTTGTCTGTCTTGAAAACACTTAAGGGCTGTAAAA
Source organism: Acomys russatus (assembly GCF_903995435.1). Taxonomy (NCBI): domain Eukaryota; kingdom Metazoa; phylum Chordata; class Mammalia; order Rodentia; family Muridae; genus Acomys; species Acomys russatus. The sequence goes on from NC_067154.1 coordinate 54,587,477, forward strand.
ATGACTCTGTGATTAAGAGCTCATGCTGCTCTTGCAGAGGACCAAGTTTTGTTTCCCAGCATCCATGTTGGGCAGCTCTCAATCAACTGTAACTCTGGTTCCAGAAGAGAGTCTCTAGCTTGCTCTGACACTTGCACTCACATACACTCACACACAGAGAGACATGTTCACACACAGAGACACACACACAGAGACACTCACACCACAGAGACACACTCATACACAGAGACAAACTGATACACAGAGACATGCTCGCACACAGAAAGACACTCACACAGAGACATAATCCCACACACAAAGAAACTCACACACAGAGACACTCACACACAGAGAGACACACTCATACACAGACAAATGCACTGGTACACAGAAACATACAAATATACAGAGAGACACACTCTCACAGAGACACACTAACACACATAGAGAAACACACTCACACAGAGATAGACACACTCACACAGAGACAGACACACAGAGACACACACAAACACAAACACTCCCATACAGAGAGACACACTCTTAGGCACACTCACACATACAGAGAAACACAAACACAGAGGCACACACTCACACAATGCAAATAAACATAAGGAAAGCAATTTTTAAAATAATTGAATAAAAACCTTACCACAGGGTATTTTCTTTGAATCATTCAAGGAAAGGTGGTTGATTATAATTATATTGATAATTATTGGGCTAAAAAGGCCCATTCATTTATGTAATATCTTCATCTTATAGCCCAGGTATGAAGAAAATGAACTAAGTTTTATGAAGTAGGATTAAAGTTGTGAGCTATTACAGAATAGAATTTCTTTTTCTTTCCAGAATAGGAATTCTTAATTATGATACAATTTAACAGAATGTCTTAATGCTGAGTGTAATGCTTCTTGTGAGTTGATGCAAATACTTGCAAACATCCTGCATATGCAAAGTTTCTTTCTTTTGTTGACATTACCAAGAAAAAAATCTCTTTATAAAGTGCATTTTCACTCACAATTGTAGATTAGTCCTACAATTGTAGATTAGCAAATGTTTTTCCTCATTAGGTGGGAGTCATTAATCACATACAATGAATGCAGCATCACTTTTTGTTCCCTAGAATTACAGGCTTTGTGAAGAATAGTTATTATCATAAATCTTCTTAAAAGAGTGTCTAATAGCATCCAATCACTTGTAACATCAGTGAGTAAAATTTAAAGTGTATTCTCTTCCACAGGCTTTTATAGCTGAAACCATCACCATCGATTTTCACAAGGGCAATTTTAAGCACAAGCACGTTAGTATAAATACCCTCATCTGTAGTCATGCAAAGCACATTTTTACTGTCTTTCCCCTGAATTGGGTTCTACCTTGCCCTGTGCCTTTCTGTTGCTGCCATTCCATTGAGTGCAGACTTTGCAGCTCACTAATTAATTCCTTTTGTCTGTGCACAATAAATTTTCATACTATTTATTCCCAAAAAATTCTGACACATTAAGTTAGAGATTAAAAATGACTTGTCTTAAAAACCAAGATCCTTTCATCTTTGTATGGAATTTTATTACAATTTTTAGTGCATTAAATTTTCCTGAGAATGGACTTATTCTTTGGATATTAATATGTATATAACGCATTCTATTACTCTCATTCAGCATGGTCTCCACTGTCCCATGTATCCCTGTCAACCCTCTCTCCTCCCCACAAGTCCCTTTCTCATACATATATATGCCTTTTGATTTGGTTTTATGACCTAATGAGTTCTTTGCACTGGAACATGGGTTGGGTAGGGAGCCATGGAGCCAGATTTGTCCCTGGGGAGACTGGTTATTGACAGAAGCTGGAGAAGGAGGAATTGTTGCCTTCAGTTGTGTATGTACTTTTGACAATTTGAACCTTCAGCTAAGTTTTGATGATGTGCATTCAGGGTTTAGGAGCAGTGCTATCCCTTTTAAAACTTCTGTACATCCGTTTGCTCACCCTCAAATGTGCCTGACACCACGTGTACAAGACTTTCCTAAAATTTATGGTACTTACAGAAAAGACTCACACAATCTCTCAGTTTACTCTAGTCAAAGTATAAGGGTCTTATCGATTTTCTTTTTATACATACATTAGCTAACTTTCAGCAATGAATATGATTATGATTCATAGAAAGTACAATTTTCAGGAACCACTGGGATTTAACTTTTGTTGTTTTGTTTCTACTTAAAACTGCTTGTGAAAGCATAGAAAAAGAGAATGAAGTGTCAAGTTAAAACATATTTTAAGGTTGAGACTATGTGACTTCTGAGTTCTCACCGATGAACAATTTTCAAAATATCCCAAGTACTTTATAACTATTACAATAATAACTATGATATTAGTAGCAGTTGAGCTTTCGCTTTATTTATCCTCTCATGTCCTGATTATAATGTCCAGAGTTTTTATTTTACTTCTGCTTTGTACATGGCAAAATGAAGCTTTGGGACCTGGTTCTATGAGCTTCAGAAAGCACTGTTACTAACTAGTCCAACTTGAAATCATAAACCAGATTGTCCCGCTTGCAGCCCAGCTTTTTTATACACCTGCCTCTTTTATTGATTACACTCCTTTCTATCAGCTTTAAAAGTGTCAAGGTGGTGCTGGTTTCCTCCTGAAAGCAGGCATGAAAGAATGAGTGCTTATACGCATGATGTAGATACACTGCTTCATAAAGAAGCATCCCGGTCCAATTCATACAGACATTTCAAAGGAAACATTTCCTTACAGTTTCTAGAAGTGATTTTTAAATTTATATGACAAAATACTTTTGAAAAAAATAATTTTCTGATGTTATCACTTCATATGTTAGAAATGCATACAAATTAAAGTTACTTACATGTGCTGACTTTTCTTTTCATGAGAATGCTTCCTTTTTCAGTATTGAGCCTAAGGATTTTACAAAGTACAGAAAATATAGTTAAGTTGGCTGGTAGTATTTATATCTATAATCAAAGTAGTATTATTTAATCTGAACTACTTCTAAAACATTATATATACTGAATGTGAAATATCATATATGTGTATATGAATACATATCTGTATAGCTCACTGTAGCTACATCCAAATAGAGAGAGAAATATACCACTAGGATGATGATAATTAAGGGAGGGCTATGCCAGGAACTATCATTCAGAAAATAAATGCTTCTGCAAGAGCTATTGTGTGTCTGCTTTGGGACAAAGAACATGAAGCTCTATCAATTTGTTAAGATTCGCTGGTGTGTTCAATGAAAGCAGAGTTGCCACCCATTTTCTTCCAACTTAAATTTGCCAGGAAGGGATAGCAATGGAAGAGGTACACGCCTGCTTAATTATTCCCTAAAGCATCCAGCAGTGTCACACATGGATTTGGAATGTACAACTAAGCTTGAGCTGTCTGCAACTGTTTTTGTATTTATTCCCATAGTGTTGCTAGTGACAGATGAAAGGGGCCACTCATCTCCATGAGGTAGATGTAGATAAAGTCTATGAGAGGAAGCCATGTGTTTCTATAAAGCCCTTATAAATAAAATACAAGATTTTATACTTTAAATGTGTGTGTGTTTGTATGTGTGTGTGTTTGTGTGTGTGTGTGTGTATGTGTGTGGTGTGGGTGTAGTCTGAAAACAAAATTTTTCTTGTAAAGCTTCCCTCGGTTTTACTATTAATACTTAAACAGAATCAACCTGTACCACTTTAAATATAGAAAACTCATCTTTGAGTTGAGTTCAAGTTAACATAAATCCATTAGATTAATGGTTAATTCATTTCCTTTCCTTTAGTAGACATTAGTCATATGTTGAAATATATAGGCCCTAGAGCAGCAGTTCTCAGCCTGGGTGTTGAAACATCCTTGGCAAAATTCCGTCTCCAAAACTATTTACATTACAATTTACAACAGTATCAGAATTACAGTTATAAAATAGCAACAAAATAATTTTATGCTTGGGGGTTACCTCAACATGAGGAAAAGTATTAAAGGGTTGCAGCATTAGGAATGTTGAGAACCACTGCCCTATAGGAAAGCCTACTATTGCTGTTTTTATAAACCACTGCAGCTTCTCACAGTATTCTAAATCCTCGGCCTGAAAGCCACAGAGGAATGTGGCTCTCACCCTCATCCAAGAAGCTTCTTTTTTCCTGGAGACAGGCGGCAATACGTATGTTCAATTTGTCAAAATGCAGAAAACAAGTGACCATGCATTACCCAATCATAACTGGTACATCTACAATGCAACCCCTACAACCTAGGTTTCACAGAATGTTGTGGAAAAGAGGGCAGAAACATTCTGAAGGGACTGGATTCCTTGACTAAATATACAATATCCTCTAGACTTGACAGGGGTGCTGCATCTGTGAAATTTCAATAATAATCTTGCCTAGCAAAAACCTGACTAATAACCACACCCATTGGCATGCCTAGAGGGAAGAAAGAATATCTTCAGGGGACATTGTAAATGAGAAACTACAGTGAGCCAATAGGTGATTAGGGTTAGACAGTAAATATTCTCCAAGGACAAGCTATTTGAGGAGCTGTCCAAATCTAAACAATCTTAAACAGATGTACATAGGTGTATCACTAAATGGACTTCGTGGATTACACACACACACACACACACACACACACACACACACACCCCATTCAGGCAAAGTGTACTATTTGCATAATTTGCAAAATGAGGCATATTCCCCGGGGTTATTGTCGAATTTTTAGATAAATTATAGGACCGCTTTGTTTAATAACACATTTAGTAGGTGCAAACTACAATCCCAATGGATATGATCCCTAAGACCATAATACTACGTTAAAATCCAAGATTATCAAAAGTTGCCTATTGATCTAATGTCTAAATCACCAAATTTACAATCCCCAAAGACTGAAATCCAAAATGGTGAAGTCTTGAAGTCCAGTATGCATCCAGATTACAATCATTTCCAGAAACCCACCAGTATGCGTACAATGAAAAGGAAGCCAAATTCTGGGAAAGACATAAGTGAAGCAGGGCAGTATGAAGACGAGCTCATCCTAGCGTGTCTCATTTCACCGTGTTGCCACCATAACCGTTGCTGAATGTCCACACATCCATACCGAGTTAAAACCACATTTGTGTGAAGACACCAGTGAGGTCAAGGCTAGCTTGAAAACGATGCTGTGCACAACGGAAGAAAAGGCTGCTTATCTGATGATGACGCTGTTCCACGAGGATCATTTCCGACAAAATGTGAGGTCTGCATATTAGCGCGTGGAGACTGGATTTTGCTGAACCCAAAACAAGATGTAATTGGGAATGCTTTTCATCAGTATCTGTTGAACCATAGAAGAATTTCAAAAGTAATGCACTGTGATAACAAACTTGTGTGTCAACTGAACAAAGCCATGAAAGATGAAGTGGCTCTTTGTGATGGCGAAGTACTTCACAATAAAGTTAATGATTGTTAAAGCCACTAGCTTTTATTGACTCCCTTCGCTTACTCATCAACGATCTATACCTGTAATATAATTCCCATATATGAATTTTCTTTGTAGTATTTTTCCCTTTAGCTTTTGCCCTGAAATTTTCAATAGTCACAATTGTATTTTATGGTGTGATATCCTATATAGTTCTCCTTTGTATCATTTTGCATACAGAATGTAGAGTTATATAAAGAATATTAGTGAGTTCTGATGGATTTAAGCAGTTTTTTGTACAAGTTCCCTGTATGAGAGTATAGTACTCTCTGCTGGCTAGCCTGGTGTGAAAGCACTGTGTGGAAAAACAGTAGCACTGTATTTAGTAAGTAAAGTAATGCACTATTTGTCTATCTGCTTTCCTAGAAGGTAATATTCCACAAGGTTTCATCTCCTTGACAGAAGTGCCTCTTCATAATTTACAGTCGAGCTTGTCCATGGACTTCTGCATTGTGGTGTGTCTGATAACTGCAGTTTAAATGAGTTACATGCACCAACCACAGTGACAGGCACTCATGCATTTCATTTCTGATGTATTTCTTAATGACTGTGGTTCACTTGCTCCTAGTTTACACCCTTGTGACCTTGTTAAGTATGTTAAAGTGCTTGATTGAAAAATAAATCTGCCTCTCTCCCCACATCCTCGCCAGCATGTGGTGTCGCTTGAATTTTTTATCTTAGCCATTCTGATGGGTGTAAGATGGAATCTCAGAGTTGTTTTGATTTGCATTTCCTTGATGACTAAGGAGGTTGAGCATTTCTTTAAGTGTTTCTCAGCCATTTGATACTCCTCTGTTGAGAATTCTCTGTTTAGTTCCAAGCCCCATTTCTCAATTGGGTTATTCGGTTTGGTGGTGTTTAATTTCTTGAGTTCTTTATATAGTTTGGATATTAGACCTTTGTCAGATGTAGGGTTGGTGAAGATCTTTTCCCAGTCTGTAGGCTGTCGCTTTGTTCTCTTGACAGTGTCTCCTGCCTTACAGAAGCTTCTCAGCCTCACGAGGTCCCATTTATTAATGGTTGACACTCCTTCATTGCTGGTGGGAGTGCAAACTAGTACAGCCACTTTGGAAATCTATCTGGTGCTATCTCAGAAAAATGGGAATAGGGCTTCCTCAAGACCCAGCTATTCCACTCCTTGGAATATACCCAGAAGATGCTCCAGCACACAACAAGAAAATTTGCTCAACCATGTTCATAGCAGCCTTATTCATAATAGCCAGAACATGGAAACAGCCTAAGTGTCCCTCAGTAGAAGAGTGGATAAAGAAACTGTGGTACATATACACTATGGAATACTACTCAGCTATTAAAAACAAGGAATTCCCGAAATTTGTGGATAAATGGATTGAGCTAGAAATGATCATAATGAGTGAGTTAACCCAGAAGCAGAAAGAATCAAATGGTATATACTCACTTATATCTGCATACTAGCCCAAGGGGCATGTCCCACGAAAGCCTTCACTTACCCATAAACTTAAATAACCAAATAAAACATTAGACTTTGTCATGCTTCTATCAAAATTCTGTACAGTACTGCTAAGGTCCCTAAACTGATCCATAATTCCACATGCTATCACAGGCTTTTACCCACTCAATTATTTAACTGAATTAAATTAATTTGCTTTATGTGTAAAATAGTAAGCTCCAGCAATAGCATTTAAATTTAGATATCTATCTTTCATTGAATTAAATGCATCATTATATCCTTGCTGTAGACTTTAAGCCAGCTCTGAAAAGGTTGTATTTTTATCTTTTTAATTTTATAGCTTCTGGGATATGAGAGTTCTCTTTTGGTCATGTAACCATAAAACACCAGGAGACTCAGTGAGGTCTAGAGTGATTATAAAAAAAAATTATCCTTAAGAAAAGCTCAGTTTTCTAAAGAAAAGAGCAAACAAAGATAGCCACCTAATTCTGTTTCCTGGTTGTTACAGAGAGCAAGCATCTCACATAAAGTGGCAATGACCTAAATTTCATGGAAGTTAGGGACCAAAAGAGGTAAAGTGGTCCATAACATACTATGCAACCTTCACAGGAGTCCACTGCAGACATCAAATAAAGGCATTGTAGAGAGTGAAGGTGATATTCATTTTCTACAAGTCTAACGAACTCATCAGCCTTTTGGGCTGGTGTGTTCAAGTCAACAATGCATCGCAGTTTCATCCTAGAAACGTTGTCAGAAGGATGTAGTGTAAGGTTGAGCAGCTGGCTCGCGTGATGGGGCAGAGAGTGATTCCCATCACAGAACTGAGAACAAAGCAGATCGAAAGTCTTGTAGCATGGTAAATGATGGGTTTAATTTCAGTCATATTGAACTTGTGGTATTTTCAGGATACACAAGAGAAGCCTGGCAACCGGATTGCTGCACAGCTATAAAAATCAAGAAGAAAGATGTGGCTTCCGGTGTAGATTTGCTGACAGTAACAGTGATCATTTCAGTCTGTGATTGAGCCAAGATACACTAGTAACACTACCAAATGAGTGAAACAAGAGCAAATACACCACACCCATATTCAAAATCTGGAGGAAAAAGAAACTACAAAGACAGCAATCTGCATGGGAGCACTTTCCTTGTGCCTGCCAAAGACTGCTTCCCCCACACTAACAGGCATTGCTAGAAATATGGGAGTTTCTTAAAAAAAAAAAAAAAAAGAAAGAAAGAAAGAAAGAAATGTGTCCATTTTACTGCTGTGATACTGCCTTTCCTGAAAACTCTTTGTCTGCTGCTCATTTATCTTGACTTTGGTGATGTTTTGATTTCTATATCTTCAATGGTGGCAAAACTTTATCCTTTCACAATACCTACTCTCCGTTCCAAAATGCTTGAATACCAAGTGGGTGTAACTCCCTAGGAATGATCTGTGTTTTTCATCATGTATATTATAAGTTAACTATAGGAATTATTTTAGTGGGGAGAGTTAAAGGCTAAAATAAAATGTTATGCATTAACCATACTCTGAAATACATAAATTCTCCAGCTGAGCGTAAGTAACAGTGCCATGTCTCTGCCAGGTTGATAGTACATCTCCTTATTGCTCAGTTCTTGTTCCTCCCTTTCTTAATGAACAATTCAGGGTTCTTTTTACTTCACAAATGTGAATGAAAATCATGTCAGAGATATTTTATCTTCTTCAAGATATGTATTTGTCTATTAAATGTAGATATTGCCTTATTCTTTTGAAATACATTTCCCTTTCTATAAGTATATAATTTCCTATTCTGTAAAGAATATGTTGAGAAGCCAATATATGATTGACAATATAGACTTAGTAAACCTTTATACATTATTATCATAAATAGTCTGACCTCTAAAGGTACCTGTACATAAGTGGTGTGTGTGTGTGTGTGTGTGTGTGTGTGTGTGTGTTTGTGTGTGTGGTATACCAAGTACACATGTACATTAAATAACTCAAAAAAAAAAAAAAAGACAGACCATGTTGGGACTCCATTAAACACCAACTTATTTCATTACTACATTCCGTGCTAGGGCACTCTTATACATTAACATAACTATGGTGTTTAAACTATGTGAACTCCTGAATTTTGTACAATTCATCAATTTGAAGTAGACAAAATATTCCTTAGGCTTTTATGAATACTAGTGTGATTAGGTAATATAGTTCTTTAATCTGCCTGCCTCTCCCTCTCTCTCATCAGTCTCACCCCCCCCCCCAAAGTCAGAAAACAAAAAGAAAACAGACAGGGAATTATGGGACCTAGCGCCAGACTCTGGTGAGAGGCTTTATCTCCATCGCTGCATTCATGACTGAGATGAATCAGGTTTTCATACCTTACTGCACATTTACATTATGTTTCCATGACTAGCACAATTTGCAACTCCTCTGCTCCATGTATACTGTCGTATGAAAGACTTTCATAATCTTTTCCATGTATCATATCACAGAATATACCATTACCTACAAGTTTTCTTACACATAATAATTAATTTTTAAGACATATAACAGCCATACATTTTAAAAATATTTTTATTTTTTTACATATACACTTATTACACATATATACAAGAAACTATACACAGCAGGAAGAACCATGAAACAATCAGGAATTATTATAAATGTTATAATACAAGTGATTTGGCTGTTTGTGTGTGGCAGCCTTGAAGAAAACATCTTTCCTATCTTGGTGAGTTTAAAATTCTGAATGTAAATCAATATCTATCCTATCTAATCTCTATCAATTTAAAACATCTATCTAGACCTGAAAACATCTTAACCCCTAAACAACTAATCACCATTGTAAAATTAAGCTACCTGGTCTTCAACCCCATCAGAGACTTGAGATGGAATAAAACTTAAATACTTGAGTGAACTGGAAGTACAGGTTAGCAGCTTCCAAAATGAAAAAAATGACTGAGAGTTTACAGCCTGAACAGTCACCCAACACTCTCTATAACGTTGGAGCATCATCTTTGGCCTTCTAGCTCAATACCTCTGACAGACATATTTTCAAGGCAGAAACTATTGAGGACTTGCTTACCCTGTCTTGGCAGAGTTCATCCATCAACTCTGCCTGCATCTAAGTTTGCCTATTTTTAGGGAGAATTCTGTGTCAGAAATTAGGACATTTTGCCCAGTGGCTGGTTTGCCTCATTTGAGCCAACTCCGTAAGGAGATTTTTTTAATGCTCATTATCTTCTTTGAGGTAAACTGGGTGTTGGCAGGAGTTAACTGGTCTTGTCAAAGAAACTTTAGAATAATAAAAACATCTTAAAATTCCATATTCTATAGGTTTCTGAGGCTTTTGAAGACCTTATTTAACTATTTTTCCTTATATATCTATAAAATCATATCTATCTATTAGACCTAGAGTATACATTCTTGTCATAAAATTAGACTAATATTTGACACGAACATGATTTATATCAATACACAGAATTCAATACCATTGAATTAAAACTACCTTATTCCTGAGTAAAAATTAAGGTCTTGAAATGAAGAGTATATTCAATAATCTACCTTTTGTTCTATCCTCCCTATATATTTCCTCTCTATATTCCTCGTTCTTTCTTTTCAGCGCCTATCTCATTACCTACAAAACAAAGATAAAGGAAAAGAGAGACATCCCTGAGTCAACCTAGTTTCCTCTATGTACAGACCAATAATAATTTATAAACAACTCCCAATGAAAATAAGTATCCATAAACTACCAAACTTGCCCATTTTAGGCAAAATTCCATCTGTAGCTGAAATGAGGACATTTTTCTCAGTGGCTTGTTTGCCACATTTGAAACCATTTCCAGAAGGAGGTTCTTTGATGCTCATCATTTTCTTTGAGATAGGCTGGGTGTTGCCAGGAGTTAACCTGTCCTTTGGCAATGAATCTTTAAAATAATAAAAACATCTTTAAGTGTCATATTCTGTAGGTCTGTGAGGTGTTTGAAGACCTTATCTCACTATTTTACCTTACCTATCTATAGAATCATATCCATCCGTTAAACCTAGGATGTGTATTGTTGTGATAAAAATAGAGTAGTAATTGATGTGACCATGACCAATTCACAATTAACTTATATAACTTATTTATCCTAAACACCTTCAATAGCACTTTCAAAGTGTTGGAGGTAAACCATGTACTCTACTTGAATTATATGGGTACAATACCACATATTAGAGTAGAAATATAAATAATGTGTGTGAAGACTAATCTTAAATTTGAATTCTATACCAACGTATCAGAGTTAAACTTATTTTACATCAATATGCAAAATTTAAAGCAGTGAATTAAAAATAACCTTGTGAGTAACAATTAAGGCCTTTAGTTGAGGAGTGGACTCAATAATCTACTTTTTGTCCTATCATCCCTATGTATTTCTATAGTCCCCCTTCTTTCTTTTAAACCTCTATCTCCAAACCTACAAAAGAAAGATAAAGGAAAAGAGAGACATCCTTGAGTCCAACTTCGTTTTCTCTGTGAATAAGACCAATAATAACTTATAACCAACTCTCAATGAAAATAAATATCCATATCCCAAGAAAACAGCCAAAGACCCTATCCAACCCCCCTTAAGGGAAATGGGGTATTGTTCTCTTTTTAAGGCTTCTTCTGACTGATTTGGGATGAGTAATACCTTTGTAGGGGCCCAAATACAATTGGAGGAAATGGTTAAACAAGCTAGGAATAGCATTTGTAGTCCGGCTTCTAAATGTTGAGAAATCCAGGCTTAGTACAAGTCCTGTGTGAGACAGTCTGAAATGCTGCACCAATTGGTATCTGGAATCAGAAGCTTTCTTCAAAGCTGTCAAGGGAGCTATCCTGTTCTGATGAGGAAGGGCAACTGAAGCACTTGAGGCTGGAACATAAAGGATGCAGGATGTCAGTGTCTAGCATGCTGAGAGGAATTAATCATGACAGGTCTGACCCAGGGTCAGTGTCTGGTTCTTTTGCTCTGAAATCATATAATTTCTCACAAGCATTATACAGTTCTAAAATTATAAATGTGTGATGTGTCCGTGATGCATAAAACAATTAAGGCTAGTTCTCTGCTCTTTGTATGAGCAGAAGAAAGACATCTGTAAATCTTCATTCATGACACATGAAGAATGGCATTTAATCATAAGTCACAGGGAGCCTTTAACCAACAAGAAGCATTGCCTATGTATTGACATTCATGTCTCATCCATTCTCAGAGTTATTCCCATGTAATGGGATTATCAATATGCGTTACCTGCTTGTTCTGTAGTTTGAGTTCTTTACATCCCGAGTGTAGCCCCTTTTGCTCATCACCTCCAGATCCCACCCACCCTTCCTCATCTTTTCTGCAATCCTTCCCTAGCCCTCAGAAAGGGGAGCCCTTGTCTGTTAATATCTGACCTCAGAATATCAAGTCTCTTATGTACTACCTGTATCCTCTTCCTCTGTGGGTGGCAAGGCTGCCCTGCCAGGGGGAACAACCGCACGTTTTGATCAGACACATTCTGTCTGCAGAGCCTTTCAAAGCTTGTGTAGTCAAAAGTCAACTATTAAAACATATTACTGTGATAATAGTTATTTCCGTGTGTCACAGAATAAAATGCCGTAATTTAAATATCCTATAGATGCCTATACAAATACAGCAACATAAAATAAAATTGCAGGAAGAAGAGAATCTTTGGTGCTTTTACTTTTCGAAGATGGAAACTATGAAATTATTTACTAAGTATGAAATAATCATAACATATTTGTGCTTATGTATGAAGGATATATTAGAACACTAAATTGCAATAGTAAATAATATATTGCTTTCATGTTAAGACTAAGTAATTCCAACTTTGGTTAAAAAAAAACTACTACTGATTTTATAAAAGAAGAAAAAGGAAATGAGTGGAGAGTGAATATCTGTTGAACTTAAATTACACTCTGGAGGACATGTTGGACCCATCTTTGCATTTGGCACATTGTTTAATTCAACTGGATATTTAGGAGACTCATGTATCAACCAGCCTGTGCGAGATTCAAATGTCTTCCAGAATTTTTCTTTGGAATAAGGATACCAAACATTGTGCTTTGAACATGAAATGTCCTCCACAAGCTCCTGTGTTTGTATACTTGGTTCCTAACTGGTGGTGTTGTCTGAGAAGCTCTTGAAGTCTTTAGGAGAGAGAGCCATGCTGGAGGAAGAATAATACTGGAGCAGGCTGCAGAGTTTTTTATCCTGGTCGCACATCCTGTTCTCTCTGTGCTTCTGGGTTGACGATGTCATATGACAAACTACTTCCCTGCTCCTTCTCTGCCTAATGCAACCGTGAACCGAATCCCCTGTGGAATTGCAAGCTAAAACAAGCCTGACCCACTGAGCTAGAAGGGAACCTAAGAGGCCAAGTCTGAGTTGCTCATTTGAATCTTGTTGGTTTTAACACTCTTGTTGACTGTCACATTTCAGTTACCTCTAATTCACCTTTTCCTTAGTCTCAAGCTAGTGAGTCCCTTCTCCAACCACAATTCCTTAACTCCCATCAACAGTCTAGCACAATTCCCAATCTGTGAGTCATGATCTCTCTGGGGATCTATGAGCCTTTCCCAGAAGCCCTTCCCAGACATCCTACATATCAGATATTTACATTATGATTTATAACAGTAGCAAAATTACAGTTTTGATATAGAAATAAAATAATTCTATGCTTGGGGTCACCACAATGCAAAGAAATGTTTTAAAGGGTCACAGCATTAGGAAAGAACCATTGAGAACCAGTGGGTGATACTTTTAGGTACGTGTCTTCTGGAGCGAAAGGCTATGTGTTGGTCACAGCTCCCAAATTCTCAGTGTCTTGTCAACAAGAGTTTTATCTCTCTTTCATAATACAAGCTTTACAGAAGTTGGTAGCAAAGTTCATAATCACTCAGACTCAGGCGAATATAGTGTTTCTACCAATATTGATCAATATTGATGCCCACATAAACACTGAAGTAAAGGAGAGAGCACTTCAGAGTCCCCTTACAGCCACTAAGTGCTCCCACCTAAAAGTGCATAGAGCATGTCACAAAACAAAACAGAAATGTCTGTGTTTATGTTCAATAAGAGTGAGGCACTGCACTCCTCCCACAAAAAAAAAAAAAAAAAAAAAAAGAGACAGATGATGTGGACAGGATATTAACTGTCACACCATACCAACACGCCCCCTCCCCCTCGACACACACATTTGTGTTTTTCTTCCCTGGGTCATAAAGAATCAGCTGTTCCATCTAATTCTTTAACTTCTCATAAGGGCCACCAGGTTGTGGCTATTTGTTTGTACTGTACACTGTCCAGTATAAGGCACATAGAACTCCAATTTCTATCACTGTGTCAACCACACTCTGTGAATCCAATATTCAAACACAGTCTTGGGCTTTGCACCCTCAACAAGTACCAAATAGCTAAAGAAAAATTTCAAATACTTTTGCATGCTACGCATATTCCCCTAAAACTTTTTATCACTTTCTAGCATCACACCTTATTGCCTTCAGCCCTTAAATTCTGATGTGCAATCATAACAAGTCTCTGCTGTAACTTTGAGCTTTGTATCTTCATATTTCTTGTGTGCAGCAACTCCATCTTCCTTGTCTTCCTGACAAACATCAATCTGATTTCCAGTGATGGTTCACAGATCCATGCCCTCTGTGGAGGCATTTCTGCTACCCTACTCTTACATGAGAGTTAAGTGAGCTATCCTATCCACTCACCATATTTCTGCAGTACACTATGCAAACTAGTTTTTGTTGTATTTACTCTCGTTCATACCTGTAGCTGTCACACTCAGGTTACCGTAAAGACACGTTTCCATCACTTTTATGGCTGAGCATCTGCGAGGCTGAGTTGATTATTAGTACTCAGGCTTTTTATCAAACATTTCATGAGCATGAAGGATGCACATAGCAGTGGGAAATAAAACACAAGCTGCAGAAGGAACTTCTCTCCGCTGCAATCCTGCCTGTACCATCACAGCTGCCTGCTCCTTTCTAAACTATCTGCTCACTTTCTTCCTTGATTGAGCAAGACAGTATTGCTATCTTTCAATTGTTCTGTGGAGGTTGTTGGGAGGATTAAAGAGAACATGTGTGAAGGCTTTAAAATTGTACTTACTGAAATCAATAGCAATCACGCTGGTAGCAGTTATATTAGCTGTAGAAGAAAAGGTAATCCTTGACATGTGTTCAGCCTATACACTTATTATAAACCTGTCTTATAGATGCTATTTCAGATGACAACAGAACAAAGTTTCATAAAACTGGGAAAAATAACTATAAGTATATTGCTCAATTAATGCATTCACAAAATAATAAGTTAAAAAATAAACATTAAAAGCATACATTTGAGAATTACATTTTTAAGTACAATAATTAGAGGGGGCTGTAGAGTGTTATCATATTAAAGAAGTGATTGATCCCAAGTAAAAATATACACATTTTTCCATTAATCGCATGGGAAATTCAATCAATGGTTACTTTGCATTGAGCTAGGATATTTCCTTCCTGACCTTTCTGCTCTTATCATATGGAATTAACTCCCCTGTTAAATGCATACTCCTCCACTGCTGGTGAGAGTGCAAAGTTATACAACTACATTGGAAATCAATCTGGCACTTTCCCAGAAAACTGAGAATAATTCTACCTCAAGACCCAGCCATACCACTCCTGGTCATATACTCAAACAATGCTCCACCATACAACAAGGACATTTTGTACAACTGTATTTATCTTCACTTTATTTGTAATAGCCCAAATCTGGAACAACCTAGAATATCACTCAACCAAAGAGTGCATAAAGAAACTGTGGTACATTTACACAATGGAATACTACTCAGCTATTAAAAACAAGGAAATTTTGAAATTTGCAGGCAAATGGATGGAACTAAAAAAAAAAATCATCCTGATTGAGGTAACCCAGACGAGAAAGACACATATGGTATATACTCAATTATATGCAGATATTAGCCACACAGTACAGGATAACCACACTATCATAGAGACTGATGCACCAAGCAAGAGCCATGTATTGTATGATGTGGACTTAGACCCTTGCTCAGATGTTGTAAATAGGCAGAACAGTCTCCTTATTGGGTCCCATAATATGGGATTAGGGATTACATCTGATATGGACTCTGAGCCCTCCCCCCCCCACACACACACCCATTGATTACTTCCCCCTGGTGGGGCAGCCTTGCCAAGCTACAGTGGGAGAGGATACAGGTAGTACAGATGAAAGGCTGATGTCAAATGCTAGGGGAGGATGGCTCCCCTTTCTGGGGACTAGGGGAGGGAGGAAAAGAGGATGAGGGAGGGAGGGTGCGATCTGGAGGAGATGAGGGTAGGTGCTTTAATTGGGATATAATGTGAACAAATTAATTTTTTTAAAATACAAATGGAACTGTTTTCACCTGAAAAAAATAAAATAAAAAGCATGTACACAAACACCACTGAGTATAAAAAGGTGTGGCACACATCACCAGAGCTACACAGATCACATAGATAGGTTTGCAGTGCCTTCTTCATTGCTTATAGCTAAAGATGGAACAAAAAGGCCATTAAGAAAAGAAGAAATGTTTGAGCAACATTGGAGAGTTATTTAGCATGGACAGGATAACTTTTGCTAGTATTAAGGTGGGCTTTAAAAGCGTCAAAAGTGGCCTAATATCTTAGAGGTATTTGCAGAGGTTCTATGGAGCTAGAAAAAAACGTCACTCTTGAAAGATTCCGTCCTACCATTTCGACATGATATATATGTCAGTCAAAAGCAGTTGTGAATTGAAATAGAAATAGAAAATATGAACAATAAATACTTAAATTTTTATATATCTAATGGCAGAAACATATCTGTATAAGACTGGATTTTGAAATTTAAAATTGATTTAGAACTTTTTGGGCAAAGAGAAGAGCAGTGAACAACAAATGCTATGCCTCTGAGTATCCAGGAGGATAAGGGTAGAGGGAGCTGTCACACATGGACGCGATCTCCCCCTCTACATAGCTGCATTTTGGCTTTGGTGTTTTACATTAAAATGAAACTCTACTAATGAGTGAGCAACAGCCAGAACTCAACCCAGGTGAGTGGGATAACTTATTTATACCATTGTCAGGCTGGATGAAGCACACTTCATAGGCTCTTAATGAACTTTCATTCAATGGTTCCATGATTTTTTTTAATGATTTCTTTTTTAGTTTTATGGATATGGGTGTATTGTCTGCATGCATGTCTCTGTGCAGCAGAGGTTTGCCTGGTTCCCAGAAAGGCCAGAACAGGCCATCAGATGCCCTGAAACAGAATTCACAGACAGTGTTGATCATCATTTGGGTGCTGGGACTCAAACCTGGGTCCTCAGGAAGAGCAGCAAGTGCTCCCAGCCACTGGCTTACCTTCCCAACCTCCTCACAGATTTGTGGGGTCTTGCTTTAGAGGCCCTTTCATCAGCCATTAGTGGCAGCTTTAACACTAGTGAAGCTAGACCTACTCTTATTCGATATTAAGTCTATAGTTTACACTCTGCACTTCCAATTTGCAAGTTGCTAGAATTGATTTGTTTCAATTTGTAGCATTGTATAAAGCTGAAAAACTATCCCTTAGAATTAGTATGTTAGAAAATGTGGTCGTATCTCTAACTTAAGACATGAGGGAAAGGCGTGAATCATTTGATGCAAGTTGTCCAATGATAGGAAGGTTGCAGTAGTCACTGTGCTCATGACATGCCACTCCCCATTACATGTGGCCCCAAACCAACTAGAAATAGCACTATTATATTTATTACATAGCACAGTGAGCTAAATTATTAACTTCCGTGTATTAGGAATACCAATATTAAAGTCAAAGGGTGAACAATTTTGTCTCATTCTCATCAAATACAAAGGTGGTTTATAGTTCTCTTTAGTCTTGGGGATGCTATTTGGGCCTGAAAATTATAAACTAGGAGAACAAGATGCATAAAGGTGTCTGATTCAACCAACAATTAACAAATAATATAATATATATTAACATATATATATATATATATACATACATACGCACAAACATACATACTTTTTAACCTCTCATTCTCTGCTCAATTACATTTCTATTGCTGTGATACCATGACCAAAAGCAACTTAAAAAAAAAAAAAAGAGCTAATTTATCTTGAATTACAGTTTCAGCAGAGTAGAATCCTTAACGACAAGACAGCTTGGAAACAATTGACAGGAGCAGGAATTAAGAAATCATATCTCAACTACACAGATACACAGGGAAACCATGGGAAACAAGCAGGAACTGGGTCAAAGATGTAAATTCTCAGAGATTACCCCCAGAGATTACATCTTCTACCATGTGTGCACCTCCCAAGCATGTCACAGTGTTTCCAAACTTGGTACCATCAAGTAAAGACCAAGTTTTTAAATGTATGAGCCGCTGAGCAAAGAGCATCTCAACTCCAAGCAACACCTCCTGAAGGATATCTAAAAGATAACTGAGATTTGTATGGCCTGCAATTAAAACGCCTCTGGCTGCATTTGAAATGAAGATTGGAAGAGAAGGAAACACCACTTTATTGTGACATGTATTTAACAATTCTCTTTTGACTTTTCCCACATAATGTTAAAAATTTGATTTTAACAAATTACCAAACTTGCCTGCTAAAGAATTTGAAAATGTTTTAAACTAAAGGTAAGAAATTGAGAATAATATTTTCTATCAACATTATCCTTCATTGGTGTCTAGCTTTCCTAAAAAATTATTGCTAACCTAATAATTAAATAGCAAGTATAATGTAATGCACTTTATAAGCAATTTCTGCTTATGAGATTTAATGTTACAAAAATCTGCATAAGTCTATATACCTTGTAAGAATTCTGGAACTCTTTATCTTTTATTTATGTGCTATACAGTAGATAAATATTTTTAATGAGAAGTTTAATTTTTGTCTTCCTTATTTACTGACTGGGGAGAGCTATAATATACCATAACAAGAATTTTGTTTGGCAGGAAGTAAAAATGAACATATGTGATTTAATTCCCCTGAAGAATATACAGTGGAATTTTGATTATTATATTGAAGGAAGTTTGGTTTTAATTCCTATATCCTTACAAAGTGAAGAAGCAATTTTAGAAATAATATCTTTCTTGTGAATGTTAAACTCTTTATTGATAACCCTTATAAGAGAACAAATATTTTTATCAGAACAGCCTGTACTCAATATCATCAAACAAATCTTTAAAATGTAAATAGTCAGTCATGACTGGTAAAGAAATGCACATTTACTCATTTCCTTAAACACGGGTGATACTCCAAAGTGTCGGTACTAAGTCTGAAGTCATTCCTGAACTCTGAGATTGAAAATGACATTTTACTTCTGTAGCACATTGTGTTTATTATTTGCCTTCCATTTAGTTGCAACTCGTCCTCAACAGTAATACTGTCTTGTTTTTGTTTGCTTTAGATTGTACACTATACGTCCATAGAGGTAAGAGGTAGCATTGCTCAGCATGTGACACTTTCCTGCACAGAGTAAATGTTCAATAACTGTTTCTAGCATCAAAGATTAAAATTTTTTTTCAAAATTCAGACATCTACCCTGAAGAAACTGTATGCAATAATCCCTGACGTGCCAAGTAGGTTTTGAAGCCAAAGAGCTTCCTGAGTAGAAGGAATCGAAAGCAAGCCAAACTCCTGCCATTGGCCTCCAGAGCCGCTGCTTCTCATGTGTGTGCAGTTGAGATTGTCCTCTTCAAAGTGCAAGTAAATGACAAACTTCTATGTTAGTAGATGGTGAAGGCAGCTGATCAAATACAAGACTTGTATTCTTTAATAAAGTTCCTTTAATGAGTCCAAAGTCTGTCTCTTTTTCTCTGCATCTCAAGGTGCTGTCCAAGGATTTCAGACTAACTAAGAGAGTGGCATAGAACATTGCTTTCGTGAATATGGCTCTGAAATAATCCATTTTTGCTAGGAATCTTTGAGTTCTTGGTAAAGGATGTGAATATTCACACTGTGCTATTATAGTTACACACCTCACACATCCTTTTAAAATGTAAAGTCATTCATGGCTCATCAGCTAAGGCATATCAGATGTGGTTTGTGGACCCTCAGTTACAAATCAATAATATGCATTAGCACTAGAACAAGTACTAATGTTGGTGCATTCAACATGGTATTTTGGTGTTGGTTCTATGACCATTATATCAATTATATTTGGCCTCAGTTGGTTAATTTCCTAAGTCCCTAATTTGCTTGCCTGTAAAATGTAATTATAACATTTATTTCTAACTTATTTGTAGGATTACATGTGCTATAACATCCAAAATAGCATAGAATTTCTGTAAAATAACAATAAATATATTCAAATTCCTTTCATTCTACTTATTAGCCTGACTTGACTAACTTGAGTACCTTAAACAGATATTTTATATTATGAAAAATTGAAAGAAATGTTTTGAAATTGAACACTATAATACTTAAGTAGTTAAACAGCTTCATAAGTGAAGAGCTGAGACAAATGACAAAAGGGCATTCCTATTTGAGTTTAATTATTCTCAATAATTTAATATCATCCTCTAGGGTCATATGTATTATTCGCATCATTAAACTGAGTGTAAATAAAATCAATTTAAATGCTCCATTTGAAAAAATATGAAAGATACTGTTTCCTGATACATAAAGTTTATGTAAAAATTTACTGGAAAACAATCGCATTAAACCTCCCTCAATGATTAGTCGTGACTGTCTGAATGCTTCACCATGAGAGCTAAGGATCTGCAAAAGAGAGTGTTTATCCTGCAATGATGGAAAGACTTGCTCCCTGGCTTCTTACAAAAAATGTCAGTAGCGGGCTGGAGTGATGGCTCAGAGGATAAGAGTACTGACTGTTCTTCCAGAGGTCCTGAGTTCAATTCCCAGCAACCACATGGTGGCTCACAAAAAATGTCAGTAGATTTTGTTATATTTTGTTGCTTCTTCAATAATGTAAGTCTGTGCCTATGCATGTGGTCAAAATATAAAGAGGTGCCATACGCAAAAATAAACAAATAAAGAGTCACTCCAAAGATGCTGATGAGTGATATTTTTAAACAGCCATGATGCATCAGATACAATCACTTGCTCTGCATTTTCCTTTCCACACGACTTAGAGTTCATTGGCTTAAAAGCTTCCTTGAAGGCTTGCAAGCACTTAATACATGCATGCATTAAGCTGCTCAAGTTTACTAGGCCTAAGTGTTGTGGAAAAGATCTTGGAGGCAATTTATCATATGAGAAATTGTCGCTGATTAACTCTTTCTCAGATGTGTCACTGGGCAGAAATGTGAAGTGTGGCTGGAAGTTCTGACAGGTTGTTTTCCTGGCAGAGACAGCAGCTGGTGCTAAGATGGTATGCCATCTGTCCTTTGGCATCTCTTCTCCTGAAGACCAAGCCAAAGCCCCACCTCACCCATAGCATCTTGGTTTTATGACATCTGAACTCTATGCATTTAAATAAAAAGACCCATATTTAATCCCAAACAAATGAATGGCGCCAAGATCCAAGCTCTGTGAACATTAACATGGTCATGTCTTTCTTTCACAGGGGGTAAAGAAATAATAATGGCCTCAAAGAAGTAGGCTGGTCTCATTTGTCAATATGATCACTGTTAAAATATCAATGTAACACAGTCAAGTGTAAAGCAAATTATCCATATTTCAGTAGCATCTTGAGTCAAGAAAGTCCCTTCTCATGTAACACTAATGTCTACAGCAAGTAAAGTCTCTCTATATGTACATATATTCCCTTTTATTCTCAGAAAATACCCAATGGAGGAGCAAACTGCTACAAGGGTCCCAGTCCTCATCAGTTTCACTTCAGTACACTTCTACTGACTCTCTTTCTTTAGTTCTTTCTTTTGAGATTGAAACTCAGAACTATGAAGCAAAGCAGTTTCAGGGTCTCTTCCGGACTCAATGCGTGTCTAAAGCATCAGTGAAGCGGCCAAGTCTCCCGGGTGCCTGACTCAGTGTGCCACTCAGAACTACAGCCTTCAAGTCCTATGAACATTTTCTGCCCTCTCTGCTGTATTTGCTTCCAAATGTTCCCCTCATTTCCTTCACCTTTGAATCCAGATTCCTTCCCAGCATTATATAGTTCACTAGATTGTAAGGAGTAGAGTTAGCATAAAATGGGGAAATACCGAACCAGGTGTTTGGGATATAAAAGTAAGTACTAGGACTGGGTTGAAGCCAGATATGAAAAAGCAAGAGTTGGAAAGTCTGAAATGAAAGGGCCAGTTGTGATCTTCCTGACCAAAGTGGTCCCTGTTGCCACTAGGGAAGAGGATGAAGCGTTTCGCTTCCTGTATGCCTTTGAGCAGAGAAAAGACTTTCAAATGTCAAAGGGAAGCGTGGGATAAATGGAATAAAGGGAGTTACAGAGCAGAAGACACGAGGAGAGTCTGGCCTGAAGGTGCCTGTCTTTTCTTAGCACCCATTTAAGCTCTCATAATTCAAGGTTTTGCAAGCGTTTAGAGCACTGAGAATCATGCTTCCAACACACAGTTGCTGTCAATAAGAAGCAAGAGGAGCATCTGAGATGCTCTATTCCAGTAATGAGCCAAGCGTATTCATCAGTGTTAAGTTTCATCAGCCTCAGAATGTTGCCTTTTTAAGAAACTCCAATAAAAACAGCAAGGTACTGGCATAAATCAGAGTCATTGGCCAATGGAATATAACTGAGCACCTACATGTAAATCCATTGTTGTTGTTGTTTGCTTTTTTTGTTTTGGGGGGTTGGGGATTGTTTTTATTCTTGTTTTTCTTTTTGGTTGGTTGGTTGTTTTGGTTGGTTGGTTGTTTTGGTTGGTTGGCTTTTTGTTTTTCAGAAACTCTCCAACATTATATGTCAGAGAGAAAACAACATCCTCAACACAGTGGGGCTGGTCAAACTGCATAGTTACATGTGTAAGACCGAAACACAGTGCTTACATTTCCCACACACAAAAGCCATGCCCAGACCGATCAAGGCCCTCAACAAGAGACCTGATGTCTTAAATCCGAAAGAGGAGAGCATAAGGGATATTTTTAAGTCACAGACACAGGAAAGGACTTTATGTACAGAACCTCTGTAGTCCCCGCTTCGTTCCTTGATTGAATCGCTCCCCTCCAGCTTGTCGTGCTGGGAAACGTTTCCTCGGGCTCCTTTGCTTGACTGTTTTCTGCCCATCTTTTGACTTTCTACTTAATCATTGATCTCATTATTCTGGAAAATCTTGGCTGATGCCCAGAGAGAATTTTATCCTCTCATTACCTATTTTTCCAGTAGATCGTACTTCCTTTTGGTAGAATGTGACAGAACCGTAAGAAATTATTTGTTTGATATCTTTCCTAATCGAGCCTACTAAGAATACTAAAGAAAGCCTCCTTTGTGCTTCTTACTGTGTGTATTTGTATTAACACTGTTTGATGTAAAGTATACACATGATAAATACTTATTAGGTATATTATTAAGCTATTCTTGACATAGGTGTTAAAATAAAAATTTATATGAAATTATTTACTGACCCCTTGAGAAGTTCAAATAAAATTTAAAGATAACCCCACTTCAGTTTAAATAGATGTGTTGATGACTATAGACTAAACACAGTAAACAACCTTATTATTTTAATTGTGTATCATAGATGATTTTAGTATAAATAATTAAAAATTCATTATCCTAAAGCCCACATCACCATGAACGTAATAAACATTCCAAAGTTGTACAAAATAATTACAAAATATTAGTCACTAACAATTTCAGTAATTGATCTTTAATAATGTTTTTCACAATAGAGATGGACTCACAATGCATATGTTAGTGTTATGCAAAGTTTCCAGAAAATAAGGCACAGCTGTGTTATACATTGTATAAGGGTGATTGATGATTCAGAACTTCAGTGATGATGAGAAGGTTGGAATATTACAGGTCCAGAGCCCAACAATCTTGGGCTATTTTAGCCTCTCAAATACCATTTATTACCTACCTCATGCATGACTTAACATCCTTGTGATAATTTGGGAAAAGAATTTTTTGGAATGCATGAAAAGACCCACAGATTCACCTACCCACACACTAAGTGTGTCATCAGAAAGTATCTTAGTACTATAGCAGAGGGTTTGCCACTTAAAAGTCTGGATTTATTGTCTTGATATAGTTATGTTGTTTAGTTATTAAATAATTTAAATATTAATTTTAAACATTAAATAATTGTTAAATGTTTAATGAATAATATCATTTATTAAAATAATAATAATATGAAGTTTAACAATTTAAAAGTATTAATGAAACAGAAGTATGGTATTTTTGTTTTGGGGCCATAACCACTTAGATTTGGCTCCAGAATAATCTGTCACTTATTCTGAGTGGAGCCTGTGCTTTTACATCAACAGTATCCATGCATTCGCCTGTTCATTCATCTGTTTGTTTGTTTTTACCATGCAACTTTAAATTAGAAATAAGATCACAAAATATATCCATTGTCAGGCTGACCAGGTGTTTCAAATTATTTTTAAGAGTAAAAATAAATTCATGCTTGTATGACTTTTTTCCTAATAGTGAGGACATAGGGTCTTCTTAGGAAAAGGTAAATTTGGCATCTTGAGAGTACATTTGGGCTAAATATTATCATCTCTTTTTTGCCTTTGCCTAAAGACCTATGATAATCACATGTTTATATGGTAAAAGACAGATGGCTGCCTTGCAATCTCCCTACGCTTCACAGTTGTTTCCCAGCATAAAGCACCCAAGGAACTCGGTCCACCATCTGTGGCCTGTGGCTTCTTCCTCACTGTATAAATTTCATACAATGCAAACAACTGAAGAACTTCACACTGTGGATTCTGGGGTGATTCTTTCTGGGACTTACTGCTGAAGGTTATTATTTCTACATGTCAGAGAAGGCTTGGTCATGATGCAGTGACAAATGACACCCAATATTCAAATAGCTGGACATGCACACACACACACACACACACACACACACACACACGCACACTTGTGCTCATGCAAGCTTTATATCTTACTCACACAGGCTCTATGTCATACTCACCTTGAATTCCCAGAAGGAAAAGTACAGATTTAAACTTTCTGTAGTCACTGAGCCCCAGGCTGATGAGAACTCTGTACCTGCAACTGTAAATCCTAGGCTAGGAAAAATATGATTATGGTCAAGTGCCAGGATTAATGACTCAGGCCATTGTTGTGCATAAATTACATCAAGTGCTGCTGCTGAGGAGACAGAGTGAGGTAGAACAATCCAGAAATTTCCTCAGAGGAGTGTGGTACTAAACAGCCTTCATGAAAAGAGCAGGACAGGCAGTACTTTGTGGCTTAAACACTATCAGTAGTTATACTTTATTCAGACTTTCAAAACACTGTGCTTTTGTGTCATGGCCTTCAAATTTGTTTCTTCTTTATCTCTGCAAACTTTCTCTTTCGGGTCATTACTCTTATAAATAATGGCACAGGCATGTGGAGTTTTGTCTAGATCATCAAAAGGTCTAGCATGCCTATACACATTGGCTACATAAAATAGGTTTTATCTAAAGTTCTATTCATGTTACCCCCAGAGATCACAGATATTAGATAATGAAACTAGTGGAGAGATAAGAAAATCAGAAGAAGTTGCTTATGGGATGGAGAAAATAGAAGATTTTTCGGAGAACAGATGGCACCTTGGAGATTGCATTAAAAATGTATAGGTGTTCAGTGTGGTCAAGAGAACATCCTGCAATAGCCATACTTTTACTTCTTAGTTTGGAGTAAGGGAGTTTGTTAAACATATAAAGAATTAAAGTAAAAAAAGTATTCATAGATAGATGATATAAATAAAGATAGATAGGCAGAACACTGATCCCTCTTAGGTGAAGCTTCTGAGTAAAAGAACACTTAGAAACAGATAGACAATATCATCAAATCCATTGCTCATAGCAGGCATAAGAAGATTGAAGAAGTTGAGACATTCACCTGGAGATCTTGATTACGATGTGTCTTCATGGATGAGCTTTCCATGGCTGAACCTTTGACTTTATTTTCTCCACTGTAGGGACATTATTATCACAACATTAACAATAGTAACATCTGTTGGAAATGGTTTATCATTTAGCTTTTCTCAAGGGCATGTTTTTCCCTTTTGATCATAGACATGGGAGGAGGTTAGCAATCTTTATACAATGGATGTTGGAGGATGTATTACATAAGCAATCCTGGGTCTGATGTGAAGGGGCAACATCTTTACAGAACCAGTTTTCAGTGAGCTCTGACAGCACATGACAATTTAACCAATGTAATGTATATTATTGTACATCATTAAAATGTTCAATATATATGTCATTTTCTCATATTTTTCTATCACATTTGCTACAAATATGTGTCTCCAGCACAGGGTTAGTTGTTGCCTTCATCTGTGCTTTCCCTTTCTCTTATCTGTCACTAAGGTCCTCTGTTGATTTTTTTTTCTTATTAATGTCACCACAATTTGAATTATTTCTTCTTTTGATGGATGCCTTGTATCATTGAGCAACATACTTAAAGATGACCTATAGCATTTAACATTATAGTTACTATTTAATGTCAAAAGGCTCATAGGCTATTTCTTTCTTTTAACTTAAAGTCTAATGTCTGGGCCAGGTAAGGTACTTTGTTTTCTAAGTTTGTTTAAATGAGTTTCCTGCTCCAGTTATAAAATAAATTTAGTTGTAATTATTTTTGAGATCCCTTCCCAGTTATAAGAAATCATCAATGGTGATATATGATAAGAAATATTTACAGGTTACCAGATCCTGGGAAGGGTATGTGGGAGGACAGAGAGGCAGCATATAGTTAATAGCCACAGCAATACAGCTGTATGGGAGCAATGATGTCTTTCATTCAAGCATGGTAGAATAACTAGGGTTGCTACTAACTCATTTAATATTTTAAAACATAATATGTGATTTTGAATGTTTCTAACACAAAAAAGATATATATTTCTGGATAACAACTATATTAATTTCTCAATCTAGTAGTTACACACAGTAATGGCACTTTGTAGCATATATGTAAATGTACACACACACACACACACACATATATATATACTAAAACAACTATATATATATGTTTTAGTCTGTTAAAATGTGTTACTAAAAATTTAAACATTGACCTGCTGAGATGGATCAGTGATTAAAAGTTCTTGCTGCTTGTGTGATGATCTGAGCTCAATCTTCAGGACCCATAAGGTGAAAGAAGGCTAACTGCTGGAAATTTCCCTCTCACCTCCAGACAGAGATACACAGTTCAACCAACAATAGCATGCTCACACATACAAATAAATGTAATTTAATTTTTTACATCAAAACATACTTGAAATAGCATCACATTTCTAGATTTATAGGAAATTATTAAGCTCATCCTACTCCCTAAACTCTGCATAAGCATTAAATAGAATATGACACTCCAATGGATCCTAGTGTCTATTGAAAACTATGCGATAACCTGACATAACTCCCTGAAATTTGGAACAGCCGAAGTGCATAACTGATATCATAGCTACATAGAAACAAACCAGTAAATTAACCAAAATGTGTCTTTCTGGATTATCAACTTATTGTAGCTGAAACTCCATGGATGCATTTGCTTCCATAGAAACATCAAAGAGAAACTGGGCCACAGTGACATCAGCATCTGGGGGATGGTGGGTCTCAAGAGAGGAGCACCAACGTTTACTCTTAGAAGGTGAGTGTGAGTCCAAGCGCTGCCTGCCTTATGTGTGCTGCTGCTGCTAATCTCTTGTTTATCTCCTTGCATGCACAGTTAGGTCCAAAGCTCCTCTAGCTACTGCCAGATCTCCTCTTTCAGCTTCCTCAGCAACTGGTCCTCGTGAGCATCCAACATCCTGTTTGAGGGCATCTTCTTATCCCCAAAGCACAGCAGGCATGGAGGTGATGAGAAAAAGGGTGGTTCCAACTTGCCATTGCTTTCCCCACTTCACATCCATCTTTCTCTTCCAGATGCCTTTTCTGCCAACTTCAGACATAATCCTACAAGCAAAAGCAGCTTTCAACATAATGTTCAACAAATACCCAAACTGCCCGTGGACAACTAATATAATAAATTCCATATTTTACATTCTTCATTTGGTTTCTGCTTTTTTAGCACATGAAAGTTTATAACACAGAATGGTTGTGACTGTCAAAATGCTTCTCTTTCTTGGTAGAATTCCTTTAAAAATGTATAAATTATTTCAGACTGTGAGGGTAAAAATGCTAATAAACATATGCAAATCCAGTTGTCCAAGTGGCATCTCAAAGTTTGTGGCATATATGAAATGATTTTAAAGAATATATGTTTTAATTATAAAGTTAATTTTCAATATTTTCTAAGCAATAAATTTTCTAGTGTTTATGCATTATTATAATTTACCCTCAATATATTCATTAGAAGTCACATTTTTTATGTTTTTGTTTCTCAAATTTTTATAAATGGAATTCACTCTATGGTAATCTAATATCAAAATATTTATAAATATTTAAATACTTTTCATTTATGAATATGGGATATTTTCAATTCCTATTTTTTTATCAACTACATATGAAGCAGCTTGAGTCACCCAAATTTTAGAGACAAAAATACTACTACCATTAGTGTAGGTTGCCAGGGCTCCAAAAAAAAAAAAAAAAGAGGGGGGGGACACTGAAATGTAGTGTTCAGTGGTATACAGCCTCAGTTATGAAAGTTGAAATGAGTCGTGGTGATAGATGCCAGAGATATCTATACAGCATAAAAATGGTTCAATACTACTTAAGTATATACATATAGTGGTTAAAATAGAATATTGTATATCTTTTACCATAAGAAACCTGGATGTTTTTGAAGTAATGACACACTGCAAAATATACTTAACAATGGAAAATATAATTTTAATTTTACTAATAAAAAATATTAAAGGTTTCAGGACACTAAAAAAATAAAATAAGTAAATAAATATCAACCTCTTACATGTTCTTCAAATGTTGTCTTAAGGTCCTTACCATCCAGGAATAAGGCAGTTCGTCTCCACACACTGCTTCTTTCTGTATGAAAAGGGAGCCAAATTCCTTTTGCGGTAAAAGTCTGAGCTAAGTCAAAGGCACAAAAATATTGACATTTAAATACTGATGTTTCCTTGGTAACAGCAGTCAGTATGACTCTTGGAAGTATAGACACATGGAGATTTTTTTAGTTTTATTTTTTCTGTAGGGACAATGTTCTGCTTCCTAACATATAAGAGTTAAAGGTATTTACACATGTGTTCCAATTTTTAGCCTGTGTGGATAACTTTGATCTGTAGTTAAAGCTGCTTTGATGTGTTTCTAATATTCGTATAGTGTGCCTTCTCTTTCAGGTTATGTGAGAACCACTCTCTTTTGTGTGTACTATTACACAGCCACATATACCTTTCTATGCATATGCAGAACTAATATTTGTGTAATAAACTGTAGCAACTTGGGTTCTTGAAAATTCCTAGAGCCTACAGATATGTGTCATGGGTCCTATTTTTATTTCTTACTAAAAAACAAGCACAATGAAGTCCTTTTGGTGCTGTCCCCTAGACTTCCTCTTCTGGACAGCACCGCCTACTGCTTACCATTTCCACAGCCAGTCCCCTGCTGTACCCACAGGATTCAGATCTGTTCAGACAACAACAAGAGACAGCTCACTGATACAAACACAGAGTTCCCTAAACCCTCATGATCATCACAATGGTGTTTGCCAGTCATTTAGAAATCACTCAACGATGTTCCTTCCAGTCATTCATCCACTATCAAATACCTGCCATGTGACAAAGACTACCGTACTTTGCCGTGTAAATATTCTCTTGTCCATGGAATATGTCACTAAAGGAAAGGATGGAAACATTGTTGAATGAAATGGGACATTGCTGAACCAAGAATAATATAGAATAGAGAAAAGAAAGATCAATATCTGAAAGACATAATTTCTGGAGAATCTTTCACAAAAAGGCCCAAAGGTAACATCACCAGTGCATGTTAGCCACGAGGATACAGGTATCGTGGAAGGTGGGTTATATAGACACTTGAATTTGTTTCTATAGGCAAAATGGATATTGCTTTGTTTTGTGTGTTTCTGTAACAAAATACTTATCAAAAACAACATAAAGGTAAAAAGTTAATATTGACTCACATTCTGGTTGGTTTCAGGTGAGAAAGGAATTCAGAGCTCCTAACAGTAGAATTCTGTAGTTGGGGCTGAAGTACCCTCACAGTGTAGTGGAAGAGGAAGCCAAAACCAGAGCCAGAAAACAGACTGAAAACTTTAAAGGCCAGTGTCTGCTAACCAACGCCTCAAGGATCCACAGTCTGAGCAAACAGGAACCACAGTTGAAACTAAAGCTCAAAACAACCTTTAGTGAATATATTAGATTGAAACAATGTCAGATTAGTGAGAATGTTTGGTAGATGGATACAATTTATCTTTGATTTGTACTGTTCACATTGGTTGTAGAGATAAGAATAAACCAAGAAGACCGTGTAATGAGCAAAGAAATACAATTCTGAAGCTATCCCAATAATCATCTATTCCACAGAACAGATAACTTCAAAATGGGTATTAGAAGAATAGTAAAAATATTCTTGAAAGCGTTGTAATATTATTTGATTATATATGAAATCAGAATTGTGGTGGAAAATGTGAAGAATGGCTCTCACCTCTTCCTCTTGATCAAATGAAAGTAGGAGTTAAAGTTTGGAGAGGAAATTTATTGTAAGTTTACAGTGCGGGTTTTAGTAGATGCTGAAAATGCCAAAGGATGTGGCTAAAACGGTTTTGCATATCAGGTGTGGGACCCCCCCCAATAACCCCAGCATGTGGAGGGGATGGAAGGAGAATCATGAGTTCACGGCCAGCCTAGATCACATGATTACATGGAGGCCAGTGTGAGCTATATAGATTGATGAATAATTATAAGTATCTGTGTGTGTAGGAGGGGTTGAGAGACAGAGAGATGCACAAGTACAGCAGAAGGAACAAAGATCATCATATTGGTATGCTTAGCTTGTAGACAAAATATATTGATTCTATGTATAAAGTTGAAAATAATTAATATATAGTTTATAAGAAAAGCTAGGAATGAATGAACACACCAAGAAAATGAATATTACTGTTGTAAAAATGGTAAGTGAACTAATTTTTGAAGTACTACAAATTAATCAGTACATGAGAATTATAAGAGAAGAAATCAAAAGACATTGAGAAGCAACTAATAAAAAAGAATGTTATACATTATCTGAAACAAATGGTCACTTATCACGGACTGTGAAACTTGTCAGGTAAGCGGTAAGTAGCCAGTGATTATTGATACCTTCCAGTCTCTATGACGTATCCACAAGAGTCCTTTGGAAAGTAGTGAGGATAAATCTAGATTAAAAAGAGATTTTCAATCAAAGTTTAAAGACAGTAAGCATACACAATTTCCAGAAGCATCATTTTGTTAATGAATGGGGCAAAAGTAAATTTGTTGTAGTTAAAGCATCCAAGATACTTGTATTTATGTTGTATTTTAAAGATGACATCAGGGGAGCTTGTTTAAATCACTGGCTAATCCTCCAGAGGTCCTGAATTCAATTCACAAAACTCACATTGTGGCTCACAACTGTCTATAATTCTAGTCCCATGAATTTCAATTCCATCTTCTGGTGTGTAGATGTACATGCAGACAAAACACCAATTTACATAACTAAATCTTATAAATAAATAAATAAATAAATAAGGTGTAGGAACAATGGTATGGTTGCGTAACAGTAAAAATGGTCCAAAAAAAAAAAAATGAAAAGATGATAATATAATAAATGCAAGGAAGTAGTAAACACAAGAAAGTAGTTAAGGACAATGCACTTGTATAGGCAGGTGGGAAATGTGAAGATTAATCTTAGATCTACATCAGGCAGCTCACTTTTAACAGTTGGTATGTGAGAGTATGACTCTAAAGCAAGCTGATGGACAAGCTGATGGACAAAGACACCCACATCAACTACTAAGGTTGTTTTTTATGAAATAAAGATAAGAGTTCTTTCCTCTCCATAAAAATATATTAAGAATGATGCTAGGACACTATCACATAGAATTACAAGGAACTGCTTAAATTCTTGTTCATTAAAGAACATTTATTGAATTCTTTCAAGGTATCATGAAGTTTTCTGGACACAGAGCAACAACAAAATGGAGTGGAAGCAAAGCCCTCATTTTTGTCAAGGTGATGACGAACACAAAAATATACTCCAAAGCCATCTTTAATGGGTAATCTTGAAATTGAGTTCAGAAAGCATAATTTGTGCATTCATACAAACAATAAAGAAAAAGAGGGACTCAGGATTAAATAGAACATGTTTTGACAATGCAGTCTAAGCATCTGACTCACTAAATCTGGCTTAATAACTGCATGGCCCAGCAAATACTGCAACCTATTCCCTATGAACTAATTTATTTGTTTAGTATTTTAAGAATTTTTGTGGACACAGAGCAAGTTCTTCAGGAAGTCTGCTGACTGCATTCCTTTAGAGAAGAAAGATTTGCTGTGTCCTTTTTTCAACTTGCTCCCAAAACACCAGAATGTGATGAGATAGTTGTATTTCATCTTTGCTGCTACTTGATCAAACTGTGTGTTTTTATAACATGAGGTTCATAGAAACTTCATATTCACAGTGTCACGCTTAGATGGTGGTGCTAAATCTTTCAGAGGAAGGTCAAAAAACAAACACCAGTCCTTACTGATTATTGCACTCAAGTAGCTAAATTAACACGCGGCAGGCGTTGTAACCTAAATCATAACCCAATTGAACTGATTATAAAGAGGCACTGATAAATGAGTTGTTTTAATAAGCACTTATTTATGGATTTGTTATCAGCATTTCTTCCATTAAAGTAAAATAATTAGGATGCTGAATCAGATCAAGATGACAGGGCAACAAAGCAACATCTTTTCTTTAGAACAGAACACTAGAACACTTGGAAGAACGTGAAGCAGTATTCTCTAATGAACACAAATTCCTTTTCAAAGTATTCCATTGCTCAGAGAAAGACAGTTATTTAATTTAAAAACGGCTTAACTGTAAACATCAGTCACAGTTTCTATCTTTATATGCAGAGAGGCAAGGAACAGCAGTCATATTTCCACTTTGGCATTCAAGATGTTTTGTCTTAGACACTATAAAATGGAAAGGGTCATCATGGTAAATCACTGTAATGAAAACTATGATTTGATTACTATTCATTAATGAGTTTATTAGAATACAGCCACAGTCTAAACAGGGAAACACATAAATCCATGTAGAATCCTCCTCTCTTTGAGGTCATTGGAACATTGAACCTCAAAGTTGTCCTACAACTTTGTTTCCTACATTTGCCTAAATTTCCCTGATACTTCGAAGTGTTATATGTTAGGTGCTGTGATGATGCACAGTATCTCCAACCCACTCTGATCCAGCTATCCTGTGTCCATTTTCCTCCTCTGATTCATAACACAGAATTCATATCAGCAGATCTGCCTTTTCAGTGATGCTCCTCCAAGTGGCATGAAAACTTTCTCACTAGAATTCTATCAGAAAATAACAATTTTCCTTCTCTCTAATAGATGAAATAATGTATTAAAATAATTATGCAATTTAATATGCTACTATATCAAGACCTTATAAAGTCAAATCACTCTTAAAAGGCTAACATTTCAGTCCTAAATTTTTGTGTCTCTTATAGATAGCAGATAAATTTATTCAGTCTGTGGATATGATTGTAGGCTCCAACTATTCCAAACATACTTTATTTAGCGTCCATTAAATGTTTATACCCCCCTTCCAACCCACCTACCCTAGATAGGAGAGAAAGGAGTTTTATTGGAACAGGGAAGTAGACCTTGTTGGATTCAGTTCCAGGGAACAATTTCCCTGGCATAGGCAGGATTTCAGCAGACCAGCAATTCCACCAAAGTTGCTGCTGGAACCTTAGACAACCAGAACTGCAAACCTCAGGCAGAGTCCAAAGCCTTGAAGCTATCACTGAAGTGGTTCTCTCTAGGAGCATCTCAAAGTGGAGCTATAAACAGCCAAACAAGGACGTTTTTTCAGCTGGCAAAAAGCAAGACCCCCCACTAAGTGGTTCGACATCAAAGTGGTTAAATATCACCTGCTCTCTCACAAGTCCATCCCACATCCCATACTTGGGATCTAAACAAAAACATGTTTACATCCAATACCTATCCCAAACTTGAGAACACAACAAAAACATGTTTATATCCACTACATATAATATTGATCTACAAGAGAAACTGAGGAATGGATCAATTAAGGAACAAAGAGATTATTTGGACTGGTCAGAATTTCAACACCGAAGTACAATTTCATGCAGGCTGGACATGTACTCTAGTGTCTGACAAAATTTAAATGTATCTAAAAACAATAAATACAGAAATAATTATATTGGCTGTTCTTAATAATTTAAATTAGCACAAGGACGGTAGCACACTGTTCTATTAGGAAGTTCAACCGCTGGCATAGGACAGCTTTTTAAAAGGAAGAGGGAAAGAACAAGAAGAAAGAAGTTCCTCAGAAAGAATTAGAGGTACAGTATAGCTCACCAGCATCTACCACATGGTCATGATTGATTCTCATGAAAACCATGGTTCCAGCATGCAAAGCAAAGGATGTGCCAAGTCTTTTCCTGAGGTCCTTCCAGATGTGCTCAGGAAAATCATGACTTCAGCTTTCTCACCGTAGGAATGCTCTTGAGAATGGACACAGATGCAGGATCAGTATTTGTGGACACTTCAATCTGACCTTTTCTGCTTGGTTTTTTATTTTTCATAGCTTCATACAGATATGATGTATGATGTGGCTATGGAAATATATATGTTCTTTACAAGGCAATATTCTCCCAACATTCATCATACATAAATATATTTTCAGAATATTTTAAAAGATTTTGTATCTAATTATAACCATAGGAATCACAAGTTTTAGAATTTCTTATCTCATGAAAGATTTTAATCAGTGTACTTCCTATATTAAATTCTCTTTAATAGACAAGTAAAAAGGATATTGCAACTCATGAACAGGAAAAATATAGTGTTCATCTAGTTTATTAACTTCGAGTTGAGAATAGAATAAAAATTCTCATTAACTCAAACTTTATACTTTACTTGCATCTTGTTACCAAATCCCTTCAGCAGTGTCATTAAGCATGGATAAGCCGCCATATGACTCACACATCCTACATCTAAAAACTTAACCATGACTAAAACTAATATGCCACTAGCTTTCATAATGAGTGAGGCTGTTTTTTAAATACTTCCCTAGGACCTATTATAACCAGAAAATGACAAGATTTCAACAACTCGCTAGAAAGAAATTAACTAAGATGGATAGAGGATAAATAAGGAGGAACAAGGAGAGAAAAAATTCTGAGTAAGAAATTACTTCTGCTGTCAATGAGTTAAAATTTCTTAATAAGAGTAGTGTGATCATATGAGCCATACACAGAGAGAAAGTGAGAGAAACAGAGACGGAGAGTGTAGGTTCATCTCCAGTTTGCTTAGCAAAGTAACTAGTGAGAACATTTGTTTATATTTAGCATGTGGAGAAGGAAAGAATAGAATTTTTTTTTTTTACAAAGAAATACTCAAGACAAAGCATCAGCCATTTATGCCCCATTCTTAATGAGTGAGAACTGTGTGTGGTGAGAGCAGCAAATGCTACCAGAGTTCTTTTTCCACGCCTTCAGAAGTGAGATTCTTTGCTGTACTCCAAAAAACCTAAGCATATTTCTCTTTCATGTTGAGTCTTAGAATAGCAATCTCTTTGGAGACTGGTTGTCTGAAATTCTCTCTTGCATGACCAGTCAGGCTTAACCATAATCCAGCTAAAGCTGACTCATTGATTGACATGAGGCACTGGAGCAGGCAGATGAATTTCTCTGGTTTAAAGTTTAATGGAACAGATCTTTTGATCTCTGATTCTGTTAGGAATGTGAAGTCCATTTTCTCCCACAGGTTTCTTTGGTGCTAGCTAGTGTGTTGTCCCACATAGATCTCATGTTCATGAGTTGAATACAGTTCAGTAAGATTAGCATGGATCACAAAACACAGTTATTTATATTTATATTTCATGGGATGTTAACTTGATGACACTTTTTCTTGAGTACTTCACCTAGCCAACGCTAATGCGGCATGGTTTGTTTTAAGCTCTAAAGCTGGGTAAAATGTCTTATATTCTGCATTTAGGTTCTTTTCTGCAGCTAGTACAAAATTGATGTGTACATAACCCCCCAAATTAATATCCATTATAATATTTTCCTATATTAGCTTTTACAAATATCCACCAATATCTGACTCAGTGGAGAGAAGAAGAAACATAAAGCAAACAGCGTTTTCCAGAGTACAACTTATTTTCAACACAGCATCCTTGAGTCTGGTAAAATCTAATTGAACTTCTCTGATTCCTCGTGTTTACTGAAGTTTCTTCTTTGCCCATCTATAATCATGTAAACACAAATCCATTTGTCCACCCTGAAGTAGGGCAGAGTGATTTTCTCTTTGCAATGATCCAAGGACTACTTCAGCTTTGAAATCTTTATTGTCATTCAAAATAGAAAGTTTAAAGACATGAACATCTCATTTTTCATTGAACTTCTTTCTGTGTAGAATAATATTGTAACATCCATTCTGTCAAGTATTTGACAGAGAATTGAGGATAAGGAACAGTTGAACACTTCTACCCAAACTCAATCATATTCAAATCTGTATAGAGTTTAATAAAGAGTAGCCTAATATTAACATAGTAAATATAAACATTTCAAAACATCGTTCATTCTGTAAGCATCATGAATGAGCTTCATACTCTTAGCTCTAGCATTCTTTGACCAAAAGTGATCGAGTACATTTTTGTGCTAATGTAGCTTTTAGGAGAATGCAAACCGTTGATAAGGCCAGTGAAGCAAAGCTTTTAACCTCTTTGCATTTAGGTTTCATAAGCAAAACCCAATGATAGCACATCACACACTCAGACCATGCCATGGGCATTGCACAGAAAATGGAAATTAGTTCTTAAAGCCTTTTTATTCTTGTGGAATAGTGTGGCTCATTTCCTGGCTATATATGAAAGAGGATCAGAAACAAAATGGAAAAAAAAATTATTACGGCTATGAGTCAAAGCAAAGCCCAGAGAAAAATAAGAGCGTCAAGGGTTGAAATGGAAGAGTGAACATCTGTAATTAGCTCCACTGTTTTATGAGAATAAAAAAAAAAAGCCACTTCAGAAAATATAAACGGGCAAAATGCCAGCTGAGATAGTGACTAGGGCTATAGCAAACCATGGTAAACATTGAACAATATGAAAGTAAATAATGCCTGTGGATAAAAGTTTAACATCAATTTCAGCAGCTACGGTTTTCATAAAATTACCATCCATAATAAAAGTCATTCTGCTATATTACTTTTGAAGTGAAACAACATTTGATTCCAAAGATGATTTTAAATATAAGCAGAGTATCCTCACATATCCTCGTTAAATAGGCACGCTAGGCAATTTTAATTACTGTGTGTTTGAGCAAGGAAGAAATTTCCTGTTTATAGATATTTTCACTTTGAGAAAGAGTACAAAGATAATAGATGTACTGAGGACCTTCTCCCCAACAATTACCATTGATTTCTTTCCTGGATACAGTCTACTTTCCTTATTTAATTAAAAAGTAACCTTGCAAATGTGTTCAATCAAAAGTCATCTAGGTGTTTCACGTATGTGCCAAAGGCTACAATTCTTCCACCCTGAACCACATTCAGTTTGTTTATATTAATGAATTCAAGCAAATGTGTTCAGGACACATCAACAGAATACACACACACATTCTTAGACTGGACAGCAACATGCTTAAAAATAATCTTTTTTGTATCTTTTCTTTTATTATTTTTCTTTTTTACATATATGTTTATATTATACATATATACAATAAATTGTAGGAGATGTAAACATATTTTTGTTTTGATCCCAAGTGTGGGGTCTTGTTTAAGAGTGTGTGATGTTTTTCCTCTGAAAACAGACTTATGAGAGAACAGGTGCTGTTTGTCCACTAGAAGAGGAACTGCCTCTTGCAGGGGCATGGTCTTTGTCAACTGACAAACATCCTAGTATGGACTCTGAGTTCAAAGCCTACAATAAACTACCTACAACAGGAAGAACCATGAAACAATCTTAAAATGACCAGTTTCAATTTTTGTTTTGTTTTGTTTTGCTTTAATGTAGGTCTCTCTTTGCCCAGGCTAGTAGTTATAAGCATAAAATACTACAGATCATGACATTAAACTCCTGATCCTTTTGCACGGACCTCATAAGTACTGGAATTATAGGTCTGACCAATACCATAGTCCATTGTCTATTGTTGTGATAAACATCATGACTAAAGCAACTTGTAGAAGAAACAGACCATCACAAATGGAAGCCAAAGGAGGGACTTGGAAGCAAGAACTGAAACAGAAGCCACGTATGAAGCTGTTTACTGGGTCGGTCTCCCAGCTTGCTCAGTTTGCTTTCTTGGATACCCTGGATCACTTTTCCAGAGATGACACTGCCTAATAATGGGCTAGTCCATTCTACCTCAAACATTAATCAAGAAAAACATGTCACAGGCTTGACTATAGGCCAGTCTGACGATGGCATTATGTCATCTGATATACTCTCTTCTCAAATGACTCAAATTTGTGTCAAGATGGTTTAAAAAGAAAAGGCATAACCACTATGCCTAGCATGCAAGCAATCAATAACGTGAATGATCTTACAAACCTGCTTAACATAAATACAGAGTGAAAGGTACTTCAGAATTGTGGCTACGTTTCTTTAGTTTTGTGTCTATTTTTAATCACAGTTTGAAAAATTATTTAGAGCCTTCATTCGTTCCCAAATCCAGTCCTCCCTCCATTTCCCTTCAGCAAAGATGAGGCCTCCAAGGAGTTTTAACCAAACATGGCATAATAATTTAGAATAGGTTTCAGCATAAACCCTCATATCAAGACTAGAAAAGGCAACTCATTAGGATGAAGGTGATCCCAAGAGCAGGCAAGAGTCATAGATCACCCCCTCTTGCACTGTAAGAGTCCACAAGAACATCAAGCTACAGCTCATACATATTTTCAGTGGGCCTAATGCAGACTCAGGGAGGCTCTATGAGTGTTGCTTCAGTCTCTATGATCCCTTATGAACTCTGTTTAGTTAATTCTGTGAACATTGTTCTCCTGATGTCCTTGTCCCCTTTGGCTTATATGGTCCTTCCTCCTACTCTTCCAGACAGTTCCTTAACCTCCACCTAATGTTTGGTTGTGGAATTCTCCTTCTGCTCTCATCAGTTACAAGATGATGACAAATGAATGAGACAATGACCTATGAGTATAGACTCCCCTCTTCCAGCTCCCTGACCCTGGCTTTGGCCTAAAGTGTTTGATTGTACCCTAGGTCTCTGAATTATCCAGCCTCTGGTTCCTGGCTCTCCAGGAAGTATTGGGCATGGACTTCCTCTTGTGGCATGAGACTCAAGTTAGACCAGTCATTGGTTGGTCTGTGCCACCATTGCCCCAGCACATCTTACAGGCAGGAGAGGTTGAAGGTTTTATGGTTGGGTTGATGTCCCAGTCCCACCACTGGAAGCCTTCTCTGGTTATAGAAGATAGTTGGTTCCAGTTCCTATCCTTCATTACTAGGCTTCTTTGATAGGGTCACCCTCTTAGATTCCAGAGAGTTTACACTGCACTAGGTTTCCACACACCCCAACTACACTGAGCCTGTAGTCATGGATAGGCATGGCTACACAAACACTGCTTCATGAGTGATAGAAAAGCAACCCCTTGTAAGATGGAAAACCATGAACCACCTCCACCTCCACCTACTGTGGTTTGTTTTTTCCCTGTAATATCTTCACTTTACTTATTTGTTAATAATTTTTTAGTATAGAACTTCAGAACTACAGTAGAAGAGTCCATCTTGCCTATTGTCATATGCCCCAACACAGCTGGTTATGCTTGCAATATGTAACTACTCCCTTTTACTCTTCTCTTTCAAACCCTAAACTCTTAAAAAATCTATGTTATTTCTAACTACATTAGAATTTTAAGTCCTTCTAATTAGTAGTTAAGAGGTTTTCTCTACATCCCCTCATTATTGTTAATGTTTCTGTTGTGCCTTATATGATTTCCAATTTTTAACTTCAAAGTTCTATTAGAGTCAGCCAACCCTACCCTCTTGCTTGCTTCACATTCATGGATGGATTTAAGGTAGCATAATGACAGTGGATACACCCTCAGTACAGGCTCTGGAATGCCCAGCTCCACATCCTGTATCATCATTCTAAGAGTCTTGGCCACCATCTGTCTTCAATCCTCACAGCTACTTTCATGTCTAAAAGCAAGTATTAGTCTTCTTGCAATGTAGGCACAAAATTCATTCCACTATAAGAATCTATCCAGTAGCATTTTCTGTTTCTTTTGCCCAGGTCTGTTCACTCATGAGCGCTACATACATTTATTCACGGAGATACTGCATTTCTTTATGTTGCTCTTACCCACAAAATCTAAGCTCTATTATACCTTAACATAAAACAATCTAATGCATTTCTCTCATTTCTATAACAATGTGATTTTCCTAGACCCTGATATCAGCATCTTTAGAGCTTTCTTGCTTTGTTGGTCCAGAATTCTTCAATCACAGCTTCAATCTCACAAACCCCTTGATAACTACAAAACAACCCTTTTTAATAACTGTGATTATTAGTGTCTACATTATTGGCACAGGCTGCAATCCCCATTACAACAGGGCTGCAACCTCCCTGAGTAGTTTAGCCCATAATTGTCTTCCACAAAAGTATCAGCAATGGCCTGCGCAGCCTTTTTACATGCTGACTAATAATAGTTCTCCACTATGGGTACATATCTGACTTGTTCACATCTATTCAGACCACCCATTCTGCCAGAGAGAATCTGAATAAAACTGCCTTTTTGACCCCTAGTGCTTGATCGCCCTGCCAAAGTTCTGAAATTATTATTTCCTAGTGCTTTGTCATTATTTTAACATTCCTGTTGGCTTGGCTTGCAATTTATTATTGGGAATACATGCCATCTCTTCCTTAATGTCTGCCTTTTGTCTTTACCAGATCAACAGGGCTTGAGAGCTGATCTTGTACGTTACTCTCTTCATTGATTTTTATGTATTATATTTGAGCTCAATTGATAAAGGTTACTGGTAGTAGGGCTTTAACAACAGTGTTGTTATCATTTTCATCCCATAACAGAACACAAATTTGAATCGTTAAGTAAGAAGGTAGGCATCAAAATGATTTGTATATACTTATAACAAAACACCACAGCTCTTAACCTGACATATAGTGCTGAAGAAAGAAGCTGACTGTTTTCTGACTATTTCAAGACATGCATCCCATGGTTCCATTTCAAGTTCTCTATATTAGGTTATTTTTTCTTTTATTAATTGTTCACTTTACATCCCAGTAATATCCCCTCCCCCCTTTCCTTCCATCCCATCCTACACCCATGTTTCCACTAACCCGCCTCCCCTACTCCTCAGAGAAGGAGAGTCCCATGCACCCACCCATCCACTCCAG
Source organism: Acomys russatus (assembly GCF_903995435.1). Classification (NCBI taxonomy): domain Eukaryota; kingdom Metazoa; phylum Chordata; class Mammalia; order Rodentia; family Muridae; genus Acomys; species Acomys russatus. The sequence goes on from NC_067154.1 coordinate 54,628,968, forward strand.
CATCTCAAGTAACATCAGGGCTGAGTGTGTGCTCTTCCCCTGTGGCCTGCAGGTAGTAGCCAACAGAAAGTGATCAAAAAGAAAGCAACCAAATCCATGTCAGAATCAGACACCATTTCCCTTACCAGGAGACCCTTACAAGGACTGAGCTACACAGCTGCTATATCTGTGTAGGGGGCCTAGGTCCATTCCATGCATTATTCTTGGTTGGAGATTCAGTCTCCCCTTGGCCCCCTAGACTCTGGTTGGTTAACTCTGTTGGTCTTCTTGTGGAGCTTCTATTCACTGAGTCCTTTTATCCTTGCTCCGATTCTTCCACAAGACTTCCAGCACACCCCAAAATGCTTGGCTGTGGATTCCTGCACCTGTTTCCATCAGCTCCTGAGTGGCACCACTCAAAGAACAGCTGTACTAGGCTACCATCTGCAAGCATAGCAGAGAATCATTATTAGTGTCAGGGGTGACTGTCTCCCATGGGATGGGTCTCAGGTTGTGCCAGGCAGTGGTTGGGCATCTCCTCAACCTCTGCTTTATTTTTGTATCTACATACCTTGTAGGCAGGCTAGGTTTGGGAACAAAGTTTTTGTGATTGGGTTGGTGTTCCCCTCCCTCCACTAGCAGTTGTGTCTAGAGAATAGCCTTTTCAGTCTCCATGACCCCTGATATTATGAGTCTCAGCTAGATTCACCCTGGTGTCCTGACAGAAACCTACCATGTAATAGGTCTCCAGCTCGTCACAGAAAAGTTCCCACTCAAGGTTTCTCTTCTCTATGAAAGGTCTCTGCCCTCCTATCTCTGCTCTCCCCAGGCATGATATTGACCCTCGTTGCCTGTTCCGTATCTTTAACCACTTCTGTTGTCTATTCTATTTCCACTTCTGGGTGAGATTTAAGCATCCTCCATTGCGCCTTCCCTGTAACTTATCTTTTTTAAGTCTATAAAGTGTAGTGTCATGGAAATAAAAACGAACACAATTCTGAGATCCCTTCTTACACCCTTCAAAATGGCTAAAATCAAAACCACAAGTGACAGCACATTCTAGGGAGGATGTAGAGAAATGGGAACACTCTTCCATTGTTGGTGGAATTGCAAACTTGTACAACCACTCTGGAAAGCAATCCAGTGCTTTCTTAGGAAATTGGGAATAACTTTGTTTCAAGACCACTCCTGAGCATACACCCAAATGATGTTCCACCATACAACAAGGACATTAGCCCAGCTATGCTCATAGCTGTTTTATTTGTAATAGCCAGAAATTGGAAACAACCCAGATGTCCCTCAACTGAAGGATGGATAAAGAAACTGTTCAACATTGGAATACTACTCATCTATTAAAAACAAGGAAATCATGAAATCTGTAGGCAAATGGATGGAAGTAGAAAAGATCATCCGGATTGAGGTAACCCACACCCAGAAAGACACACATGGTATGCACTCACTTATAAGTAGATTTTAGCCATATAGGTTATTTTCAAAATTTAGATTTCTTCACCAGTCTTAAGTTGTTATACTTAGGGGTTTCAATTTTCTAGCAATCCCAATGTAATTGTACTATGATTAACTTCTAGAAGATAAAAGGTTATCTATACACCTTTTCCTAAATTAGTAGCTTTTAAAATTTTCCGTTCCATATTTCACTGCATTTACAGCATGTAGGAAACATAAATCTCTTAGGCTGAGGCAAGTTTCTCCAGTATATCAGAAGCATCTGGAGGCAAGGCAAGTGATCTAAAAAAAGGCAATGCCTTCAAGGCCCTCTCAGCTTCAAGCAGGGACTTAAATAGTGAGTCAAGCAGCAGAATTGGGCTTCATTTATCTTTTCCAGCTGTTGAGGCTGACTCCTCAACATATTTAGCTCAGCCAAAATTCTCTTCATTACTGTTAGAAATTAAAAGGCCTCATTTCATTTATATAAATATGGGGTGATACATTATCTCCTATTAAATTGTCACATACAAGAAAGGGAAAGTCATAGAATTTTGATCTCTATGTAACATTGAGCAAATAAGGACATGCACAAAAACAGTATGTTATTGATTTGTCACAAAGATATTAACATAATTTGCAAGATTTTCATTTATAAAGTATACTAAATATTACATAAATATTAACCTATTAACTAATTCTGGCCTACAAGTAAAATATATAAATTTTTACTAATGATTTAGGTTTATCGCAAATGAACAATTTGAAAAATTACGACTACCCCAACTATTTTTGAAATCCATGTTCATTTCACAAACACATGCTCAGAAACATTTAAGCAACATAATTAACTACTGTAGCTTGGTTTCTGTAACCTCGCTAATCAAGGAGAGCAAAGAATTTATTTGTTTTATAGGTTACAGTTCATTGTCATATCCCAAGGCAGGAACTCAAGGCAGGCACTTGAAGCAGAGACCATAAAAGAATGTTGTTTCCTTGCTTGCCCCCTCCAGGTTGCTCAACTACCTTTCTCATTGAGCCCACTCCCCCCACCCACCCACACTGGGGTACACTGCCCACAGTGAGCTAGACTTCCTCCTGCATAAATTGGCAATTAAGAAAATGCTTCATAGACGTGTTCCCAGGCCAATGGGACGAAGGCAGTTCCTAAATCCACTGTGCCTCTTCCCAGGTAAGTCTAGGTTCAAGCCAGTTGACAGCTGGCACTAAATAGGGCATTACCATATGTATCAACCATTGTCTTCCTTGGGTGCTTTTGTTTGTTGTATTGTTGGTTGTGTTTTGTCAGATTCTCACTCTTGCTCTCTCGTCTGTCGTAGGATTCTTTATGTAACCCAGTTTGTCGTCAGACCCGTAACAGTCCTTCTCGTTCAGCCTCCGAAGTGCTACCATTTCAGGCTTGAGCCACTGTCCTGACCACATCATTGTGAAGATAAAAATCAGTTAACCTTGTGATTTTATGTTCTGTTGCTGGGCCCCAAGCCCGGGAGCGTTGGGAGCGTTGGAGGGAAGTGAGCTGGTAGGGAGTCAATGACACAGACTACAGACTCTGGGGATTCATGAATGAAGCAGAAGGGCATGCTTTTATACCCTCTTCCCAGTGTCCCATTGTCTCCCAAACTGGGAACTGCTGCTGTAGCTCCTCCTCCAAGGTTCCAACCGTGATGTCAGCAGGCAATCTCTGGGCATGGCCAGGGCGACTCTACAAGAAGGCCCCCTTCTGTGCATGCCTGTTGCCAGGCCCACCTCCTGCTCAAAGCAGGTCTCTTTCCTCCTATAACGTTCAATTATGCTACTAGCTATTGTAACTACATTGAACACTTCTTGAGCTTGTGACTCTTAACTGAAATCTGTATCCTTTGACTATTGTCTCCAAATCATTTTCTATCAAACTTAAATTCGAACTATAAAATAGTTACTTGATTCTTACTATTTACCTGTCTTATCTTCTGTCTTTTCACATCCCCGACTCTGTTACAACTCTGTATCACAATATATTTGGGTGCACTATATTTGGGTGTGTCTCTGTATATTCTATTGTTACGTCAGTACAGCCAGAGAGCTATAGCCTAGCACTGGTCTCATATTTTGTAAATATTTGTTCCTTCCTCATCTGCCAAAGGTAATCTAGAATTATATCTGACTAGCTTTACTAAAGAACTGACAATCAATGGCTGGGCAGAAGAGAAAAGTGGATCTTCAGGGGAAAAGGGGGAACTCTGGAAGAGGAAGGAGACATGAGGGGATTTGTCAGTGTGACACAGGAAGGAGCAGGCTTACTGGTGGTGAGAAAGAGGTAAAAACTAGCCACATGGCTAAACTATTCTGGGATGAGCTAGCTGAGAATCTACCCAGATAAGGCCTAAGTTTTGAAATATTAATAAGTCTCCCTGTCTTTACTTATATTGCTTCCAAGTCCCAAGAAGTTCCCCTATAAATGTTTGTTTTTATTTCATTTGAAAATGTAGACTTCTTGGCAACCTGCTGTCCTTCCTCTGAGTGCCACCAGGTCTCCCCCTCCAGGGGATATGGTCAAATGTGAGGCACCAGAGTACGTGAGAAAGTCATATCACACTCTCCACTCAACTGTGGAGAATGTTCTGACCATTGGCTAGATCTCGGAAGGGGTTTAAAGTTTACCACCTATATTGTCCTTGGCTGCTGCCTTAGTTTGAGCGGGACCCCTGGGATCAAATGGGGGGCGGGGAGGGAAGAATGGGAGGATACAAGGGATGGGATAAACATTGAGATGTAACAAGAATATATTAATAAAAAAGAAAAGAAAAAAAAAAAAGAAACAAATGGGAATAGAATAGAAAACATTTGCATGTATTTAAAAGCCAAAAGAGTAAATATTGCTTTGTGGAAAAAAAAAAAAAAAAGAAAAAGAAAAAGAAAATGTAGACTTACCTGTCTTTTTTTCATTGATTACAGGATAAATATTTTAGGAATTACAACTGTGTCTTTGATCTAGGAACCCTAAACGTAAGTAGAATGTAAATATTACCAGGTATAAGTTTGCTGAATTGAACTGAAAGTGGTAAAGAAAAAGGGAAAGAGCCTGTCTCAGAACTTCCTGTAAATCAATACTTAACAGTCCTTACTTGCTAGCCAAAGCCTGACTCAGTAGTTTTGTGAACTCACTTTCTTTTACCTCTTCTGCTAACTGCAGTTCCTTAACCCACTGCCAGTTACCTGCAGAGTTAACAGATCATCAAGAGCTCACTGGTAGAAGTGAAAGCCTCTCACTTCTCCTCCTCAAACTCCCTGTTTACTTCCACTTTAGATGTAAAGCAAGGGCTTCCATCATTACTAAAAACAGCCTGCCAAGTCTTTCTCCAAACTTTTACTAATAAAGACTGGCCCGTACTGGAACATGATACACATTACATATGCCCACTATGTAGAATGACTGAATTAAGCTAATTGATATAACCATTACCTTATAATTTTTATATCAATGATCTGATTCTACATCACTATTGAATATGAGGCTGTGGGATACATCTCAGAACTCCTGCTTTCATATACAGCATGCTATTCTTTGACCAACAATTCTTCAATATGTGTTGTGCTCAGTGGTACACACAGATGTCAGGTAAGTAATCCAAAATCAGGCGCAACCTAAGAATCTGTAATTACAAGTCATCAACAAGACATGAAAATATTAGAAGAATTTTCACACAGAAATTATTGTATGTATAAGAAGCATCTCTCATAATGTTAAAACAATAAATTCAGTAAGAAAACATCATACTGTAATGTGTATAAATTATGTAACATTAGCTACAAATAAAGCAAAATATTAATACAAACAGTATTGGTGGTATATCTATTTATTTAAATGTTTGTAGACATCAATTGGTCTGATAGGCTATATAAAAACATAAAAATCAAGTTTAACAACCTCAAATGTGTGGATATTAACATACCATGAAAAACATAAATGGAAATCAGGAAATATGTTGAAATTCATATCAATGAATTTACAGTGTATTACATCATTTAAACATTCAAATTTAATATCAATGAAAATACAGTGCATTACATCATTTTCCCCAATTGTATTTGGGCTCCTACAAAGGTATTGCTCATCCCAAATCAGCTGGAACAAACCTTAAAAAGAAAACAATGCCTCATTTCACTTAAGGCATGTTGGGTAGGGTTTTTGGTTGTTTTCTTGGGATATGGATATTTATTTTCATGGAGAGTTGGTTATAAGTTATTATTTTCCTTATTCGGAGAGAAAAGAAGGTTTTTCAGGGATTTCTCTCCTTCCTTTTATCTTTTTTCTTAGGTATATAGATAGGGGTCGAAAAGAAAGAAGGGGGAATATAGAAATATATAGGGATGACAAGACAAAAAGTAGGTTCCTGAACCTGCTCTTCAAATTTAGGCCTTAATTGTTATTTCTTAGATGTTTTGTGTCAGGAATATTTTAGACTTAAGATTTTCTTTGATGGGTGCGTCAAATTCTTCCCATCTATCTTCTGCACCTGAGACTCTTCCCTCTATTTCTTTTATTCTGTTGGTGATGCTTACCTCTGTAGTTCCAATTTTCTTCTCTAAGTTCTCTTTTTCCAGGATTTCCTCAGGTTGTGCTTTTATAATTATTTCCCATTTTCATCTTCAGACCTCGAACCATTTTATTGAGTTTCTTCACCTGCTTGTTTGCCTTTTCCTGAATTTCTTCTAGTGATTTCTTCATTTCTCCTCTATAGGCCTCTGTGATGAACTCTCTAAGGGCCTCAACCTATTTGACTTGTATTGCTTTTTGTGTCTCTTTATGGATTTTATTCACTTCCTCCAATATCATTTTCATAAAGAAAGATTTGAGGTCATTTTTGTGTGTTTCCTTTGTGTTAGAGTATCCAGGATGATTGCTTTGGAATAACTGGTTTCTGAAGATATCATATTACTTGGGATTTTGTGGTTTATGTTTTTACATTAGCCTTTAGCCACTCTGCTGTCTCTAGTGTTATATCATACTTTCTGGTGTCCTTCACTGGCTGTTGAAAGAAGCCCATAAGTAAGTGGCGATAGGCTGATACCCTGTGCCTGCAGGGACCAGGGAACCCATCCATGAATCAGCTTGGTGACCTGAGATCAGGCCCCAGATATTTCTGTGGCCCAGGCAGTTGACCTGAGTTCAGATCTACCTGTATACCACACTGTGGTATCTCCTTTTGGCAGGGAGATTTGGACACTGTTTTTTGTGGCTTACAGTTCTGTCTGAGACAAAAGGTGCAGGTGATGTGCCCAGACAGGCTTATGCCTAAAAAATGGAGACTGTCTGCACCTGTGTGGATCTGGGAACTTTCTGTGGATTAGCTGGGTGGCCAGCTCTCTTCTGGCATAGGAGACCCAGACACTGGTGTTTTGTGGCCCACAGATAATCCTGAGACACTGAGTTCTGTGTGTTGGGTGCTGGCATGTGGCTAAACCTAGAGACTGCACATGCCTATAGGGACCCTCAGACTTTTCTGTGGATTAACTGAGTCACCCGAGATTGGACCCTCCTGTTTTCCATACGATATGTTCCCCCTCTCACCTGGAAAACATCAACACTGGTGTTTTGGAGCCTTGGTTTGGTCTACCAGTTGCTGTGTAGTTACTGCCGTCTTACAGATGAGACACAATGTGTGATTTGTGCCGCCATTTTGGATCCTTCCACTCAAGTCATCCTCCCTTATACTTTTCTATAATGTAAGAGTTTTACTGACTATTGATCCTGAGCTTAAGACACTCCTGAGTTACACAGTGAGGCCTACGTTTAAAAAAATAAGATCTATCCTTTAATAAAATGACTATAAGGGTACTCAACACAGTCAACATTCAGATGAAAGTTTACAAAGTCACAAATATTATTTAGTTCATTCCAGAGCAATTTACTAAGGAATAAGCAAAACCAAGTAATCAATATTCTTATAGTCTTTCCATTAATATGCATTTGCCTTTGAGTATCTTCCCATTATCAGATGCTAAAAATAAATAAAATTCTTTCTTTGGTGTGTGCAAAAATGCAAAAAAAAATGTTTTAAAAATATAGTAACTGAAGGGAACACTCAAAGATACCTTGCATTTCTTTAAAGGAACAAGTATAGGGACAGCTATGCTCTAAGAATTGAATCCTTACCAAGCTTCCAATTGCAGCGTGGACAGAAATTAAAGAGGAAATCAATATTTCACCACCGAGTATTTTTAGAGTTTAAAATTATAGGACACAGAAGGCTCTGACAAAGATCAAGTGAATGTTGCACACTGTGTGTGTCTGAAATGTCTAAAAATACTTCACTTGACAATGTGGTGCAGAGGGGTATCCAGAGTCCCTGGCATTGCTGACTGCTTCTGACTTGTCTCTGGATCCGAGAAGAGAAAACCTGCTGTCTCATGTGACAGTGTCTACTAAGGCTCACATACTTGCATTAGGTCACATTTTCAAAAACATTTTAGTGCCATACAAGGTCTATTCACTGTCACATAATTTTCAAAACATGAGCTGGTTCCCAAAAGTCATCAAATATTTAAATAGCTAGAAGTTACCACAGGTACCAGTACTGTCAGGTTCAGACATTTTACAGAGTGCTCAAGAGTCTCAGCTGATGTCACTGACATTTTAAATAGAACTTCAGACCCATTTTAATGGCCCTGTCGCATTGTACATATAAACATGCTAAAGTTTAATTTGATAATTCCCTGGGGCATTAAAAAGATGGCCAATGTGTGTTTAAAAAGACAGTGTGACAAACACGCTTTCATGGCCTTTTTGTTTGTTTCTTTGTTTTGTTTTGTTCTTTTGAGACAGGATTTCTCTGTGTAGCCATGGCTGGCCTGGACTTGTTTTGTAGATCATGCTGGCTTTGAACTCAAAGAGATCTGCCTGCCTCCACCACCCCGAGTGCTGTCATCAACTTTTAAATTTTATTTCCTTCAATTTAATTTCTGAAAAAACAAAAAATGCAGTAAAAATTGTTGATGCTAAAAATCAAATCAGCAGAAAAGTCAAAAGAATTAATTTCTCACTTACATAAACTACCATTATATTACCATTTGTTCTTATATTTCTCCACTAAATTATCATATACTAGTGAATATTCTCTACTTAATGCTTTTACGTGGGAGTCCATATATCAGGTGAAAATCTCATTTTATTTGTCACAGATGTTTGTTCCTCTTTTCTGTATGAGGTTTACACAGCCCTACCTAATCCTGAGGATTTCAGGACCTCCTGCAAGGTGCATTCATGCTTCCCACGAAGATATCAAGTTGGGTTTTCGTCTTTTCACATTAATAGATACAGTATCTTTCATCAACGAACAGAGCCTTCCTAAAAAGCCATGGCAGGCTTCTACTTACACAATTTACAACCCTTTCTCCAACAAGCAAGGTAGTTCCCACAGGATGCCTGCTTCTCTTTTCTGAATCCTGAAGTAAACTGACAGAAGGGACACCTGTCCAGTATCCACAGGGACCTGCTGTTCAAATGTAACATGTTCTGTTAAGGCACATACTTGAACATTTTTATTTTACTGCAGCAAAATACAATGCTCTTTGAAAATCTTCTTTCTGGATAAATGTCTTCCTGCTGCACATCTTGAGAGTTATTAATATCAAAGCTAATACCCAACTGTTTATCATAAAGTTGCCTTAGAAAAATTTGCCACTTCAATTTTTATTGTGATTTTATGGCTAATTTATATACAGGTCTTTCTGTATTATGTAATAATATAATTTTAAACTTTTTCATAATTATGTTAATGGGACTCTTAGAATGTCTTCTTAGATTATGAAATGCTATTAGAAAACCACTTATTCAAATATGTTTCTATCTATGCCCCCTTGTTCTCTATTCCATTTCCTGCCCCAAATCAACTTATGACTGAAACTATGCTATGGCACTGGCTAGAGCACCGCAGACGTCTCAGCATCACCACATGCTTAGGTGTAAAACCTGGGCAGAAGATGAAACTCAGGCATTTGGATGGAGAAGGTAGGTAAGAATGAAGGAAAGTGCTGGTGAACTTGTAGCTGTTTGGCTACTCAGCCCAAGTGACATCACAGTAGAAACACTTCTGAGGCCTCCACATGCCCTGTGAGTCGATTGTAAAGACTCAAGACTCACAAACAGTGCATTTGTATACTTGTATATATGCTTACTTTGGTATATTTTACCAGACCCATCATCTTCCATTTTCTCCAGGTTTTAATTTATAAAAACTTCCACATTAAAAACTATAAACAAATGGAAGTTCACTGCCTTGAAACTGATAGGTCCTAAAAATATTATTTCTTTACTAGGTCAGCAACAGGTTTAAAATATAGTGTGACCAATGGATCATGGTCCTCTCTGCTTGCTAGACTGAGCATAAAAGATTTAGTCACCCATATTTGGAAATCAAACAATGACTTCATTTCTTTCTAAGCACAAAGAACCTTAAAATCTCAAGTATAAAACTTGAAAGGAAGGTAGTTCTCCTCTTGTTCTTTCATAATAGTTCTTTGAACACAATGCACATTAAGAATAACAAAAAGAAGTCTTTTATATTACAGGGAGAATCATTTATGAAATGAAAATGTCATAAGAAAAGAAAATGAAAATTGGAATCTAATTCTCTATAAATGCCTCCTCTGTTCAATTCAATATCATTCATATAGTAATGAGAGTAGAGCGGAGTCATCAAAATTGTTGAGTCTATAAATATTCTTGTCTTGTGTCATGGGATAAAAATGAAATAACCTAGAAATGTATATTTTATATATAAGGTTATTGGCAATTCTCCAGTGTCCTACTGGATATATGATTATGATAATTGAAATGTGTACTTTTAAGTAATATACTCTTAATGCACAGCCATCAAATAAGAAGAGCCACAATGAGTAATTGAAACAGGAGAGGATAATTGTAAAAGAAATGATGCATAGTACCTTCTTACATCCATCAATTATTTGAAATAATTGCACTAACAGAAATTGAAATCCCTCCAAGTATTTTGCAAAGAATTACCAATGAATAACAATACATTTGTAGCCGCCAAGCAACACACCACTGTTACAAAAGCACCTGTATTATATAACCAAAATTTTACTTATTCATTTGTCCACTGCTGCATTCCAGCCTACTTTTAGAAATGAAAAGGGGCTTTGTTGAGTTCATGTATAGTCACTATAATACTGTGTGGTTGCTTTGGTTTCTCAGGAAATCTCTAATCTACTCTTTAACCAGCTATCAAATGGTTAAATTAAATAGAGATTCAGTTGATTATTTTCTTGTTTACCACTGTCTGTTAGCTTTCTGTTGAAGTGCAAAATACCTGAAAAAGGAAAAAGGAAGAGAGATGAAATAAAGAAGGAAAGAAGGAAAGAAAGGAAAGAAGGAAGGAAGAATGAAGGAAGGAAAGAGGATGGAGGGAGGAAGGAAGGACCGAAAGAAGGATGGAAGGAAGATACAGTTTGGCACACAATTTAAATGTTTTCAGCTCATGGTTGCTTGACTCCACCACCATATACCAGAAGCAAATCCAAGCATCTTGTCAAGGAACATATCTAGAGAAGATGCTCATCTTGTGAGATCCAGAAAGCACAGAAACAGAGCAAAGAAGGAGCCAACAACTAGACATAGCGATCAAGGGCCCAGCCCAAGTGAACTACTGACTTCCCAAGGGTCCATTCAGCTATGAATCTACCAGAGATTTATACAGTTGGTGCTTTCATGATTCAGCCACTTCTGATACTGTTGAATGGGATGTCAACGTTCAAAGCATGAGCCATTGGGTAAGATTCAAGTTAAGCCATAGAAACTATACGTATATGACAGAAAATCCAAGGTTTCGTAAATGGTAAGACAAATCACAATGTACCAAGAAGTACAGATCTTAGACCTAGGGAAAACTGATATTGGGGACTCAAGTTGTTTGTGGTTTTAAAAGATGGTAAAGAGATAGCTAGTTCTCTCTCTCTCTCTCTCTCTCTCTCTCTCTCTCTCTCTCTCTCTCTCTCACTCACTCACTCTCTCTCTCTCTCCTAAGTTAATTAGAAATAGCATCAATTAGTTACATTCCTGTGTGTACTATATACTTACTATCATATGTCTTAGAAATTCCTAACATCCTCCATCTTTTATGCCCCAAACACAAAACAATTACCTACAGCTTAATGAAAGTCAATTTCCCTCGAAATAGATTGTCAGATCATAGGCTAAGGACAAAACAAAGAAGAAAAGGAGTTCAATGGCAATTTCCCCTCCCTCCACAGTTTTTCCAAGTGCAGTGCACACAGTGGTTAGCAAACTACTGCAGAGGAAGAAGAGCTATAGCATAAGCAAATGTGGTTTCTTCTTTTTTTCAAAGAGAAAATGACAATCTTGTTGACCCTAAATCACCTGCCAGCAAATCTCAGACTTCTTCAGGTGCTAAAGGTGTAAAGATCCAAAGCAACAAGAGCTCATCCTCTCTTCGAATAGAAATAAAAACAGTCCAATTTTAGGAAATGAGAGCAGAAGACTATCACAGGAAACAATCCTGGGTCGATTACACAGAACACACTAGACTGCTTCTGAAATAAAGCTGCTGCAATGCGAGGTTCTGCCACCACGTTTCCTAAAAGGGACAGGTCAGTGTGGGTTTCTCACCTTATTCTTTTATCTCTGTCTTCATATTCCAATATGAGACTTGCTCTTTCGACTTGGCATTTCTGACTGTATCTTGTTACTCCATCTAACTTGCTATGTTATTATTCTTCATACCCATAAAAAGAACTCAGTGAATGATCTTACCTCTTATAAATAAAAGTGAGCCATGACCTCATATATTAAAGTATAAACTATGCAAAAAACTTGGACAAAGATAATAAGTTGGCTGAATTGACTTTGTTATTCCTCTTTTTCTGCACAGAGCTTTGTTACAATCATAGCTATTTCTCATAGATCTTGGATATAGGAGATGTTCTGTAACATTTTTAAATGAACTCAAATATGTATGCAGTCAAATTCCAACATAATAGTACTTGCAAGGCAGTATATTTCAGATGGCATTATAATGTGGAGCTAATTGTGATATTACTTTTGATTCAGAAGAATTTAACACATATGAAAGAAAGGCAATTTAAAAATATTTAAATTACCTTCAAAGATGCAACTTGAAGGGATTCTGCTAAAACTCTAGTGGTTAAACCCCACATGCCAGAAAGATCATTCTTTTCTTTTTAATTGACAGTGGAAGAGAATCTTAAAGGGAGTGTGATAAAGAATAAGACTCAAACTTTAGTGTGTACATTTCCCACTGACACCTGAATAAAATAAATGAATGCAAATTCACATAGGCCAAATAAAAAGTAAATTAACTGATGTGAGATTTAAACCATCATTCAAAAGATAGCCAGATTTCCTCAAGTTTATTGTCTCCTAAACAAAACAAAACAAACAAACAAAAAAAAAATCAACACTCTTTTAAACTCTGTAATAGAATTCAGTCTCAGTATAGCTCTGCGTGCTCTCTCTCTCTCTCTGTTTCTGTCTCTCTTTCTCTCTCTGCATCTGTCTCTCTCTGTCTCTCTGTCTCTCTCTCTCCATATATGTGGAAATATATCTACATATATAATATATGAAAATATCAAAAGAAAAATGGTAACTTCTCATCGCACAAAAATAACCAAAAATACCATTTAGGTCCAATAGCAGAAGTATGTATTCCTCTAAGCACTTCCACACTGAAACAGATTTGTTATAAAAAATTGATGCTCACAAAGTAGTCACAAGGGCTGGTTGGATAAAAGTCATGAGCTTCTATTAGCTTTCCAGTCGGCTTCAGTGGGAGTAAGAGGACAGAAACCCGCTGCTGCCACCCAGAGGAATACTCTGATGGCCTGCTGCCTTCCTAGACGCCAGGAGCTAAGTCCTGGAACACTGACACCAACCCTGAACATGGGGCTTCAGAAGCCTGGCAGTTCATTTCCACTGCTGCTGAAGGACGGGCCTGTAGATTATTTCACCGTTCAAATATTTCCCAGATAAATTTCACTAACAAAGCCTAATGACAGCCAAACCTGAAAGCAGTGAATCAGTGTTTGGAAATTTCCAGATCCTGTATGATGAGAAATATCCGGAAAGAATGGTTATAAATTGAAAAGTTCGCCAATATGCAACAGCACTTCTACCTAATTTACACGAAAAATAAACATGAAAAGAATTAAAGCACATGTCAGGTGTTCCAAATTACAAGCTCTTTTCCTCCTTTTGTATCTAATGATGTTCAGGTCCCTGGGAACATTTATTACAACAATAATTTTGTTTTATTTCATAAGTATGTACTTAACAGGACAAAGATACTCCTGTAAAATCAAGAAGAGCAAGGAACATGGGGAAGGGAAGCCACGACAGAGTTTGTGCACAGAGTCTCATGGAAAGATACAGAAATGGGAAATGCAAGGCAGAGCTGTGGAAATATGGAACACATTCGCACAGACAACGACCATCATGAAATAAAGATATGTCTGTGGAAGAAACATATATTTGGTTTTCAACTAAAATTTATCCTAGCACAGTAGAAAATAAATGAAAATATAGCCACTTGGCAACTCATGGGGTTTATGTTTTAAGTACCTTTTGGAGGAAGAAGCTTTGAAGGTTATTTCAACCACCAACATTGCAGACCATCTCATGACAAAAGCCACTGGACAGGGCATGCCATAAACTCCTCCATAGGCAGTAACTAGAATGATGTTAATCTACATTGAAAGAACATGAGGTATTGGATAGACATATGGGAATAATTTTTGAAATGACAAGTGACAAGACAGAAGCAAAGCCTTACTTTTGTTTTCAGGAAAAACAAATGTCACATAAAACATTACTTTAAAATGACTTTTTTAATTTACATAAACAGAAAGGCTACGGATGTTTAAGTTAGGCGCATGTCGAATTGTCACAGTTTCTGTCTTTTCGGCGGCTCAGCATTCTGAACATAGTTCACATATGCATCTGTTATCCAGTTCTGGCGACTTGAGCCTTTTTAGAGTACAGTATTCCATCCTTGTTAAATTCTTACTGAAAACTGGGCAAATTCCTCTAGCTCTGAAGAGAAGAAAAAAAATATCCTTTCTAAATCAGCTTGGGGAAAGAACCTAACAAAAGCTGCTGGATAATCAGAATTTCTATTTTAATGTGACAAAGAAACCTACATGGAATTCCGGGGTGGAGGCCAAGGCTGTAGCCACCAAAAGTCATCATCTCAGCTTTGTCCCTCACTCCTGGAAGGACATTCTAGTCTGACATAAAAGCCAGGCCAGGAGATTGTTTTGACAGGGCATTTAATGAAAGTAGTAATTCTCCTCCCATCCAGTTTTACTATCTTTGAGGTACTTACTCTTATTATCTTCATTTTAAAAGAGAAGAAACAGAAAAAAGTGAGGAAAGGTTAAGTGCCTTGTTCAAGTACTCTGTAAATGTGGATTACATATGGCATTCTTCCTATAAGCGGGAACTGAATAATGGTTCCACGCTCACCTTCTGCAGAACGACACTTACAGCTTATTTTATCATTCTCTCACCTTATTAGATGTTTCAGAGGCTTTAATAAGGATTGACCTGTGTGATGCTTATCTATGAAGAGGAAATGTTTGAGGTTGAAATTAACACAGAATTCTAATTTAAAGTAAAAAATCATTCTTCACAATTTGAAACATACATTTTAATTTACAAACTATTGAATTTTTATAGTTTTTATGTTTCCCCCTTTGGAAAACTAGGTCCTTCTAAATTGAACCAATGATGTAATTGAATTTGAAATTTCTTCTAACAATCAGCTTAGGTACAAAACACTTGATACATTTTCTATTTAACCTTAAGTTATTAGATGAGCACAAATGAGACATATTTTCCCAAATTTCCATGATAAAGGTTAAAGATTAGTTATTCAATAACTACATGCTTTCTTCTGTGTACCCAACAAGTTTAAGCACAAGGACAACCTATCTTACTACTTTGAGCAGGTTAAAATGCACAGATGAACTGCAAAAACAAAAAATGAGTGGAGGATGGGAGAAACTGAGGAATTTATGTTTCTAATGGATGAAAATTGTTTAATTAAATGTGTTATTTAGATGAGATTATAATTAATATCCATGCTGCTAAAACACAGTTTTATCATTGTATAAATAATTTAACCAATGGGCCTATTAAATCAATAACCTCATCATAGCCAGTTCCTTCTATGTAACAATTAAGTTATAAATTTTTATAAATTATACTCTGTAACCAAGTATCAAGATTGTTCAGTGGGTAAATGTGAATGCCACCAAAGCCTGATGACCTGAGTTTAATTCTGATGACTCATATGGAAGAAGAAGACAAAAACAAATTATCCTCCAACTTCTACATAAATGCTATCGCCACGCGCGCGCGCGCGCACACACACACACACACACACACACACACACTTTTAAGAGATACAGCCTTGCTCTGGACAGGCTCTGCAGTTTTCTATCCAGCCCTACTTCTTTATTGTCCTTTTCCCTTCTTGTGTGTGGATCTCTCTGCTTCTGGGTCCTGTAACCAATGCCTTCCAGACTTGCTGCCAGGTCCTCACTGTCATGATCATCTGAGGCTTTCTGGAATTCAAAGCCAAAATAAGGCCTTCTTCACTGCATTGCTTTCAACAGGGTATTTTATCACAGCGGCAGAAAATTGTCTAGAAATCTTCATGAAATTTAGATTTTTTTAGAAACAGCCAAAAATAAATAAATAAAAGCTCATTTTGATTGATGAGAATAATAGAATTTTATTTGGGGCTCAGAAATGATCATGGATATGGAGTATTTAAAATGTGAAGCAGGATTAAGGAGTGTGATTTATTTGAAGGGTTGCCCTATGCATTAAACAGCAGGTAGCATCATTGGCTCTACCCACTAACAGCCTAATGTTCTCTTCTGCCCTCTGATTAATGAACACATGTTTTTGGATTGATGCCAAAAGATGTAACTAACATTAAAATCACTGAGTCAGAACAGAAGTAAAACTCAGAGTATAGGGTATGTTTCTACAGGTGGCAGGCAACGGAGATTCAGGATCCATGATTTTTCACTTTGGAATGTGAGAAAGAGAAAGGAATGGAGGATAACTCCACATATCCAAGCCTGAGAAAAGTGGACACTAATTGTCCTGCACAAAAGAGCAAAGCCTTTGGTGTTACATCCATCTTCAAGTGCAAGGCCTGAACGGAAGGCCTTCACTGATAGCTTCCTTGGTGACTATAGTCAGTGCCTGTAAACACAGGGTTCTTGTTAATGATGGCAAATATCTCTATTACACAGTTGCTAGATTTAAAGTTTACACAGTAATATTCAGTAGAAAAAAGGACATGGGGAGAACAAATATTTTAACAGGAAAGATGAATAGGATCAACACATACTTCTGTGTGAAAATCATGTGATTAGACATGCATGAGAGAGCTGATAATAAGCATTAAAAATGTGAACAAAATTCAGGGAGGGGAGTGAATGGACACAGTAATATCTGGGCTTCATTTTGCTTAAATTAGTCATGTCCAGTAATGTCCTCATTCCAATCAAATATATGGCTGCTAGATATTACTGAACAAAAGCTCACTCCCAATGTGAGAACACTAAGTAGAATTCAAATCAAGACAAACAGGAAAAGAGGTCCCAGTTTTCCCCTAAGACCTTAAAAGCCAGACTAAATGCATCATCCAACTACTAAGAATTAACTGCCTGTGAGACTGTAACCACGTTCCCTTTGAGATTATAAGGTGCACTGTGTTGTTCTTCTACCTGTCCATAGTCGTGTCCCCAATTGTAAGAAGCAAGCATATCAGGGGAGGGAACATAAAACTAGCAAAATATTGCTTGGTCATGTTATTCTCCACTCTTTGAAAGTGTATTTTCTGAAATAATTTGCATAAGGAAAAGGATAGATGCCTGTGTTTAAAGGCATGATGTGAATTCACTCTGTAAGCACACACTGCACTATCAGGTAGTCACAGATATTTAATCTGGATACACTGGGTGTTATAGTGCTTTCTTTTCCTCCACCTTGATTTTCATAACAGTTTGTGCTGCAAGAGGAAATCCCATGATAGTGAGAGCACTCCAGCTTGAGCTCCCAGCAGCTGCAATGAAAAACAGGGAAATGTACCATATTACCCTCTGTCAAACAGAAAAATGTGTGATTTTGCATCATTTTATATCCTGTACTACTCTTTGACAAGCATGATGTTGAACTGCATTAAATATTAATTTGTATAATGTAGTAGTTGTATAAAGCTAGGCATAAAACACAGCAGGGGAAATTGCATTTTTGTACTGTTAAGACTATTGTTACAGTCTTCTGGCACCTCATGCTGTCATCCTACTTAGTAGATTGATGTTTATTTTTCCCAGAACACATTGACTGCCATCAATAGCATTACTAACTTGTCTACTATTATGCTGCCCTCAGAAGTTGTAAATCTTACTGCCTGCAAAGGGGTCTTTAGATTCAAGAGACTACTCCTAATCTCTTGACACGAAGTTAATCAAAATTCAGAAGTGACACATGAATGCTTGCCTCTAGCAAACAGTTTATGCTAAACCTGGGCCTGGCTCTGGATTTGATCTATAACTCATTGCATGATGTAATTCCAGGGGTAATTTAACTTCAGACTGGTCTAGTCCCGTGTTTTCACATGTGCAGTGTGTATAAACAAATGTCTCAGCACTCCCCTAAGTTGCACTAAAGAAAGGTATTTGACAAAAAGACCAGCTTCCCCTTTACCCTAATCATTCTCTGTTTACTCTTTAATCTTACTCTTGTGCTGAGCATTGAAACTATTACCTTGATTCCATTTTCCCATAACATTTACAAGAGTGCTCCTCAAAACAGTAAATACTAAAATCACTGGTGAAGGGCAATTTATCCTTTTATTTTATCTTTTATCCCTCTCCTGTCATTCTTCTTGGTTCTCAGTATTTACTTATTTGTACAAAGTGAAATATGGCCACCCATGACCAACTCAATCCCATCCACCCAAAATCTTTCTTGTCTGGAAGCTCTTCTTTTCAGACTTACAGATAATGAAGCGCAAGAAAATTTCACTTAGAATACTTGCACAACTGACCATCCATGGCATACAGCCATGCTTTAGGACCTTATGCCTTCAACTATATCAAGTGTACCCTTTCTCTATCTTTGCATTTATTTTAGAAAAAAAACTTGATATTCTCACAGTGTGACATTTAAACTCAGGGCATGTAGTTCAATGGTAGTGACTTACCTATAGCCGTGAAGCCCTGGCTTACAACCCAAGCTCAGCCCGGATTTCCCTAGAAATTTCTAAGCTCAGCCCTACCCAAGACAAAGAATAATGAACAGGCACATATTTGAGGTTTTCAGAGTAAGCAGATCACTTTGATTAATGGGTTTTCAAACATGCAAACAATGCCTCATGGGAAGGAAGAAAAGGTCTGGTAAGTAGCGTCTGGAATTAAGAAAACTCAGTGCTAACTGAGTTAACAGAGTTAACTGAATTCTGTATTCCAATTCTGCCTGGATCTTAAAGAAGAAGAGACAAGTGCCCCCTCCTCTCTCCCTACCCCTTTTGCCTTCTCTCCTTTATCCTCCCTCCTCTCTTTCTTTCCCCTTTGCCTCTCTGACAAAGATAACCCTATTGTTTTCAAACATTTCCATTTTCCTAGACAGAAAGATTACTTTACTCTACCTTTCATAACACTCTCACTTGGAGTACTAAATTGATTAAATGTAAAGTATTTGGATTATCCCTCCGTGTTTCATTTGCCTCACAAATATATCCTGAGATAAACTGGGTTTCAACTATTACAATACCAGAACAAGTAGAGATTTTAAAACTGAGGGCTGGAAGATGGCTCAGTGGTTAAGAGAAGTGTCTATTCTTCCAGAGCTTCTGAGTTCAATTCCCAGCAACCACATGGTGACTCACAACACTCCATAAGGGGATCTGATGCCCTTTTCTGGCATGCACACTCTATATGCAGGATAGATAGATAGATAGATAGATAGATAGATAGATAGATAGATAGATATAGCCTGGGTCTGACTGAGGACTTCTGTACATATCTAACAGTTGTATAGCTTGGTCTTCATGTGGGGCTCTGATGGGGAACTAGCCCTCATCATTGACCGGGTGGCATGAGAGGAGGTAAGGAGTCAGTGAGTACACAGTGAGTAAGCTACTGTGGTCAGGGGAAACTTGCAGTTCTGACTGACTAGCAATGTGGTTGCTTTTTTATCTAAACAGGTTTCACACAGCAAGGACAGACCAATAATTATCCAAGAAATACAGATTATATCACTTTGTCTCTGGACAAAAATGTTTGATTTTTCATTACTTGTCCAGGGTTACAAGTTCAGTCGCAAATAGAAAGTACAAATAGAGGAGATTTTATTTTTTATTATCAGCCCGATAACTCCAATTCGAAGAATCTAAAGAACATCTTCACCAAAGCAAACACATTTATTATATGACAGCCAGCTTTTAGGCTTGCAGTGTTTGCAGTTTTAAATCACCCCAGACAAAGAGAAAGTATCTCAACTGATCTTTTTATGAATAGCAAATACTAATACCTAATTCCCTTTGCTATATTGTTTCATCGTCTACCCTATAAAGTATGAAAAGCTATTTTAGTCTTATCTTAGTCTATCTTATTTACTGAGTTGTATTCCTCCAGGGGTATACCTTATATGATCCCCTACCAGATAGCTCTAAGCATATCGTTAAAAGAGGCCTTGAACTTGTTGCCAATACTCCAACCCACTCAAAGTTTGTTAATTGTCTCTGTTTACTCTGTTCCTATTATACCATCTGAGTTTGCTTGGAGGAGGATACCTCAAAAAGTTTCCTGCAAATATGGCCTCATTTAGAAATTCCTAGCTTTGTGCTTATCTATGCTTTTCATAACCTCCAGGGTATAACAAAGGCATCCAAATAGGGCCAGATAAAGTTCGTTGCCTAAAAGGAGAAGAGATGGTAAGTTTAGGTCTTTGTTAAAAACTCAGACACATTTTTTTCAGGAAAAGACATAAAATGAGTTATAATGCAGAAAGTCTCCAAGAATGCAGCATGCAGAGACCAGAACCGAAGAGTGAATGACAGCAATTAGAGCATTCGGCTCAGCTTTGCTGGAACTGTGTCAAACAAGCTATGCTGGCACCTGTTCCAGTGGACATGATTGTGCCAGGACTGCTAACAGTGGGAGCAGGGGCTGTCTCTGACTCTCTTACCTGCCTTTGGGACCATTTCCACCTGCTGGGATGCCTCATCTATCCTCGTGAGGAGAGATACACCTAGCTTTGCTGCAACATCATATGCCACGGCTGAGAGAAAGGGAGGAATAAATGGGGGTGAGAAGGATGTTTAGGCTGGCGGAGCTTGGAGGACAGGAAGAAGAGGAAACTACAATCATTAATTAATTAATTAAAATGATTTAATTTTTAAAAAAATGTGATAGCTACCACAACACGGTTTTAATATGTTATGTAATAATTCAAATATTTCCAGTGTACATTATTAAAAAGTGGATCCTATCTATATCACATCCTCTTCTCTGAAGGGTCAGGGACCACTGCAGAGTAAGAGGCAGAAAGAATTTGAGTCAGAGGTAGAGGAGCAACAGAGAGAAACAGCATCTGTGGATATGACAGAGCTATTAAACCCACGAACTCACAGCAGCTGTGGTTACGTGCACACAATCAAGTCAGTCAATAGTCAATCATGAAGGGACAGAGGCTCCAGAGCTCCATACATAGTTGAGGAGATATGGATAGCTGATGGCTTTGGGAGAAGGAAGTTTAAGGATGTGGCCCCTGGTAGATTGATCATTCTCCAGTGGATGGCACTACACCCATAAATATATTGACAGCACAAACTAGACTCACTGGGTTACTTAAGTTTTAACTTTTGTTTTGAGTTTTGGTTATATTAGAACAAGAAATTTAGGAGGCAGGGCACAAGGGATAGATCCTAGTAGACTTAGAAGGAAGAGTAGGATGTTAAATATGGTCAAAATACATTGTATGCACGTATGTATTTCTCAGCTATTTATACAAAGTATTATTTTTAAAATAATAAATTATTATATATGAATATTTCAAAGGTAAGCAAGGGAAAAAGTGTCCTTCAAGTCTTCTTTTGTCCTTATGGGCTTCTCTTTTCACCTTATAAAAAGGCTATAAGCACTGTTGAGGCACCCCTTGCCCTGAGGCATCTGCCTTGAGACATCCAAACCAGGCAGCACCTGAATTTGGGATTCCACAGCCCCTAAACTATAAGATTACACATTTGTGTTATTCATAATTTTCACACTCTCACATATTGTGTGATAGCTGCACAAAACCAGGTAAAAAATCAGACTTATAAGCATCTACTGGAGATACTAATCATTATTTAAATCTCTGCTTGAAATCTTGAGAAGGATGTTTCTGCACTACTTACAGCTAGACATATAGACATGCATGGGGATACTGTGGTCAAATCGCATCAAAACTTAATGAGGAAGTTTGTCCCAATGTCCAGAGATTTTGATGTTCTGCAAATGCAGGAGGAAGCCAGCCTTATGTTCCTTACAGAATGAATCCACTTAGGCACTTAGGTGGCCCGCTAGAAAAACTACAGAACCTGCTTTGGATGGCCGCTCACACAACTGTTAGCACTGCTGATACCAGCACCGTGTCCTCCAGGAATTCTGGCCCAGGCTGTGATGACGCCTATTCCTACACTGAACCACTCTCTCTGACTTTTATTTATCAGGTCTGGGCAGCTTTCCAGAAGCCATGTCTTATATAGTGATTGATCCCAAACCTGACCAACAGCTTCTCACAGAGGTGTCTTACATCACCCTCCCTGCTATTGCTCTGTGCAACATGGACCATACTCTGCAGCAGTAATAGTGCCACATGCCACAGGAAGAATCATACTAACTCAGTGGCCATGACATGGGTGATGTTAGCCTGACAAGTTCTGCACCTGTGCAACACTGTCCTCCATGGAACATCCAGGGTAGATGATGCCTGGGGCCTGTGTTTACAGAAACACAGCAGGACTGTGCTGAGAGCACTGTAACCAAGGAGCACTATCAAGGAGAATGGACTGTGTCAGATCCTGTGGTCACAGCTGTTCAGCCTGAGCTTGCCGGGCTGGCTGAAGCAGCTGGTGCCTGTTCCAACTATCCATTATTTCCCTACCAAAGACTGGTGCTCCTCAGCAGCCACTGAGGACAGTCTGCAGCTCCTGCTGCTCAGGTCATGGGATAGATAGGGACAATCAGAGTGGCTTTTAGTTATTCTGTAGCAAGTAAGGAAGATAGAAAGAAGGACCCTAGAATATAAATGCATTTCTAAAGTGAATAAATTTTTGTGCTTTTCAAGCTTAAAGCCATAAAACAAGATAAACATTTCTGCCTTTGTTGCTAATGTTTTAAACATTTATTATTTTTGAAATTTTATACATTATGCATGTGTGTGTGTGCATGTGTATATATGTGTGTTTATATAATTTCTACCATACCCTAGCCTCACGACAACACTCCTGTGTTTCTTCACTCCCTCTCAACTTCATGACTTCCTGTTTTTTTATTTCTTATTGCTACATATTTCACACTCTTTGTGCATCTGAAAATCCCAGAAATGCCAAGAGTTCTATTATTTATTTTAAATTCTTTGCTAGTATTAAGATTAACCTACCAACATAAGCTATTTTATTTGTTTAAATGAAATTCCTTCAAGATATAAATATGGAGTTATAAATCCAAAACCAATATTTGAAGTTTTGATAATGTCAATAGAAGAAAGCAAGTTGGACTAGAAATGATCTCACGACAACCTGTGAAGTATGCTGACCACACAGTGCTGGCTCAGATCATATGCAATAAATAACAACGGATGGAGTTGACAAAATGTTGCCATAGACAACTCTCAGTTTTAAATAACATTTTAAAAACCAAAACCAAATATGTCTTACCATTAAAAATAATATTTATGAGTGACAGTTCTCGTCAACCTTTTTGTGCAAGTGATTTAAGTCTGGCAGACAATGTTGTGATTTCTAACAGTCAGGATTACATTTCTGAAATTCAATCCAGAAACAATCAAGCACCATAAATATACTTGAGTCTTGTCAATCCAAAAACTTTAAATAACAAGAATACATTACACACACTCTTAAAGATTAATAGGAAGTAGAAAAAAAATGAAGAAACAAAATTTTGTGAATTCACAAATAATGTTGGAAATGTAGACATTGCAGACAATTATACTGTGCTTTGGGAGAGTGACCACAGGAACGGAGTGGTCAATACACTTCCCCCTGGTCTCTGACTAAAACACCAAATTCAAAAAATTAGGTCTGGCTACAGTATAGGAAGTAATAATTGAAATTTAAAAACAATGAAAAAGCTGGACAGTTTCTAAGATGACTCTATGGAATTTCCTAGTGGAAAAGACTTGAAGACCTTTAGAGATGCTGAGAGTAGCATAGCTGGCCGCATGGCTACAGACCCAGAATTTCCCACTCTGAACCTGGAATTCCTGAGCTAACTTGTTCAGTGAAGCACCTTACCCAAAGGCCTCCTCTAAAGTTTTCATCTCCATATTTGTATGCTACTATGAGACTCATATGTGAAGAGTTTGAAATTATATAGCTTTTCTGAAATGCTTAAGAGAGCAAACAAATATTTTTTTATTAGATGTGTTTTGGGGAAATTCTACAACTCAATTCTATGCCTATCATACAGATTGCATCAGAAAATAATCACTAGCTATTATACAAAAGAGAAAGAGAGAATTGATATTAGACAGCGGACAATAATAGAATCTCTTTGTTGTTCTACCCCATGATGAGGTCTAATTAAATGGCGTTGTTGGTAATCTCTAGCCTTTTGGATAAAAATGCATTTTCAAAGCAGTGCTTTTTTCTATTCACAGCCAGATGAAACTCAACTCCTAGACAAGCTCTGTCCTTTTATTTCTGATATTATAATAAAGACAGAAAATGAAGTCTTTCCCCCTCATTCAGACTGACTACAAAACAAGCAGTGATTTCTACTTTACATATAAAAAATAATTTTGGAGCATCTAACATAATGGTGACAAAAGCTTAGGTCATAACGTTTAAGTACCTGAAGAATTTAATTGTTTCCATTACTGGCAATTGATGACTATTGGGGAAAGGTAAGTTGCTTTTCTTCAGGGATACAGTTCCCAATAGCTGACCTTTACTCTTGTAGATGGCCCTATACCTATGCACATACTGTATGCCAAAAATCAGTCAGTTCTGAAAAAATAAAATCCCATATAGTTAGGAGGAAACAGTGATGGAGGAGACAGGGCGAGTGGAAGGCGAGAGAATGAAGGTACATTGTATCAAAACACATTATACACATGCATAAAATTCATAAACATAATAATATTTTTTAAAAATTAGAGTAGTCTTATTTAGGAAAAGAAGAAATCATTGACAAATCTTTATCAGTAACACAGAGAAAAGCATGGTCACATAAGAAAACAGATCGAAATTTTATTTTTTAATATTATCAAGAGCCTTCCCCACAGTTAAGAAAGAGAACAAAAGAATCAAAAGAAGAGGGACTTCACAATTCTTATGATAGATTACCATGTAAGCTAAAATATGATTCACATTTTAGAAGCTATGATTTGTATATTTTCTCTGGTACATCCTTCCTCTTTGATTTCTTCTTGTTTTTGATGGACACAGTTTGATAAGGAATAATGGTGCTTTAATGCATATGAAATAATAAAATTAGGACAAAGGACATGTTTATCACTCTTCTACATTATAGAATTTCTTCCAAATATATAATTCTTGTAGATATTAAAAACACCAATAATACAAATACAAATTGAATGTTTACTGAAATATGCTTGTAACTAAATTTTTACACCAAGGAATTAAAAAAAAAAATCATGTAAAATTCTAAGAATTTTCTAGTTCACAGAAGAAACCTTGGCAAGAGTGTAAAGGTTCCCTGGTAGGTTAGCTGTGTATTAAAATGTATTTGATTCACATCTCTGGATTAGGTGATAAGAGCTGCCAACTTTCATGCTTTTGAAGCACTTAATGTTCTGCAGAAATGTCCTTGAGCTGCAGAGGCCACTTACCCTACTTTGTAACATGCACATATCTCAAGGCTTAAAAATTGGAATTTTTCAATGACAAACCATTTACAGCCACAGCAAAATCATTAAGTGTGTCTCTATGCTAATATATATTTAAAATCTTTCAAATTACCATTGTTTGGATCATAAATACACAATGCCAACTTGAAGTCTAGATTAAAAAAAAATACACATATTTTTAAAAACTAGTAGATCTTATAGAAAAATAACATTTTTCCAAATGAAGTAGTCATGGAACACTGAATTATTAATACTTAAAATTAAAGAGTGTCACTGTACCTAATTAAATATATCTTAACCAGTCATAATATCAAATAAAATTTAATACATAAGGAGGTGTGCATAGATTCCAATACATTTTGGTGGGATCTTTGTTTTCTTTAAATATAAGTGGCTAAGATGAAGAGAAGAAACAAACCTAGCTTTAATATTATCATCATCCTACTACTTAAACTAGTAAATGTATTTGTTTCCTTGAGTGTTATGACATAAGTCCATTAATGGTAGAGGTTTCTTCTCTGAAAATCAGCAAAAGAAAAAAAGAAGGAGAAGAAGAAGAAGAAGAAGAAGAAGAAGAAGAAGAAGAAGAAGAAGAAGAAGAAGAAAAGGCAAAATCCTATACACTTATGTCTTGTAAGCATCCTCTCAGTAGGAGGCAATACTTGTACCCATGGATGCATGCGAATGCTGTGGATGTGTGGGCATCCGTATCAGCACCTGATACATGGGAGCAGAAACCTGAAGAACCCAAGAGCCACTAACGGAAGAGGGATGTAGGTAACTGCTGATAGTGACATCCAAATAGTCTTTTTATTTTTCAATTTATTTTATTTATTTATTTTTTAGTTTTAGTTTATCCATTTTCCATACCAATTGTAGGCCCCCTCTCCTCCCTCCCTCCCTCCCTCCCTCATTCCCTCTCCCTTCTGTCCCTAGTCCTCAGAAAGGTGACCCCTCCTCTTATAACATCTGACACCTCAGCCTATCAACTCTTATCTGAACTGCCTGTATCCTCATCTGGACTGCCTGTACCCTCTTCCTCTGTGGCCCAGAAGTGATCAACTTATGATGGCCAGAGTCCATGTCAGAAGTAGTCCCTACTTCCCATATTATGGAACTCACAAGGAGACTGTGCTGCCTATCTATACTTCTGAGTATAGGTCTAGGTCCTAACCATGCATGGTCCTTGGTTGGTGCATCAGTCTCTGCAGCACCCCCTCCTCCACCTAGATTTGTTGGCTCCATTGGTCTCAATGTGGAGTTCCTGGCCATTCCAGGTCCTTCTGTCACCCAGCTCTTACATAAGACTCCCTGCACTCCACCCCAAAATTTGGCTGTGAGTCTCAGCATCTGCTTGGATCTCCTGCTGGGTGGAGTCTTTCAGAGGACCTCTATGGTAGGCGCCCTTCCTGTTCCTTCTCTTCAATTGCTTCCATTGTCTATTCTTTTTGCCCTTCTGAATGAGAATTAAGCATTCTCCTTAGAGTTCTCCTTGTTATTTAGTTTCTTTAGGTCTGTGTAGTGAATTGTGGTTTTATTACGTGGCTGTATTATGTGGCTAATATTCACTTATAAGTGAGTATATGCCATGTCCAAATATTCTGATCTCCTAAATTAGCTACAATTTTGTAAATTAAAAGAACTGATCAAAATTAGTAGCTTTAGTTTTTCAAAAGTTAACACAGAGGACAAGTGTATTAAGAAAAGATACACTGTTACAAACAATTGCTGTCCAAACACGTAGAAAATTTACGTGGCTCGGTAGTCAGACAACACCACAATTTAGGACAAATTCAGAAGGTCTGAGCAGATATTTCACAAGAAAACCAACATACAAAAACAGATATATGTGAATGATCTTAGAAAGCAAAAACATATGTATGAAACAATGCATTGTAGTGTAAAACATGTACAATACTATGTTGATTAAAAATACAGAAATAAGACATATGCTCAACCATGTTCGTAGCTGCTTTATACATAATAGCCAGAGCATGGAAGCAGCCTAAGTGTCCATCAGTAGAAGAATGGACAAGAAACTGTGGTACATTTACACTATGGAATACTACTCAGCTATTAAAAACAAGGAATTCTCAAATTTTGTGGACAAATGAATTGATCTAGAAATTATCATAATGAGTGAGTTAACCCAGAAGCAAAAAGAGACAAATGGTATATACTCACTTATATCAAGACATTAGTCCAAAGGATATGTCCCATGAAAAACCTTAATTACCAGGAAAGTGTGTCAGAGGAGAGGACATGCTATTGAGACTTTAGGTGAGAGTAGCATGGAAGAATGGGGAAATAGTAGGATCCACAGGGTTCAGGAAACCTACAAGAAGAACTTTATGACATGCAGTTCTGGGTCCTGGGGCCCTCCTCAAACTAAGGCACCAGCCAAGGAGAATATAGGCAGTAAACTTCGAACCCCTACCAAGACCTAGCCGACGAACATGATATTCTCCACCATTGAGTGGAGAGTGAGATCTGACTCTCACACGAACTCTGGTGCCCCTTTCTGACCATGTCCCCTGGATGGGGAGGCCTGGCGGCACTCAGAGGAAGGATAGCAAGTTACCAAGAAGAGACTCGATATTCTAAGAGCATATATAGGGGGAGGAGGTCTCCCTCAATCACAGAAATAGGGGAGGGGAGAAGGGGGGAAGTGGGAGGGAAGGAGGAATAGGAGGAAACAGGGGAAGGGCTAACAATCGAGATGTAATATGAATAAATTAATAAAAAACATTTAAAAATAAATTTAAAAAATACAGAAATAATTCAGAACGTTGAATGAGTAACCACCCACTGACTGGTACAATGAAAAGACTGGCACATCCATGTTAGCAACACATAACAGGTAACCTTCATACACTGCTGTTCAGAATACTATCTGGTAAAACCAGTTTGAGAAAACTAGTAAACCAGCAACCTTAACCACTAATACCTGATGGTCTGCAAAATATAAAAATAAATGTATTTTAAAAGGCTTATGCATGAGAATGTATAGCATCTATGTTCCTAATAACTAAGAAATAGAGGTGATAAAAATACTCATCCAGCTACTCAAGGAAAAGGGAAAAAAGTACACAGTTGGAACCTGCTCAGCGTTAAAAAGGAAAAAGTGCCCACTACATATGAATGGATAAGTCTCAAAAGCCAAATGAAACAGCTGTGATACAAAAGGCTATTGCTATGATTTGTTGGTAAAATATTCTCCAAAGCCTTGTCTGTTTGCACACTTGGTTCCCAGCTGTGGTGCTATTCCCACCAGTTGGAGGAGTTTTAGTACCTATGACCTTCCACCCCCAAGGTCTCCACTTCCCTTTTGCAGCCAAGACATAACACCTCCAACTGCAAGCTTCCTGGTGCCTTTGCTGTGTCGATGGACTGAAATTCTTGGAAATTGGGCTATAACAAATATTCCTTTCCTAAAATTGCTTCTGTTGGGTATTTTTCATTGAAACCAAACCAATAATTAATATAAAGCGATTATATGCTTCATCTGTACAGAACTTCTTCACAAAGGACCCAAAAGCATAGACAAGGCAAGGCAGTGGTTACAGGGATGGGGGTGGGGTGCGGTCTGAAGAGCGCCAGGAAGACACCTGTGAGAAGAGCCTTGAGGATAACTCAGACCCACATTGCTATAATGAGTTTAAATTTGATGAAGCTGGTAGTATTTCACATTCAAGGAAGAAAAAATTGGGATACAAAGTATCACTTAATACAATTGTTTAAATGCTAAATATGGAAAACAAAGAAATACCTATGTTGGTATTATAGAACAAGCATTATATAAATTCACAAAGTGTAACTTGAGAAAATTAAGAGATATGGCTGCTAATGATCTGAACATTAAACTATAAGAAGTCAGTAGCTAGACATTTCCTAACTATATGCTCTAAATTCCCTTTATTCAAAAAGTAAGTGATTAGAGGCTCCATTGAATAGAATTCTTTACTAAGTAGTCCTAAATTGAAAACCAAGAGAGAAATATACTCTGATAGCATCTGGGAGCATATTTTTAGATGGGATGTCAAATATTAACAAAAATAGTCACCCAAAGGAAATATATTTTAAGACCCTTATTGCAATCACATTTTAAGCCAGAGTATCAATCGCAGTATAATGTTGACAGAGATCATCTTAGTTTGGAAGGACTTAAGTCAACTCTGATCATTCTGCATGGCAGAGAACTGAGCACAAGGGCAACATGGAAATAATCAGTTTAGTTTAAAAAGACCTGTAAATTGAATCAAAGTGTCCTCAATTGGAGTTTGAAATTCCTTTTCCCATATTTGTGATATGAGTATGCATATGAAAGTTATTTGCTAAATTACTGGATACATAAAGAAATGACAAAGGAAAAGAAAAATAAATAAACTAATGTAAAGTCTTGGCATTCCACCCTCTTCTTTAGTTCCTCTTAAATTAACTAATGGAATTTGAATTCATTAGGGATTGATATTTATTCCTGAACTTAGCTCAGACTCAATTCTGTTTCACGGATACAGATCTGTGAACACAACCAATCTGCATTTAGAAACTCAGGCCAACCAGTTGCTGGGGTAAACTCTTCCAGGTAGTTCAAGTTTCCATATTTCTTACTGAGAAGGACTAGTGTCTCAAAGGTTTGAGGAAGGACTGTCTTTGGAAATGGAGCAAAGGTCCAACTTGCTTAATGCCCATAAAAAAATACTTAAGTTTCCAATGTCAAATTCTTCTCCGGTAACACTAGTAACTATTGCTGCAACAGAAGACACCTGGCTCTTTTGTGTCATCTGTTGGGTCAGGATTTTAGAAAAAAAAAATGGAAGATATGATCTTAATCTGTTAAACTTTGTTTTTCCAGAAGTAGTCAAACCTTTTCTCTCAGATGTAGAAATATTGCTTCTTCTGAAAACTTTTATCAAACTTTAGTAAATTGATCATATGAGCTTATAAGGTAGGATAGAGCTTACAGTGTTTGTCTCAATTCTACTTCTAAAGCATAATTTCCTTTTGTTGAGATTATAGTATGGTTACATCTTTTCCCCCTTCCCTTTCCTCCATTCAAACAATTCCATATACCCTTCCTTACAGTTTTCAAACATGTGTGTGTGTGTGTGTGTGTGTGAGTGTGTGTGTGTGTATGTATGTATGTGTTTTCTCTAAGAAATAGGGAAACTTGAGATATCTGGAAGACTTTCACCTCAGCAAATATGTGTGTGTGTGTGTGTGTGTGTGTGTGTGTGTGTGTGTGTGTGTGTTCAGTTTGTCAAATGTTACTTGTATGCATATTTTCAGGGCTGTCCATTTGGTACTGGATAGCTATTCCGTACATATCCCTTGAAGAAATGTGTTTCTTGGGCTCTCAGCATTTCTTAGTTGCCTGTGGTTTTTTGTGTAGTGCTGAGGCTTTATTGGGCTTTCTCTATCTACATTAATGTGTTTATTGATTATGCCTTTGTGTGGATCATGTTCAGGCAGTTTTGTTGGCGCGACTTTGTGCATGTGACTTCTACATTCCTAGGAGACCCAATCTTTGAGCAAAGGCTGTGTTCTTCCTTCCTCGGTTATGTACTCCAGAGCCAGAAATGCCCACATTTACTTCAGGCAGTTGCATTAAACTCAGTAAACTTTTGGGCACATGGCCAAGTACATTCATAACAAACAATGTTCTACATTAGCATTACATCTTAAAGAAAAAGGGTTTTTTATAGAAAAATTAATATTGCACGGCTGAAGAGATGGCTCAGTGGTAAAAAGCATTAGCTGCTCTCTCAGAGAACCAAGATTCAATTCTAA
This sequence comes from Acomys russatus, assembly GCF_903995435.1. Lineage (NCBI taxonomy): Eukaryota > Metazoa > Chordata > Mammalia > Rodentia > Muridae > Acomys > Acomys russatus. The sequence continues at coordinate 54,660,358 of NC_067154.1, forward strand.
GTACCCACATGGCAGCTCACAGCTGTCTATAACTCCAGTTTCAGAGGATTTGACACCCTCACACAGACATACAGAGAAGCAAAACACTAATGTGTATTGAAAATAAAAATAAATAATTTAAAAAATAAAATTAATACCTCTATATAGTTAAAATAAGGTATTAAAAAATATGTCTTGTCAAAGAATCTTTAGAATAATAAAAACATCTTTAAATGACATATTCTGTAGGTCTCTGAGGCTTTTGAAGACCGTATTTAAATATTTTACCTTATGTGTCAACAGAATCATACCTATCTGTTAGCCTAGGATATATATTCTTGTGATAAAATTAGACTAGTATTTGACATGACCATGAATTGCCTCAATATGCAAAATTCTATGCCAATTAATTAAAAATAATCATATTTGTTAGTATCCATTAAGGCTTTGAGTTGAGGAGTAGATTCAATAATCTACCTTTTGTTCTATCTTCCATCAATATTTCTATATCCCTCTTTCTTTCTTTTCAGTTCCTATTTCCTTACCTATGAAAGAAAGATAAAGGAAAAGAGAGATATCCCTGAGTCCAACCTATGTTTATCTCTGTATAAGACCAATAATAACTTATAACCACCTCCCGATGAAGATAAGCATCTGTAGACTAAAAGAGCAAACAGAAACCTACCCAACCCCCTTAGAGGAAATGGGACGTCATTCTCCTAAGGTTTCTTCAGGCTGATTTAGGGCAAATAATACTTTTGAAGGGGCAACAAAAAAAAATTGGGGAAAATGGTTAAGTAAGCCAGGGATAGCATTTGTGGACTGATTTCTAAATGTTGAGATATTCCAGGCTTAATAGGCGTCCTGTGTGGGACAGTCTGAAATGCTGGACCATTAGGATCAGATGCTTCCTACAACGCTGCCCTGGAAGTTGTCTTGTTCTGATGGGTAACAGCAACTGAGGAGCCTCGGGCTGGAACCTGGGGGATGCATGATGTCAGCCTGCAGCATGCTGAGAGGAATGAATCCTGTCAGGTCTGATCCAGCATCAGTGTCTGATTCTTTTGTTCTGAAAACATAATTTCTCATGAGAATTATACAGTTCTAACATTATGATTGTAAGAGGCATGCAGGGTGCACAGAGAAATTATGGCTGGTTCTCTGCTCATTATATGTGCAGAGGTAAGACATCTGCAAATCTTCCTTCATGCCATATTAAGAATGGCCTCTAATGATAAGTCACAGAGAATCTGTGACCAACATGAAGCCTTGTCTATTCATAGACATTCGTATATCAGCTAGTCTTAGGGCTAATCCCATGTAGTGGGATTAGCAATATAAATTACCTGCTTGTTCTGTAGTTTGAATTCTTTACCTTCTGATTGCAGTCTCCTCCCTCATCCCTTTCCCTCCCTCCCCTAGTCCTTAGAAAGGGGAGCCATCTTTCCCTAAAGTCTGACCTCAGCTTATCCAGTGTCCTCTGTACTACATGTAACCTCTTCCTGTGTGGTCTGTTAAGGCCACCCTGCAAGGGCGGGGGATGAACAACATTAGGAGGCCCAAGTCCATGTCAGAAGTAGTCCCTGCTCCCCATGTTATGGGATCAACAAGGAGATTGGACTGTGCTGCCTATGTACTACAATTGAGCTGAGTGTCTAGATCCTCACCTTGCATGGTCCTTGGTTGGTGTATCAGTCTCTGCAGCAACCCTTTCCTCTGTCCAGATTTTTAAAGTATATACTTTATTTATTATAATTTATTAATCTTACCTCCCATTTGATATCCCTGCCCTCTCATCTTCCATTGCCACCCTCCTTCCCTCTTCTGCTTATTCCCCTCCTCTTGACCTCTGGGAACAGCCTAACATCAAAGCAGTCTGCATCCCCTTCCAATGTCTGTCTACTAGGCCCTCTTGCCAAGGTGCAGTAGACAAGTAGTGGGCACCTGAGTTTGTGGCAGAGGTTCAGCAGCAGTTCTGCCCACTTCCCCTCATGTGGAGAATCTGCAGTTTATTGGCTACACCCGAAAAAGAGGTCTTGGATCTATGCATGTGTTAACCTTGACTGGAGCATCAATTTGTGGAGACCCCCCCTGTGCCTCAACCCACAGGCCTTGGTGGTCTCCCTGTGGCGCTCTTGCCCCCTCCTGAACCTTCTCTTTCCCCACTCTTACCTACAACTGTCAGCACTCTGGCCAGTGTCTAGGTTAGAGTCTGGGTAACTAATAGTTCCTATTCTAATAACCGGTTGAATAGAACATTGAGTACATGGATCATCTCTTTCAGTTGCCAGGCTACAACTTTAATTCTTGGGATATGTTAGTCCAAGATTAAAGGCTGTCTTTTTTTTTTTTTTAAGAGATAATTTGTTTGTAGTTGCCAAATACAAATAGCCAAAACACTATGAATGTAACATTTATATGATTCCTGATTGTTTCATGGTTCTTCTTGCTGTATGTAGTTTGTGTGTGTGTGTGTGTGTGTCTGTGTGTGTGTGTGTGTAATAATATAAATGTATATGTAAAAGTAATTAATTAAAAAAGGAAAAAAAATATTAGAAATGTGAGATTATCTTTGTTTTAAATATTCAATATTTCGAGATACTCAAGGAAATTCCTCTAAAATCGGGAACAAGGCAAGGCTGCTCACTCTCTCCATATCTCTTCAATATAATACTTGAAGTTCTAGCCAGAGCAATAAGACAACAAAAGGAGATCAAGGGTATCCAAATGGGAAAGGAGGAAGTCAAATTATCCCTATTTGCAGATGATATAACAGTGTACATAAGTGACCCTCAGAATTCCACCAGAGAACTCCTACAGCTGATAAACACCTTTAGCAAATTGGCTGGATACAAAGTTAACTCAAAAAAGTCTGTAGCCTTCCTATACACAAATGACAAGCTTGCAGAAGAAGAAATTATGAAAACCACACACCCTTCACATTAGCCACAAGCAATATAAAATATTTAGGAGTTAGTCTAACTAGGCAAGTGAAGGACTTGTTTGAAAAAAATTTCAAAACTCTGATCGGGAGAATTAACATAGTAAAAATGGCCATCCTACCAAAAGCAATCTACAGATTCAATGCAATCCCTCTCAAAATACCTACACAATTTTTTAAAGAGAGTGAAAGTTCAATTCTGAACTTCATATGGAAAAACAAAAAACCCAGAATAGCTAAAACAATCTTGTACAATAAAAGATCCTCTGGAGGAATCTCCATGCCTGATCTCAAACTGTACTATAAAGCAATAGTAATTAAAACAGCATGATACTAGCACAGCAACAGGCTGGTTGATCAGTGGAATCTAATTGAAGACTCAGATATGAATCCACACACACATATGGTCACTTGATTTTCGACAAAGAAGCCAAATCCATTCAATGGAAAAAGGATAGCATCTTCAACAAATGGTGCTGGTCTAACTGGAGGTCTATGTGTAAAAAAATGAAACTGGACCCATATTTGTCACCTTGCACAAAACTCAAATCCAAGTGGATTAAAGACCTCAACATAAAAACAGAGACACTAAGTCACTTAGAAGAAAAAGTGGGGAAGAGCCTGGAACATATTGGCACAGGAGACAACTTCCTGAACAGAACACCAACGGCCAAGGCCTTAATGTCAACCATTGATAAATGGGACCTCATGAGGCTGAGAAGCTTCTGTAAGGCAGGAGACACTGTCAAGAGGTCAAAGCGACAGCCTACAGACTGGGAAAAGATCTTAACCAATCCTACATCTGACAAAGGTCTAATATCCAAAATATATAAAGAACTCAAGAAATTAAACGCCACCAAACCAAATAACCCAATTGAGAAATGGGGCTTGGAACTAAACAGAGAATTCTCAACAGAGGAATATCAAATGGCTGAGAAACACTTAAAGAAATGCTCAACCTCCTTAGTCATCAGGGAAATGCAAATCAAAACAACTGTGAGATTCCATCTTACACCCATCAGAATGGCTAAGATCAAAAATTCAAGTGACATCACATGCTGGCGAGGATGTGGGGAGAAAGGAACACTCCTTCATTGCTGGTGGGAATGCAAACTAGTACAGCCACTTTGGAAATCTATCTGGTGCTATCTCAGAAAAATGGAAATAGGGCTTCCTCAAGACCCAGCTATTCCACTCCTTGGAATATACCCAGAAGATGCTCCAGCACACAACAAGAAAATTTGCTCAACCATGTTCATAGCAGCCTTATTCATAATAGCCAGAACATGGAAACAGCCTAAGTGTCCCTCAGTAGAAGAGTGGATAAAGAAACTGTGGTACATATACACTATGGACTACTACTCAGCTATTAAAAACAAGGAATTCCCAAAATTTGTGGACAAATGGATTGAGCTAGAAATGATCATAATGAGTGAGTTAACCCAGAAGCAGAAAGAATCAAATGGTATATACTCACTTATATCTGCATACTAGCCCAAGGGGCATGTCCCATGAAAGCCTTCACTTACCAGGAAACTGGAACAGAGGGGAGGACATCCTATTGGGACTCTAGATGAGAGAAGCATGGGAGAATAGCAAAGTGGAAGGAGCCAGAGGGTCCTAGAAATCTACAAGTAGAACATTATGATAGGCAGATTTGGGCCCAGGGGTCCCGCTCAAACCAAGGCACCAGCAAAGGACAATACAGGCAGTAAACTTTATACCCCTACCCAGATCTAGCCAATGGACAGAACATTCTCCACAGTTGAGTGGAGAGTGGGGTATGACTTTCTCACGTACTCTGGTGCCTCACATTTGACCATGTCCCCTGGAGGGGGAGACCTGGTGGCACTCAGAGGAAGGATAGCAGGCTACCAAGAAGAGACTTGATACCCTATGAGCATACACAGGGGGAGGAAATCCCCCTCAGGAACAGTCATAGGGGAGGGGAATAAGGGGTAAATGGGAGGGAGGGAGGAATGGGAGGATACAAGGGATGGGATAAACATTGAGATGTAACAAGAATAAATTAATAAAAAATTTTAAAAAATATTCAATATTTTATTCTTTTTGTACTACTAGGTTAAGACTTAATTTCATGGCTTGATAGTCAATATTTTCAGCCGGGCGTTGGTGGTGCGTGCCTTTAATCCCAGCACTTGAGAGGCAGAGGCAGGCAGATCTTTGTAAGTTCGAGACCAGCCTGGTCTACAAAGCAAGTCCAGGACAGCCAAGGCTACACAGAGAAACCCTGTCTTGAAAACCAAAAAAAAAAAAAAAAAAAAAAAAAAAAAAAAAAAAAAAAAAGAAAAGAAAAGGAAAAAGAAAGAAAGAAAAAAGAAAAAATCAAAGTCAACATTTTCCTAAGGTAAAGACTAAATATTTAGTCTAAAATCTAAGAAAATGGTAATGCTCATTAACCTAACATTTTTATAATAAAATAATACATTTTGAAAATTTTCAAACATAATGTTAGAAAAAACACAGCAATACTTCCACAAATAGTATTTCACCAATGTAAATATCATGTTAGCAAGCACGTTTTTGGTGTCATCTTAAGAACAAATGTTGATCGATGTGCAACCTACTCATTTGAAAATTGCTGGTTCGGATACATAACTATGCCATGTACTTAGCAAAGCACTCATTAGTAAATCCAGTTTCTGGGTCAAATCAATACTATTGATAAAATGCCTTCAAAAGAACATGAGCATTTTTTGCAATTTTGAAAGTGCCACTTTTCGTAGATAATGTGCCCTTAACCTTATTGGAGGAAACACTAAGTGCATCATTGTCCCCATAATGGCAGGGATGACAATTATTAAATTGCACTCCTAGAAGAACAAACCTGTCTTTATCACTGACACCTCAATATCAACACAATTACTTTCCTATGAAGAGAATAAAAGGTGACTCTAGAATGTCAGAGCCTGAGCATCATTTATCTTTTTCAAGAGGGTTTTTTTTTTTTCAAGATTTAAATTTAAGGTTCTATTTTGAAGCCTTTGAAGAGGACAGAATTTTTTATACATACACATGTACATAAATATGGGTTCATTTAAACATTTAGTGCAATTAATGGCACAAATAATCATCACAATTTAATAATGTTAAGCTTCACATTAGAAGCTCTGTAGGTAACAAATATATACCGAAGTTTTCCAAATAAATGTGCAGATGCTTTTAGATAAAACAAGAAAATAAATAGCATTCTGAAATTCTTAATTGTGCAGATATAATACCATATTTAGTATTTCTCATAAATGTGTGTGATTTCGGTCTATTACTGTATATTCTATACTATAGTATGTGCTACTGCCTTGGTTCACATTTGCAAATTTAAATGACAAGTTAGTAATGTAAAGGTGAAACATGAAACTGGGCAAATAATCTTAAATTCTGAGGTTTTACTCTGAATGCTATATTTATGATAGAAAATGTATTTAATGAACGGGCAGCCTAGACCGTTAGATCTTTTTAAATGGGAATATATGGATAGCTATGCTGTTATAGCTAGTTTTGAAGTTGAATGCATAAAATCAACTGGTAAAGGAGTCTATAAAAGCATTAGCCTGAATTTTATCAGTGAAAATTCAAAAGAAAATATGCTAAAAGCTCATACATAATGTTAATCTTCTTTCCTGTGTTATTTTTTCATATTGAGTATATTTGGGCTAAGTGCACAGACAGATGATTTGATTCCTTTGTAGTTTAGAAATCTTATTAGATTTTTTTCCCTTTATTCCATTTGCCCAAATTTATAAAAAAGCAAAATGCAGCTGACTTTAATATGAGGTGACATAAAAGCAGTTGATAAATCAACTATACAAAAGCAAAGCTTGCCGTAGTCTCAAAGCATTTAATTTCATGATTAGTATTTATTTAAATAATATAATTCTCTATTCGACTAAGAACTTTCCTACTGCTCCTAGGCACAATAACAACAACAGAAAGCTAATAGGTTTACCCATGCCAATAAGATGCTTCCTTTTAAAGGGAAGGGGTACAATGGTTAAAATTTGCTTTGAGGATTGGGCACCAATAGAAGTGAACAGCTCTGAACCATTGCTCTGTGACTCATTACCTGTACCACCTACAATCTACTGAACTTCCCTGGGATCTTGTGGGGCAGCATAAACCACATAAAATCAATCTTGCCACTAGGTCCTTCTGCCATCAGCAGGCTGTCAAGCTGTGAGAAGCACACATCACTCTTGTTAAAAGGGAGATGAATTTCTAAGCTGCTGATACAGAATGGGATAAGACTGGCTTTTCACAAGCCTTTTTTGGTTCTTGGGTGCACTGCTGGGACTCTCTGTTCATCACTGTGTCTACAACAGACACATGAGCACAGTCTTGTATATGCAAGTGCTAGCCCAGGACCTAGCTAGAGGTAGATAAATGGTCCTGCCTGGGGATACCCAGTCTTTTACTTTCATAAGAAAGTCACAAGAGAGAGTACTGAAAAGAACTTGAAATTGGCATGAGTTAAGGGAGAAAGTAGCGTATTCAGAGAAGAAACTTGGAAATATTTCAGAATTATGAAAAAAAGATGACCTGAAAAAAATGTTACATCATCAAAAACTTTTTGAAAGCTGGGAAGTGGTGGTGCAGGCCTTTAATCTCAGTCATTGAGAGGCGGTAGAGGCAGGTGAATCTCTGAGTTCGAGGCCTTCCTGGTCTACAGAATGAGTTCCAGGATGGCCTAGCTACACGTAGAAACCCGGTCTCATCAAAAAACAAATCAAAACAAAACAAAAGCAAAATATACAAAAACAAACAAACAAAAAACCCAAAGAAACAAACAACCTTTGTGAAAAAAGAGATGTCTAATTTGAAGGTACACTTTCCTCTAAGACCATGGTATACACTTTGTGTAAATATGCTCTGTTTATTCATACCTGCTACATTCTTGATCCTCTCTCAGCCTATATCCACTTAAAATTACAACTATGGGAGTGCAGAAAGTGAAATGAAGATGTACATTTGAAGCCCAAGCACTCTTGCAGTAAGCTGAGTATGGCAACCTGTAACATCAACACTGAGGGTTAAGCCAGTGGCTCCCTACAGTGGTGGCCGGCCAGTCCTCCCAGAACAACAAGCTCCTTGTTCAGCTAGACATCCTGTGTTAAGGTAATAAGTCAGAAAGAAACACAAAAAGGATATGATTTCAATTTACCACAAACAAATGTGATCTGTGGAAACAGTTGTGTGGAAAGGTAAGAAGAGTGAGGTGACATGCTCGATCTACCTGAGCCATGGAGGATGGTGAGAACAAACAAGCCCTCAGAGACGGTGACAACAGGACCTCTCTGGTAGTGACATTCCTATACAAATGATAACAAGAGGCTTAGCCCAATCCTTTCTGTCCTTTTATTTCCTTTCTTCTTTCTGAGACAGTTTTACACTTCAAGTGACAAGCCAATCTCTTCAGCATATGATTAAATGGCAGGCACAAGATAATGGGAAAGGAATTAATTTATTATGGCGGATAAGGATGGAAAGAATTTATAATCTGGCCCAGTTTATTACTGTGCAGATCTTTAATTTCAGATTGCTCTCTTCTGACTGTCTACATTTCAGCTTCAATTGAAAGCATGAAAACTATTATTGGGGTGCCCAAAAGTCATAAGGAGGCACATTTTTGAACTTCAGAAGCATTGCATGTGGTGGTGATGAAGAACCATATCTCAGAAAGTTATTACCCACAAACACTTGAATTTTCCATTCTATATTTAAAACACCCTCTACACCCATCTATCCTCCCACCTCCACTGGTAATACCCGTCTTTTCAGACCTGCCTGCAGTAGTACACTTTTCTTCCTGAACTACCCGGGAACATAAATATCTGTCTATTGTTACCAGTCTTCCTTTCTTACTGTACTTTTTGTACTATCTATATACTTGGTCCCATATCACGAGATCATATCTACAGTTCACTCATCATTGCTTATCAATTTGGAATATTTTTATAGAGATTATACATGATAAGATTTATATAGAGATTATACATGATAAGCTTCCTAGTCACCTTTAATAAGCTGGATATTAATTTTGCTACAAGACCTCTCCTTAAACTCCAAATCTCTATGCAGTCCATTCTGCAACCCATTATGATAAACACATGTCTAATTGCAAACCTTCTGACTCTGTCTCTTAAACACATCCCTACTGTGCCCAGCATTCCCTTGCTCAGGATACATTCTATTTAAGCCTGCTAAACAAGATAAAACAAACTACTTAGTTAAAGCTAAAACATTTCTAGGATTGGATGATAAATTATAAACTCATCTTACTTACACGTCTTACAATATTTTTGCTTTTTCCTTTCAACAATGTATAATCAATTTTCAAACTACATTGCATCCTATATAATATCCACTATTTCTGATATGTAATATTTATAAACTGAAGGAAATTGTCATAGGAAATGATGGAATGCAATCAGTTTGCTTTGGATATAGAGAAAGAATTTCCTGTGGCCAACATCATAAATGTCTAAGGATTAGGCCTAAAACCAGAATGGGTGAGGAGAGCACTTGCATTTGGCACAGTTTCAAAAACTTCATCTCAGGAAGAAAAATCCAATTCAATTTTCAGAATGTCTGGTTAAACCAATCCATGACAGGTCTATATAATCGATATTTACTGCCACTTACCTTGGCAGCATTCCTGGAGTGATCATTTTCCAAAATAGTCCGCTTCTCAGCCACTCTCCATTGTGTTTTATGTAAATTATTTTGGCTGCTCTGCTGAAAAAATTTTTTTTTATGTTTTGGCTTTTACTACAATAAAGAATTTGACTAAAGCATTACATTATATATGAAAGAACAGACATTCCTTAATCCCTATCCACATTTCAAATCTTTGTGAAGTCAGTTTTAATACCATTCTATTTTATCATAGACAGCTCTAAATATTTACTGATTCCCAATGTCTTTTCAATGATTCAAAACAAACATGCCTAGTTCTGTAATGCACCCATTTTTCCAAATTGGCATTCAGCTTTATAGCATAAAGGAGCAGCTTTAGGTATCCTTTGAAGGGATAAGTATTTTTCTGGTTCATGGACCACTCAGGAGCATTCTATCACCATGTGAACCAAATCGGAAACTAAAACCATCGCTAAGCTAATAGAGAAAACAAAATTTTGCAGTGCATGCAGAAGGCTACATGTGCAATATCAGACTGTAGAGTACAAGAAGAAATGAGATTAATAGTGTGAATGCTGCCATATATATTGGCAGGGGGATGTGTAACACCTGAAAAACTCCCAGTTATTTCATCAAGAATTCTGGGTTAGAAGATTCTAGACATCAGAAGTGGAGGAAGATGAGAAGGACAGGGGAAGGGGAAATCAGGTGCAGAGAGCAGGGATGGAGGTGAGAGGGCAGTGAGAAAGAAGTGAAATTGGTGTTGTGGCATCTCTGAGACAAGCTGGGGACCTGGGATGAGAGAGGCTCCTGGGAAGATATGGAGGTGACCCTAGCTGAAACTCCTAGCATCAGGGGATACTGAGAGTGAAGTGGACACATCCTGTATCCAGGCAGGATTTCCAGTGGAAACAAGGGGACACCAGCGTATCCACAAAACCCTCCACCCAAAATTTCTTCTGCCTGCAAGATGTACAGGGAATAAAATTCAAACAGAGACTGAGGGAATGACCAACTAATGACTAGCCCAACTTGAGACCCAATCCAGAAGAGAGATCCAACCCCTGACACTATTAATGATACTCTGCTATCCTTGAAAAAAGGAACCTAGCATAACTTTCATGTGAGAGGCTTCATCCATATAAACAAATGCAGAGACCCATGGCGAAACATTACATGAAACTTAAAGAGTCTTGTGGAAGAATTAGAGGAAGGATTGAGGGAGCTGGAGGGATCAAGGACATTACAAAAAGACCTGTAAAGTCAACTAACCTGATCCAGTATATCTGACATACATATTCATGAGGCCGGAACTATTGAGGACTTGCTTACCCTGTCTTGGCAGAATTTGGCCATCAACTCTGCCTGCATCCACGCTTGCCCATTTTCAGGCAGAATTCTATCTGTGGCCTAAATGAGAACATTTTGCCCAGTGGCTGGTTTGTCACATTTGAAGTCATCTCCACAAGGAGGTTCTTAGATGTTCATTATCCTCTTTGAGGTAGGCTGGGTATTGCCAAGAGTTAACCTGTCTTATTGTCAATGAGTCTTTAAAATAATAAAAACATCTTTAAATGCCATATTCTGTAGGCCTCTGAGTTTTTGAAGACCTTATCTATTTTGCCTTATCTATCTATAGAATCTTATCTGTTAAACCTACGATGTATATTCTTGTGATAAAAATAGAGTAGTAATTGGCATGACCATGATTTGATCAACTAACAATTAACATGTATTACTTAATTATTGTAAACAGCCTGCAATAGCACTATCAAAGTAGTGGAAGTAAACTTTGTATTATAATTGAGTTGTATGGGTACAATTCCTCATATTAGAGTAGAAATATATATAATGTGTGTAAAGATTAATCTTAAATTTGAATTCTATACCAATGTATCACAATTAAACTTATTTTTCATCAATATATAAAATTCTATACCAATGAATTAAAAATAACCTTGTTAGTAATAATTAAGGCCTTAAGTTGAGGAGTAGATTCAATACTCTACTTTTTGTCCTATCATCCCTATATATTTGAATATTCCCCTTTCTTTCTTTTCATCCCTTACCTCCGAGCCTATGAAAGAAAGATTAAGGAAAAGAGAGACATTCTTGAGTCCAACCTTGTTTTCTCCCTGAATAAGACCAATAATAACATAACCAACTCCCATTGAAAATAACCCTCAATATCTCAAGAAAGCAGCCAAAAACCTACCCAGCCCCCCTTAAGAGAAATGGGACATAGTTTTCTTAACATTTCTCCAGGCTTAATAGAAATCCTGTGTGCATAGACAGTGCTTCTTGTTGGTTACAGAATCCCTGTGACTTGTTATTAGATGCCATTTTCATATGGCATGAATGACGATTTGCAGATGCCTTTCTACTGCTCATACAAAGAGCAGAGAACCAGCATTAATTGTTCTGTGCTTCACACACACACCTCATACATTTATAATTTTAGCACTGTATAATGAATGCCTGTGAGAAATTATATGTTTTCAGAACAAAAGAGCCGGACATTGACACTGAATCAGACTTGGCAGGATTAATTCCTCTCAGCATACTGGACACTGACTTCTAGAATCTTCATGCTCCAGCCCCAAGTGCTTCAGTTGCTGTTCCTCATCAGAACAGGATAGCTCCCAATGCCACTTCAAAGAAAGTTTCTGATCCCAATTGGTCCAGCGTTTCAGACAACCATGATTTTCTCACACTATGATTTTCACACTAGTCTTGTTTATAAAAATAAGCCTCCCTTCTATAAGTGTGTTTGTGTCCAGTATTTGTCACAACCAATGGAGAATAACTGTTATAACATATTAGCAAACTAACTTATTTTTTTAATGAGCACGGCCTAATTAAGAAAGGGATATTCAGTATCTTGCTAAGCCATCTTCAGAGACATTTACTCCTACAGCAAGTGGGAACAAACACAGAGACCCACAGCCAAACATTATAAGAGAGTGAGAGACCTTGGAACACTTAAACCAAATTGGTATGTTTCTATTAACACCCGCCCCATCCCCAGGACTTGGGAAACCTCACAGAAGAGGAAGCAGCAAGAGTTTACGAGCCAAAGGGATGGAGGACACCAAGAAAACAAGGCTCTCTAAATCAATATGTTTGATGTCCATTTGTGGCAGTGGCCATGGAACATCTGCAGGGTATGGTGTGTGAGTGCTTTGTGCACCAGCACTGATGGGACTCTATATGGCAGGACCTGCGGTGACTTTTGGTGGCCTCTATGCTTCTTACCTACAAGCTCTCCTGGCATTCACTATGCTGACTATGCTCATAGCCATATTTAGTTTCACTTCATCCATCACAGGCAAGGCCAGGGTCATGCAGGCTAAAAACCCATGGATGATTCTGTGTTTTTCCTCAAAACTCTTTCAAGAGGTAAAACCCTCATCTCTCCCATCTACCTCTACCAATCCTCCAGATGTGACCATCATTCCTGTGTATTTGGGGACATATAACCACACCCCTAGAGAAATAGCTACAGTCACACTGACTAAGCTTGTAGCAATGTGGAGAACAGTGGGTCCTGCTTATATAACTATTCTGAGGAAGCTAGGTCTGATCAATAGAGAATTAAAATGGTTCTTGGGAAGACAGTAGCAGAAACTGATTGGTGCGTATCTGGAAAAGTTGCTTGGTACAATAAGCACATCTCTGTCAGCAATTTAAAAGGTATTATGAAAGAGGGGTGCTATTTGATGAATGGACTTATACCCACAAATGGTTAACCCGTCTCTCACCATGCGTAACTCTGTAACTGCATTTGCTGTAAGTTGAATATGAGGATGAGCCAGGACATGCCGGGCTGGAAACTCTTCTGGCTTGCTGAATATGTGCTTTGTGGTGCAAAAGATGGTTGGGGGGAGGGTGATTGACCCAGTGGGAGGGAAGAAAGAAGGGAACTATTGGAGGCTTTTTGTAATGATGGCTTTTATATAGTGCTGATGTCATGATTTCTTACCAGTGATATCACTGCTCAGGTGAGCGGAATTGTGATTACATAAATACTGTTCAACTATTCCAGACCACTGGCTTGAACATCAGCAGGTGGTCAGTGTCTTCACTTTCACAGACACCACACCTCTGTCCTCAGGGTTCAGAACCCTGCTAATGCTGGCCTCCAGCACATGTGAACTCACAGAGACTGAGGGAGCACACACAGGCCATGCATTGGTCTGTACCAGGTCCTCTGCATATATGTAATAGCTTTCAGTTTAGTGTTTTTATGGGATTATTGAATATTTCAATAAGTGGGTCACTGACTCCTAGGTTTCTCTTGGGTTCATTTTCTTCCGTTGGTTTATCTTGTCCAACTCTGATGAGATACTTTTTATTTAATTTTTGGGGTTTAGTCTGTTTTATTATTAGGCCTTAGAAGCCTGTTCATCTTCTAATGAAAGACAGAGGAGTACATATCATTGGGAGGGGTGGTTGGGAGTAACCAGCAAGGGTACAGGGAGGGAAAATTGTAATCATATGCTATTGTATTATATCATATCATATCATATAATTTTATTTATATTATAACAACAATTATAAAAGAAAAAATATTTTCAATAATAAAAAAATGAAAAAGAAATCTTTGCAGATATTTAAAGGTTGTGTGTAGAAGAATTTTAATCCAGCAATATGGCTACTCTGGCAAGAGATCACACCAAAGTTCTAGGTCTGTGTGGTCCATCTGGAATACAGACAAGCCCTGAGTACACACCTTTAATTTTCCCCAAGATTGTTGTCTAATGAGGGGCAGACAAAGTGATGAATCAGAGAAAGATCTGAAAGAATAAGTCAAAGATAGGATATGTCCAACTCTCACGAGACAGGACAGAAAAGGGAGTTAAGTTCATTTCAATGAAGTTCATTTGAGTACAGTTGAGTGCAGTTGGGTTTGTGCAGTGTAGTTCATTTCATGGAGTTCAGAGGCAGTGTTTCCAGGCAGTGAAATTTAGTGAGAAGTGCAAAGAAGCCAGTTTGAATCAGTCAGCTTGAAGAGGAATTTTGAACCAGAAAAACTGAGGTGAACCAGCCAGCCAGAGTTCAGAAAGAACTGGAAACTGTGAGTTTGTTTAGCAGTAAGTTGTGAAGGCTGAAACATTCTGGGCCTAGGTAAGCAAATGGAGGTTGAAAGCTGAAGCCTTCAAGGTCCATGCTTGCAGAAGACTAGATTGTAGGAAGGCTAGACGCTTCCAGGCCCGAGCCTAGGGCCCCTCATCAGACAACATAAAGACAAAATTTATAGTTGTGGGAGGAGTATTTCCCAAATGAGAAAAAATGGGTCTTATGTTCATATACATACTTGTGTGTTCTTATAAGAGAAAGCAGAAAATAAACACTGAAGAGATTGAAGTTTGTAGCCCTTTTTATACCTCGAATTTTATTTTAGATAGGATTTCCTCTGTGTAGCTTGGTTGTCCTGCACTGACCTTGAAGACAAGGCTGCCCTCAGACACACAGAGATCTACCTGCCTCTACAGCAGAAATTTTTATATCTATGAGATGATAGTCTACATTTTTTGTAAGTCAAAAATTGCTTTGTACCTAATTTCTACCGCAACCCAATTAAATCATAAAGCCCTGTACTGAGTCCAAAACTTCCACGGCCCTGCCTTTGACTCTGAGTGGCGTCTGAGAACATGCCACTGAGGTTCACTTTTTTATTCCAAACATATTCTTATTTTCATGAGCGAGTCTTCATGCATAAGAACCAAAAGTATCCCTGATCTTTTAAACAATAATTCCCAAAGCCGTATTTTATTTAAGCAAAGAGTCTACATTGTAGTGTAGAGGGAGTATGTATGATGGAGGTTTCTGGATTCTTCAAATTTGCTGCCATTTCTACTGTGAGTGGAAAAGAATTTCAACCAAAAACAAGAGAGAGAGAGAGAGAGAGAGAGAGAGAGAGAGAGAGAGAGAGAAGTATATTGAAGATCCAAAAGAACAATATGCATCTCTATATCATTATTTTTCACTGAAACTAATAATTCCAAATTATTCTGTAGAGTAACAGAAAAAAATCTGTGTGTTTTCTTCTCTTTTTTTTATATTTAATTTCCCAAAGTTTTTCTTTCTGCTCTCATCCTGATCAATACTGAATAAATTTAGCTATGCCAAGTAAAATAAAGTAGTCATAACTTTATGAGGAAATAAAAACACATCCAACCCCAATCTTTCCTTTTTAACCTGCCATTAGAGGAAATACAAAAGGTCACCTCTTCATCTGTATTTCTTAAGGAAGGAATTAGTCATATGTATTATTAAGTTGGCTCTATCCCTGAGGAATAAATGAGAGATGAACTGCACAGAACAAAGGCACATCATTACATTCAGAAAGCCATTTGCTTGCAACAGGAAATCAATGTAAAGCAGCCTTACAACATTGCATGACATTAAATGTCTATAATCACTTTATTCTGCTTAACTTGTATAGATGTGTTCAGCCAACATTCTCCTGCTATAATCACTCCCTGGGAAAGCTCATCTCCTTGCACAACTGCAGGGATCACTTAGAAACTAATAGCTCTCAAATCCCTATCTCTATCCCTGGCATCCTTCTGAGCCCCAGAAGCCATATGGCTCAGAGGCTGCATAAGAATAGAGAGGCTGGGGAATCAGGATATATGTGTGTGACTCCCAGCCACCATGCAAAGAGCAAATTATTTATCTTAAATAAACCTCACTTTCATCATCATTAAATAGAAGAAAATGCACATGCCCCGGGCCTGGCAACAAGTACTGGATAAATAGCATAGTCACTTCATTATTATTAAGTCTTTTTCTTTTCTTTTTTTTTTTTTTATTAATTTATTCTTGTTACATCTCAATGTTTATCCCATCCCTTGTATCCTCCCATTCTTCCCGCCCTCTCATTTTCCCCTTATTCCCCTCCCCTATGACTGTTCCTGAGGGGGATTACCTCCCCCTGTACATGCTCATAGGGTATCAAGTCTCTTCTTGGCAACCTGCTGTCCTTCCTCTGAGTGCCACCAGGTCTCCCCCTCCAGGGGACATGGTCAAATGTGAGGCACCAGAGTACGTGAGAAAGTCATACCCCACTCTCCACTCAACTGTGGAGAACGTTCTGCCCATTGGCTAGATCTGGGAAGGGGTTTAAAGTTTACCTCCTGTATTGTCCTTGGCTGGTGCCTTAGTTTGAGCGGGATCCCTGGGCCCAAATCTGCCTATCGTATTGTTCTACTTGTAGGTTTCTAGGACCCTCTGTATCCTTTTATTTTGCTATTCTCCCGTGTGTCTCTCATTTAGAGTCCCAATAGGATGCCCTCCCCTCTGTCCCAGTTTCCTGGTAAGTGAAGGCTTTCGTGGGACATGCCCCTTGGGCTAGTATGCAGATATAAGTGAGTATATACCCTTTGATTCTTTCTGCTTCTGGGTTAACTCACTCATTATGATCATTTCTAGCTCAATCCATTTATCCACAAATTTAGGGAATTCCTTGTTTTTAATACTTACCTGGCAGGGGTGATACCATGAACACGAAGTATTATTAAGTCTTGACAAGCAAATGTCCCAAAACACCTTGACGGTAAATTGTCCAAACCTGAATTCATTATTCATTCCAAATACTTGATTAATTTCTGACACTATCATACTCAGTGCCATATTCAACACTATCATCCTACCAAGGATGTGTTCCTCTGGGCATCATGCCCATTTTTTTCTTTCCCCTAATTTCCCACCTACTCAGTTTTAACTTTTTGAGGCACAACTTAAAAATAAAATTGCGCATATCTAAGAGTACATTGACTATATATACACAAAAAGCTGTCAATATAGTTAATTCATGTATCTATCACAATACTTACCTAGCTAATTCTCAACTTTTTTTTACTATACTTGTTTTTAATTTATTGTGGAGAAAAATTAATATATACTTTCTTAGAAATTTTCAGGTATACAACATAGTTTTATTAACTATTGCTAGCTTGTCATGTTAGGTCACCAGAACATATTCAATTTATAAATGAAAGTTTGTATTACTTATCCCCAAATTCCCCAACCCCTGCATCAATTTCCTGGAAATAACCACTTGGGATTTTTTTTTTTCTTAAAGCACTTCAACTTTTTTTCTCCTTTTGTTTTAGATTGCACTGATATGATGCACAAACACAATGAAATATCATCCCATCATTAAAACAAATGTTTTGATTAAATATATGGATTAACCCAGAGGATACTACACTACAAGAAATAAGCTAAAGACAAACTCTGTTAGTACCACTTACATCTGTTGTTGTAACCTGCTTAAACTCTATAGCCCCTCCATAGCATAACAGAAGCCATTTTGCTTTTAAGTCTCCATTTTGATCATAAGGTGAAATTAAGTTCAGGTTCTCAGGCTGTACCTGCCTGAGACCATAAACAGCCTTTTACTTAGAATTCAATAGTTGTTGAGTGTTTTGCTTGAATGAATGACATATGTTCTACTTAAACAAAACTACAATGCCCTGATATGTTTCTTTCTCCCAGAATAATAGGGAACTGGAAAGTTCCAAACCTGTATCCTATCCAATCAACTTAAAATGTTTTATCTAGCTACCTATATAAAAAACGTACTCAAAACAAAATCGATTCCTTCTGTGTTTAGCTAGTCAAAATGATGAAATGCTGCCCTGCCCTTACTTCCCACCTTGTTACCTGATTACGATTTTTCTTATAAAAAGCTGCCATAGAAACGGACCAGCATCACAGTTTGGCTCAAGTCCATCCCGTATGCCTAACCAATCATTCATTGTTCAGCATTCAATAAACTTCCATCAATCTGAGTCTGGTGTTCAAGTGGTCAGTGCGCTGCTACTCTTGAACCCATAACATATCCTATTCCCTTTTCTGTGAATGACCCATCAATACATATTCATTCGTCGCTATTCTTCAGGTCATTGTGTCTTTAATTCTTCTATCTCCTTATAATTGGTCTCTTTTGTCCTCTCACTATTGTCTAATTTCTTCCAAACAATAGATATAAAAGTAATGCACCAACCCCCTCAATATTTTATGTAATAACCCATTCAAAATATTTTCATGAAATATTCAATATAACATAATTTTTCCAAAAATAAAAACAATGCACCAATTTTCCTTTTCCCTTTCCTCCTTTTCTTCTCATATTTCTCTTCCTCTAAACTCCATGGTCTTTATTTAACTGTGGTTAATAGACACACACACACACACACACACCTGTGTGTGTTTATGTATGTATAGGTACGTATTCCTAAATGTATAAATACAACCTACTCAGTCTATATAAATGTCAGATAACCTACACCCATAAAGTTTCATCAACATGGCTGCCTAAACAAGACCTGAAGGACACCAACACATATTCTAATATGGAAGGAGGAACTCTTGGGCACAGGGAACCAAGGTTCAACTTTAGACAATGAACTACAGGCGTGAACTAAAGAATGCTGAGAGCAGGATCATAGTATTCCCATGAGAAGAGATCCACTATTGGTTATCAAGTACCAAATGGTCAGCTTTGAAGTCAAAGACTTAAATAAAGCTTAAGGACACGTACTGCTCTTCTAAAATCAAACTCCAAACAGCTGCCTAAGTTGGTCTGCCATATAATCTTCCCAAGAGGCCCTCATACTAATTAAACTTATGAAATGTTATTAATGGGAATCATTTGATCCTGTGGGCTTTCTTGAAGATAAATATAATAATGTGTATGAGGCTACAAATCTACCTAGAAGTAAATAATACAGAATACAATTAACAGCAACATTAATATATGTATATATGTTTAATCTTGATGTTATTCTCATTTGTGTTCTTAGACTAAGCGTTCATTAATTCTAATACTTTTAATTAGTTTTTAAAACATTGTCTGTTTGTGTACATTTTCATCCAAGTTAAGCTTTGTGGGAATTTGTTTTTACAAATAGCTAATACTGATAAACAACTTAAAATTCAAAATAAACCTACGTAGTCATTGTCCTCGCTTCATTTCTTTTGCAATGAAAACACCACCACCAAAACTTACAAAAAGTAATGCAGGAAGAAAAGGTTTATTCAGTTACATGTCTAGGTTTCAGTCCATTGTAGCAAAGAAGTTATGGTGGCATGAGCTCAAAGCAGCTATTCACACCATGTACACAGAAAAATGCAAAGTAAAATAAGGTCATGAATCTTTCCTTCCTTGCTTAACAGGTTAGTCCTTGGCCAGCTTCTCTACTCTTATACATTTCAGAGATGAGACCTTGAATTGATGCCACCTTACTCAGCATAGCCTTTCCTACAACAATTAACAATCACGACCATCTCCCACAGATGTGCTTACAGGCCAACCTTATCTAGATAATGATTTAATAAGATTCTCTCCCAAGTTGCTCTAGGTAGTGCCACACTTACATCTGAGAATAACAGCCACGGTCATTACATGAAACCTGAAGTTATATAACTGAAAATAATGGCACTCCATATTTTGGAATATGTTATTAGCCAGCAGAAACAGGTGAAACACCATAAACCCCTTCCCTATTCATGGCGGTCTGCTGACAAGCTCAGCCATGTGTAGGTCCAGTGAAGACAACCACAGCAACTATGAGTTCATAACTTCAACATCCTGAAAGAGGGTGAGGTACATGCTGGTTTAGGGCTGAGCACTCAATCATTCCGTTTTCAAAGCAGCTTAAACATAAAATTATCTTTGCACTAACTGAAGTTGATTAAAAAGAGAGGTTTCTCTGATTAAGGATGGATATACCATTTGTCTAAAATTATGAGCCCAGATGTTTAGAAGGTGGCTAACACCATTTCAATTTAGCTGTGCGATGGTAATAAGTTGATCTATAAAGGTTGTGATTACTAGGGCCATTATTGGGTTTACAGTACCTTACTTGAAATCACTCCTGCAGAACAGGCCTCAAATCAAAACAAATAATGGTTGGTTGCCTCATAACTCTTGTGCCACTACTACACATAGTAACTACATCTTCCTGCCTACTTTTATGTGAGAATTCAGCTGTTTTTATTACTATGGCTCTGTAATATAACTTAAGATAAGGTATTATATTGCTATCAGCTTTATTATTTTTGTCTGGGGTTGTTTTGGATATATGAGAGCTTTTTGTTTACATATGAACTTGATGGTTTGGGTTTTTTGGTTTTTTTTGGGGGGGTTATTTTTTGTCAAAAATGTCATCAGGGATCTTGATTAGGATTTCATTAGTTCTGTAATTTCTTTTGGTAGATTTGTGATTTTTCACAATATTAATTCTTTCTATTTAAAATTATGATAAAAATTTTCCATGTTCTAGAGTCTTCCTCAATTTGAATCTTCGGCATTTTAAATGTTGTATTGTGGGGACAAGAAAGGAAAAGTTTCATTTCTGTTGGACACAACAGTAACAGAAAGTAAAAACTAAATTCTGTCCTGTGCTTTGCATACATAGTCAAGATAGATGTCCTAGATCAGAGAAATACTCAGCAGAAAGAAGCATCACTTGCTTATTAACTTTAAGAAAGGTGCAAATTTTACAGCTCAATAGAAACTTATGTGACACTATAATCTTTATATAGTGCCACTTGCCATATAATACTTGATTTTGAGTAGAAATCATTGTACATGCCGTTGCTTAGACATGTATAGGATGAAAACTGAGTGATATCTTATGTGTCAGTGTTCTTCCAGGTGGTGGTGATACAGGCCAGAGGAAAAAGAGAAACCTGTACCCATGGAAATTACATTACTATTAAGAGAAACAATCTGTACCCAGTATTGACACATAAAATGTGAATTAACCATGAAACATTAACAGAAAATAAGCAGAAAGGATTATAAAGATATGTAAGAACTAAAGTATAAGAAAAATAATAAAATGAATAAAGGGAATAAAAGGAATGATCAAGAAAGTTCTACACTGACAAAACCACCTGCCCTAGTTGCTATTCTATTGCTGTGAAGAGACATCATGGCAGTGGTAACTCTTATAAAAGATTTAACTGGGGCCTTGCTTGGTTACAGTTGCAGAGATTTAGTTCACTATCATCATGTTCAGGAGCATGGCAGTATGCAGGTGTGGTGCTGAGACGTGGCTAGAGCTATGTCCATATCCAGGGAGAGAGAGAGACAGAGATGGAGACAGAGAGAGAGAGAGAGAGAGAGAGAGAGAGAGAGAGAGAGAGAGACAGACAGACAGACAGACAGACAGAGACAGAGAGAGAGAGACAAAGAGAAAGCACACTGTCAGTGACACACTTTCTCTAATAACACTATACCTCATAATTCTTCTAATCCTTTCAAATAATGTCACTTCTTGGTGACTAAACATTTTAAAATATGAGCCTGTGGGTGTCATTCTTCCCCTGTCTCTCTCTGTCTCTCTGTCTGTCTGTCTCTGTCTGTCTCTGTCTGTCTGTCTCTGTCTGTCTGTCTGTCTCTCTCTCTCTCTCTCTCTCTCTCTCTCTCTCTCTCTCTCTCTCTCTCTCTCTTTGCCTTTTTTTTAGACAAGGTTTCTCTGTGTAGTCTTGGCTTTCCTGGACTCACTTTAGACCAGGCTGGCCTCAAACTCAGAGATCCACTTGCCTCTGCCTCCCTGAGTGCTGGGATTACAGGCCTGCACAGCCATGCCTTTGAAGGCAGGGGGTAATTCTTATTTAGATCACCACACTATCTAAAGGAAAAGAGGAATGAGTTACAGTTATGTAGAGCAGAGCTGGGTCCAAGTAGAGAGGGAAGCACATCCAGGAAACCCTGGGGTAATTTCACTTGTGCCTGAAGGACTGAGCTTTCTACTATAGAATTAGATTATCACTGATAGTATGTCACTTAACCTGCACCTTGGGACTCCCACTGTATGGTAGTCACTTGACTACCATATATTTTTCCATGGAAAGGTCCACTTGCTATCTCTATCATAGAATCCATAGATATGAGAGCTTTTATTATTCACACTGCACAACTGAGAAAGTGATTCTTGGGGAATTGTTAGTGACTGTACAACTATTTCCTCAAATAACCAAACCCTTCTAGATGGGTCCTAGGACTGATTGATACACATAGCCATCTTGTGTTGTATGTTTAATTACCAATGAACAAAAAGTGTGACTTTTCTACATTAAATATTTAGAGAATAATTTCAATAACCCAGGGATGAGGATTAATTGAGTGACTCAATCTATTATAGAAGTATATTAGCACATATATACAGAGATCCACATTTAACTAAATGCTCTTTCACCTGTTCTCAAGAGGTAAACTTCTAGCTTACATACTGCCACAGTTGGAATATGGTTTGAATGCCAGCCAAGGCTTTATGGGTTGAAATGCAAGAGACATTAAGAGCTTTAAAATTTTATGCTATGTAGAGGCAAGTTCTTTGGGGGGTGCTTAGAGTTACAATAGGTCATTAGGGTTCTGCTTCTATAGTTGAAGCCCTATGGCTTTATGAGTAGAGAAAAATATACACAGAGAGGAAAGAAAACAGAGACAGACAGAGAGGAAGAGGAGACAAACACTCCTAGACTTCCTGTCCCTTGACACGCTCTGAGCTGTCTCAGGACTGTAAGCATAAGAACATCACCAGATGTGGCTCGATAAACTTGCATTGCCTAAACTGTAAACCAAAATACACCTCTTTCTCTCTGTGATGCATTATTAGCAAAAAAAAAAAAAAAAAAAAATCAACTAATTATTTCAGCAAAAGATTTTTCTTTGCTTTTAGCACTTAAATGTTCTAAAAAGTGAAAAGTAAAAGTATAATAAAACAGTCCTTGTCAACTACCTACTCTAGAACGTAAATTAAGTCCCTTCTGAAAATATTAGCCAGCTCCATATGCACACACCAGGCATGCATATAGTACAGTCAAAACACTCATATACATAAAATAAATAAACAAACAAATAAATGAAAATATTAGCTATCTAAATAGTATAATCGTTAATAACAGATCCCAGAACCACATTCACTCAGTATGAATCATCTTCATCATTATTGACTGCAATGTAAACAAGTCACTTACATTCTTGGACCCTCAGTGTTTTTCACTGAGAAATATGTGTGATAAAAGCACTTGCTTCCTGGGAGATATGAGGATTCACTGAGTTGCAGTAATTATACAGGTGACAGGAGGGAATTTGTGGTTACTTTTGCTTTAGTGATAATATGGTATCATATATACTTGTGAGACTATAGTGGCAGGCTCTATGATTTGGAGTACTGACAGTACACTTTCCAGCTTTGTATACTAATTTCATTTTGTTGCCACAATAAAACACTCTGACCACTTAAGGGAGAAGAGGGTTCATTTTAGCCCTCAGTTCTGGGTTGCAGTCCATCACAGAATGGAAGTCAAGATGGTTACTACAAACAGCTAGTGACATTATATCCACAGTGAAGCACAGAAAGTAATGTATGCTTACACGCTTACTTGAGCATACTTGGCTTAATTTCCCCACTTTTGCACAGATCAGGACCCCTGCCTAGGGAGTGTTGTCACCCGCAGTAGTATAAATCTTCCCTCATCAATTAATTAATGAAGATAATTTCCCACATGTTTGTCTACAGGTAAACTCAATATTGATAGTAGCTTGTTATCATTGTCTTCCCAGGTGATAGAAGGTGGTGCCAAGATGATAATTAAAGCTATTTACTAATTTGGAAGAAGATTGTTTAATCCTTCATAGTACAGACTTTCTCATCTATAATATAAGAAAATATAGAATTTCTAATTTCATGGTTTTCTTATTAATGTAAAATAAACAAATATATATAAAATGATTAGGTCTTCACCCTGCAAACAATGAGTGCTGTGTTTTTGACAGTATTAATACTGCTATAATGCATCACTTAAATTCATTTAAAGTTATTTCTTTTATTTTTGGATTAAAATATAAATTCTGATTGTTTTCTTAGACATTTTTGGTTGTTATCAAAAATAAAAGTGTTTAGAGATGTTTCTCTGTGTCTCATTGGCATCCAAAAATATTGAAAGCATTGTGTTAAATAATTTAGTTACTTTCCCTCTACTCTTTACTAACATGAAAATTCAAGTGGATTTAATTTTGCTTTCCACTTTTGCAATTACCATAATCTTACTGCATGGGTGTTTTGAGTATTCACTCTTGTTTGACAGTAAAACCCTGGTAATGTATAAACATCTACGACACACACATTTTTCCTTGTTATAGTGTACGTTGGGGCTTTTGTTTAACTGCATAGAAGGGAAAAGAAATTGAGCACACAGCTGCAGTTAGCCATGATGAACACGGTGACTATTTGCAATGAACATCCTCTCTACATCATTGAGACAACTCCATATCCAAAGGACCATCGCACCTAACAAAACCATACACGTGGTGGGTTAAGTGGTTGTTTTGTTTTGTTTTTTAGAAAGAGCATTGTTTTTACTCAAACTGTAATGGTAGAGTTTCCAGAAACCTCCTAGGTGCAAAGTTCCATGAAATGTCCATGTAGGAGTATTATATTAAGCTGTTCTGATATTTTCAGAATTTCAATCACCACAATGATCTGGTTAAAAAGTAATACTTCTACTATGTGAAATTAAAGATGATGTTATCATTTTGCCTCATGATGAAAATATCAAAAAGTATTATCATTGCCTACCTATACAGATAAAACATTTCTAATTAAAATTTATCTATTAAGTTAAAACCATATATCAGGGATGACCAATTAAAATTATTTGAAAAGGAAAAACACTTCACAACCACAATGTATTATTTACTTCTCTGTTGCTGTGATGAAGCATCATGACCAAAACAATTAAGAGAATAAATAGCTTAATTTTGCTTAAGCTTCCAGAATGATATGAGAAACCATCTTGGCACAGAGGCATGTCAGCAAGCAGCATGCATAGTGGAAGGACCAGAAAGCTGAGAGTTCACATGTCAACATGCATGGAGCAAAGAACACACACTGGGATTAGAGAAAGGCTGTATAATCTTGAGGCCCAACCTGAGAGGCATACTTTCTTCAATGAGGCTGCACCATGTAAACCACCCCAAACACCACCACCAAGCAGAACCAAGTATTCAAACACCCAAGCCTGTGAATACACCATTTCTTACTAAAACTCCACAAGCATGATTGATGGCATCAAGTTATTTAAGAGAGGATTTTTTGTCATCAAAATAGTAAAATATTCTTATCAAACCTTTTTTTCCTATTCAATATTTGAAATATCTCAATGCATTTGCCCCTCAGTAGCTCATCTTAAGTTTTCTACAGAACCTAAGTAATATTCAGATTTCTTTCATTCTTTTGAAGTTGGACATAAGTTAAAGTTAGGTATTTAAGTTGCAAAAATTCATTTGGAATGACTACACTTATGATTTCAGTGATTGATTTCCAATACCAAGAAAAATAATCCTCAACTTAAGGAAACTAGTTTTTTATCCCATGTCCAATATTTTATAAATACTAATGTGACTGTCAGTTTGTTAGAGTTTGACTCTGTGTTAGTAAATTTTCTGAAGTTATAACAAAACACCACAGATATGTTCATTAAAAAAAATAAACATTAATTTAACACTTTGAGATATTTTAGTCTATGACCATTAGCTGCCTTTGGTGAGGAAACATATCCTGGCAGTAACCAGTGGCAGTCAATGGTGTCTGTTTAACTGTTGGCCAGAAATTGAATGAGAAAGAGCAATAGGCCATTGTCCTACAATCAACATTTCCTCCCACTCGGTCGCAATTCTTAGAGATGCCACACATTCTAATAATGTCCAGCTGAGGACTAAGCTTTTAATTTGTGGACATTTTGAAGATGGCGCAACTGCCAATTACACTAAGTTCTAAAGTTCTATGTCTCTGGACAGAATACACAATGGTAATTATATGCCAGATCAGCATCTCAGAGATTCATTGTAACAGCGTTTTCATGGCCAAGGTGAAAACTTCTGAAAACATTCTAGAAATCCTGCCTACAGCTAATGTTCCCATCTCTAGTAGGTTAACCTAAGAAATGTAGAGCCTTGTACCCAAACTGAGGACCAACATAGAGCATTTCTAAAAGAGTGACAAAGTTGAGCAAAGCAAATACATGAAACATTCCTGGCTTTCCCCAGTTTGTTTCATGGGAAGATATGTTTTTGTATTTGGAAGTTTAATAAACTACTAAGTTCACTTCCATTTCAAGCATGGAATAAAGTAGAATTGAAAAGATAAAAAGTTCTCAGTGTCCACAATATTTTAAAAAATCCTGTAAGAGCTGCCCACCCAAGGATTTAGAAAAATGCTATATATGGGGATTTTTGCACTTGGATCTTTCAAACTATCAAAGAGATGATGGTGACATCTTTCCTTGACACAGATTCCCTTCTACACTTCTTTTTAATTGTCATTTTTCCCCATTCTCTCTCTCTCTCTCTTCTGAGCCAATTGTTTTGATCATTACCTCATTTTGGTGTGAAAAACTATCTTCGCCTTTATACCTGACTATATCCCAACCTCTGATTCCTCTATGTTATGGTCTAGATATTAATGCCACAAACTTAGCAACTCAGAGTCTTTTTCTCTCCATAGTCGTAGCCTTGTGAATGGAAGTCTGCCAACCCCATCCATCTTGTACCACCAAAGCATGGTGATTTTCAAAGTCATAATTGAACGAAGCCTCCACCCTTCTCCACTGCATTACATCTGATCACAGCTAAATGAATGAAGCACTCTGTAGAATGTGAATTGTGCAATGTGGAAAACATACCTGTGCTCTGGACAGATGCTTCACTCCCAACCCATTCTTTGAAGTCCTTAGCAACAATGAAACCTAGTGTAAATGTGGATATAAAGCTTTTAGAGGTAGCTAAGGTTAGAAAAATCCTAAGCGTAGAGACTAGATCTAACAAAGTTAGATTAAGGATTATAAGGAGATGAGATCATTCCTTTATACACATGCACAGAGGAAAAGCCAAAGAAGGGAGACATCTGCAAGCAAGAATGAGAACCACATCAAAATATGAACTTGAGGGCACTTGGGCTCTGTGGTTGTTGGCTAAATTTAGCATCACCTAGAAAACCCATTTCTTTGTATAACTGTTGCCAAAGAGGTTTACCTAAAGAGGGAAGACTCACCTGAAAGTGAGTACAACATTCCATGGACAGGGTTTTAGCTTAAATATAAAGGAAGAAAAGAGGATGTCAGCTAAGCACCTGCACTGCTTCTCTGCATTTTCTGTCTGTGGACATGATGTAACCATCTCTCACGCCCTTTCTTATCTTTCCTACCATGATCACCTATGATCTTAACTATAGGTGAGCTAAGCCCTCCCCTCCCTTCCTTCCCTAATTTGATTTTTTCACATACTTTGTTAAAGCAATGAGAAAAGAAACCAATACAGACACACGTTTTCTGGAACTATGAAGAAACTCTTTTACTAAAAACTGACTAATAAAATTTACTACAATCCCAAAAAAATCACTAACACAATCTAGTGGACATCTCAAACTTTTGTAGCCTAAAGAATGACTTTCTTTTTACCTTGTTCTGAACAAACAACATTATTAAATAAGAGAGAAAACAGTTGATCCAGTTATTTCAACACAGACATTTTTGTTAGATGGCTGACGGAAGAAACACAAAATTAAAAATATTGATTCTTTTACTTTGTTTTAGTACACAATAAAATACCTGTACCATCTCAAACTCCAGTTATTTAACATGTGTACCAGGGCACAAGCAAGAAAAAACATACAGGTCCTGCAGCAAAAGTCTTTACAGATTTGTAAGAGGAAAGACTCAGCCATAGTACATACTCAAATTCAAGAAGACCCAGTAACACACATCATCTTCCAAGATTCCTGCACCAGTCTGATGCATTAAAAAGGGGGAGTTCCTGATGAGAGCTACTCATCTCATAAAATTCACAGACACACAACATCTTGCCAGGCTTATTCCTCAGGAAAGCATTGAGATTATGGGGTTTTTGGCATCAGAATCTCATATAAGAATCTAAGAGTAGTGACAAAAAGACCAGCAGAAGTAAAGGATGATTTATGGAGAAAACTAAAAATAGCAAATATCTATATCTTGACAAAGTAAAATGAGAAAGGCAAATATAGCAAAAGAAATAAACTCAGAGAGACATAGTGCCTATAATCTCAGCACTAGAGATGCTGACACAGATGGTCCACAGAAGAATGAGAATAGCTAGATTTCATAGTGAAATTTAGACTCAAAGGAAAATAAAACTCAAAGTCTGATTAATGAATCACAGAAATTATTCCTCAAAGAACAAAGATTTTTGCCAACTTCACATCTGACAGAGGGCTAATATCCAAAACATACAAAGAACTCAAGAAACTAGAAATCAACAAACTACATAATCCAATTGGAAAATGGGATACAGATATAAACAGAGAATTCTCAGCAGATAAATCTCAAATGGATGAGAAATGCTTTAAAAAATGTTCAATGTACTTAGCCATCAGAAAAATTCAAATCAAAATGACTCTACGATTCCATATTACACCCATTGGATTGTCTGTGATCAAAAACACAAATGACAGCTCATGCTGGTGAGGATGTGGAGCAAGGGGAGCACTCCTCCGCTGTTGGTAGGACTGAACATTTTACAGATACTTTGGAAGTAATTATGGTGGTTTCTGAGAAATGTGAAATTCACTTTACCTCAAGACCCAGCTATACAAGTCCTCGGCATATACCCAAAGGACACTGCATCCTATCACAAGGATACTTGCTAAATTATGTTCAGAGAATCTTTATTCATAATAGCCAGAAACTGGAAACAACCTAGATGTCCCACAACAAAAAAATAAAAGATCCCTTTTTAACAGAATGGATCAAGAAAATGTGGTAGATTTGAACAATGGTATACTAGTCAGCTATTAAAACCAAGGACATCATGCAACATGCAGGCAAATGGATGGAAATAGAAAAGATCATTCTGACTGAGGTAACCATAAAGACACACATGGTATGTTGTTAGCATATAGGCAGGCCTGCCAGCCTGCCTCTAGGTGGCTTAGCAACCTCTTTGCATCACCTGCCACTACCAGGTGTATGCAGGTACACACCAGATATAAAAGACTGACCCGACCCCATCACTGTGAGCTCTCTCTCTCTCTCTCTCTCTCTCTCTCTCTCTCTCTCTCTCTCTCTCTCTCTCTCTCTCCTCGCTCTGTTTCTCTCTCTCTCTCTTGCTCTCGCTCTCTTGCTCTATGTTTCTCTCCCCTTCCTTGTGTCTGGGGCAAATCTCTCTCTCTCTCCAGCTCTCTTCTCTCCCTAATCTATCACAGTTGCTTTCCCACTGTCTCTCTGTCTGTATCTCTCTCTACACTCATGGGATATATATATTTGCCTGGAAGAAGTGTAGGGAATAACATGGAGCAAACATTGGGGAAATGGCAAATCAATGACCAGCCCAACTTGAGACCCATTCCATGGGAGAGAGCCAACTCTTGTCACTATTAATGATACTGTCCTGCCTATCAGGCCTCAATGGAAGAGGATGCACTTAGTCCTACTGTGACTTGAGGTGCCAGGGTGGGTATATACCCCTTGGGAGTCTCCCCTTCTCTGAGAAGAAGGTGGGGGGAATGGGGTGAGGGTGGGACTGGGAGGAGAGGAGAGAGAGGCCTGGGATCAGACTGTAAAGTGATTAAATAAATAAAAAGAAAGAAAGAAAGAAAGAAATATTGCAATGAATTAGAGTTTTCTTAATTTATATTTTCATTACATAAATTTAAACTGAGACTGTAGGAAAACTGAATCATTTATAAAATCAAAAGTATCCTTAATATTATATATAATGAAAAAACATAAAAAATATTTGAGTTTTTAAGATATTTTCTAACAAATTGTTTCAGTAGCACAGAAAGACTGTAAGAATGTGATGAGACATTTATTTCTTCCTACAATGAGCTCATTTCCAAAGATGCTTCAAAGAGAAAAGAAAATGGAAGCAACCAGAAAGTATATCCCTTTAGCCTCAAGCTAACCCAGGGCTTAATGCATAAACCATTCCATGCCAAGGAGCAGAGAGAAATTAGTCTAACTTGGTGCTACATGTATAAATTTAAACATATGAATTAACCCACTTACGCATGCTGTTTACTCATGTGAGTTGTATCTCCTGACCTCCAAATACAAGAAAACTATCACAGCAACCCACTTTTCCATCTCTGAATCTCCACAGTATCTGCAATGGGTCCACATAAGACAATCTTTTGATTTTTAAAATTCTCCAATCATATCAAGTCTGTTTGCTGAATGACCACCCCAAAGAATGCTTTGATCTAAAAGTAATACTTTAGCTTTAAAAATTGAATACTGGAAAAAAAAAGTAATAAATATGGAGCCTTTGATGCCTGTGAATGCTTTGGGATACCCCAAAACAGGAATAAGGGGCCTCTTCTTTCAGTAAAAACAGATGTATGTAAACTATTGGATCAATGTCTTCCTAAAGTTGTTTTTCCCATTGTGAACCTAGAAATTAGAATTATTTGGGATATATATATGTTTATCCTCAAAAATATCTGAACTTTGAGCCATTAAGTTGGTCCAGTGGTCAAACACACTTGCCACAAAGCTCAGAAAGCTTCATCTCTAGAAGGCACAGATGGGAAGAGAGAAACAAACTCCACCATGTTGTCCACTGACCTCAATATATGTGCCACGGCATGTGCTCACCACCACCTCCACCTCCATGCACACTTGCATGAATGTGGACACACACACACTGTGAAAACAAATACACTGATAATAAAATTTTTTAGAAAAAGTAAATCTCTTTATTAAATTAAGGCCACATAAGTCACTTTATGTGATAAGAAAATAAGTAAAATAAAATAAGGAAATTGTTCAGTATTTTATTTATTTTTTTAATTTTTTATTAATTTATTCTTGTTACATCTCAATGGATAATAAAATTTTAATTTTTAATGGACTTCTAAAAATTATAGATATCTTTAGATATCCAGAATCAAGAGAAAATAGGCAAAGGATGATGTCTGATTTGTTTTTCTTTAAGTGATTCTGGGAATGTATACATTGATCTTTTATTTTTAATTTATGATGGAAATGGTGGTGAAAAGTTTCCAGTAAAGCAAGGTGTGCACACACTTTGATTGGAGAATACAGAGAAATTGACGTCAGGACAATCAGGCCATTTCTTCCCTGATGGCTGCGATCATGCTGCTGGAAGTTTGTTCTGCAGACTGGAGGGGGAGAAAAGACTCCCAAGGGCACCGAACCCCACACTGAACATGGCATACCATAATACCAACCTTCTAGGTGTGATGTACACACAAACCCAATAGTGGTGTGACTATTCGGTAGCACTTTTTGATTCAGTTTGACACCTACTCTACAGGAGAAATTTTCGTGCCTGCTATATAATCCTGATGGAAAGATTATAGCTCCAGGTTAGAACCTGATTTTTTTCTAAAAGATGATATTGTTAAATTTCCTTCTAAATATTCTTGTTTATACCTAAAGGCTCTCGGTCTTGATTAAAGAAGCTTCTTTTTACAGTGAACAGGAGTCAATGCAGAGATGCTAACTGGTCAAAGTGCTGAGAATTAACCTGTGAAATGAGAGCAGCTGTGGTTATCTACAAAAGCTGTGAATACTTGCACAAGATGAAGTCAGACAGAATCTTGGCATAAGAGGCATAGATGGTTGCTAAACCCTACTATTACTGAGACACTATTGACAGTGAGCAATTGTTGGCAGAGAGAGCATCATTCTGTTTTGAGGATGTGTCCACTGATAGCTTTTCCACACATAAATGAATGGTTCCACACCCATGCACATGTGGACAGCATGAACTGTATTTGCTAATTATCGAAAAAATTTTAAAATATTAAAGTCACAGGACACATGCTGTATATGCTGTGAAGGTAGTTGAAACATGTAAATGGGACAGATATTTTCATATTTAATTGTATGCATGTATGAAATTTTCAAAAATAAAAAAACTAAAGCCAGTTGTGATGGCTAATGACCATAATCCTCTCATTCAGTAGGTAAAAGAGAACAGATAATACCTGGAGTTAATGATCATCCTTGACTTTACAATGAGTTCTGGAACAATCTGACTAAATGAAAGTGTCTCATGACACTTTAATAATAATAATAATAATAATAACAACAACAACAACAACAACAAATAAATTAGTTTGGCCTCTGTGGATTTGAAAGTATTGTTCTAAAACCTATTGTGTTCAGGTCTACACAGAAACATGTATTCCACAGATGTAGAATTTCATTAGAAATTGAAATATACAAATTTTTTTAAACAAAGTTCCCATGTCATACTATTTCTCTCTCTCTCTCTCTCTCTTTCTCTCTCTCTCTCTCTCTCTCTCTCTCTCTCTCTCTCTCTCTCTCTCTCTCTCTCTCTCTCTCTCTCTCTCTCTCCCTCTTTGTCCATTACTCCCTCCTTTCCTTCCTCTCTCTCTCAAATTAAATAAGGGAGAGAAAAGGTGCCTTCAATTCTTTTACTATGTATTATCTTTTGTAGTAAATTGGTTGATCTTCCTCATTATCATACCTGGAAATGCAGCATGTGATAGTCCACATCTTACAGTTGATAATAGGATTCTGTAGTACTACAGGAAGACAGTGTAGCACAGCATTTCAGAACACAGGTCCTGAGGCAGCATCTTGCCTATATATACAGTCCCTGAACTACAGGGACTATGAGATTTGCTTGAAAACCTGTTAGAAAGGAATGCCTTAAAGAAAACTCCAACTCAGGGTGACCCTGGCCCTCAACTAGTGTTTAAAATAATTGCTTTAGGAACAGGCTTCTTGGAATCTCAGTCTTATTTTTAGTAACTATGTATCCATGAGAAAGTTACTACATTTTCATGATCTATGTAAAGGCTTTGAGAAAAAGTGATAAATGTTAAATGCTATTAAGGTCCTTAGGACAGTATTACTTCTTACTAATCATCTCAGTAAATGCAAGTCATTACTATCATAATTTTTATTTTATTATTATAACATGCCATTGTAAAATGGAATCTAGTAATAATATTTGAGAAATTATACTCAAAGTGATGAAAAAAGAATTGAAAGCCTGTAGCTACCAATACCATAAAACACATGAATTGTATTTTATGATCTAAGACCTACAGAATTCTGATTAGTGCAAAAAAATTTAATTGGCAATATTAATAGAGATGCTAGTAAGGAAGGGGGAAGTCCCAGCAGTCCATCACCAGAAAAGAACAACAGGTAACTAATGACTAATTTTTAGTTTTAGTTTTAATTAAAATATAATTACACTATTCCCCCCTTCCGCCTTCTCTTTCCTTCCTCCAAATCCTCCCATGTCCCACGCCACCTGATTCACCACTTATCTCCATTCCTGTCTCCATCAAAAAGCAATCACTAGTAGTCTGTAGTTCTTTGTCTAGGGGCTTGGGCCCTGCGAGACCACCTTCCTTTCACAATAGTATGTCTATTCACATTGTCATCATTCACATCATGTTTTTACAGCCATTTCTAAGAGATTCTTTTTTGTGTCTTCTTCAACCATGTTCCATGAGCGTTAGGCACATGATTTGTATTGGAAATACATTCAGTAAGGCTAGGATCACCACTCTCCATTAATCTCTTAATAGTATCCAGTTTGAGTTTGTCACACTGGTCTCCACTTGCCATAAAGAGAAGTTCCTTTGACTAGGGGAACAAAGATCCTGGCCAGTTAACAAAAGCCAGTAAGGCCATGTATCTTAGCCCCTCCCAGGGTTGAGCCCTCTGATTGGTTATCCAACACACAGTAGTCAGCCCTAGAATTGTATACATACAACAAAGGGAAACTTAGTATAATAATCAAAGAAAAATAGACCATCTATTACAGAGTGAGTCATTGAAGAATGTGGGAGTGGTTGAAAAGAGGGAAAAGTGAGGAATTGGCGGGGGGGGGGGAGAAAGAAGAAGGAGACATAATTTAATTATATTTTAATGTAAATACATTAAATGATTTTTAAATAATGAATAGACAAAAATCCTTACTCCAAGAACTCATATAGCCATTTTGTAATGCAATCAGACTTGATGGAAGCAGCAAGCACAGTAAACATAAAATTAGCTCATCACGATCCTTGGGGTTTTACCACTCAAATATTAGAAAAGCCCATCTTCCCTCTTTATTTCATTGTCCTCTAAATGCTAACATGTTTTACACTTGAGGGCTAAGTAAAACCCGCCAGCATGTGTGTTCATCTTTTGTATCTCAAAACCTTCAAAGATAAATGTGCTAAAACACATGTGGCCTGGCACTTAATTCTTTAATGCTGGGATTTTTAAAAAGTGACTAAGAATGCGAAAAGGTTGTCAGAGCCAGAGGGTTGGGGACTTTGCCATGAGAATGTGTCTCCTAGTAACATCAGAAGCTATTCCCACAAAGTGTCACCAACAGGACTGCCCAAAGGTGAGCTTTTCAGAGAACACCAGAGAGCATGGCAAACTGCATGAGGGAAAGCCCATGAGGCCTCAACACTACACAAAGAACTGAAAGCAACTGAGTGAGGTGGTCTTCCCAGGGATTAGCACACCAACTGGTAGTCCAGCGGCAAACTGCCAACCCTGAAACCATACAATTAGCATTATATGAACCAAGCCTAAGATATTTATATGTATAGTGTGTATGCGTTTGTGAATATATAATATACAAATACAGATATATGCTCAGTAACAATTGATGAAGAAAGAAAGAATCTATTCATTTGAAAGCAAGTCAGGAATGGTATATATAGGAAGGTTTGGAGGGAGGAAAGAAAAGGGAGAAATTTTGTAACTAAATTAAAATCCCAAAAGTAAACAAAATTAAAAGAGGAATGAAAGCTACACTTCTATGTGCGTATAGGGATAAACAGTATAACGTAGTTAGGGACTATTCTGGTTTAATGACATGGCAGCTGAAGGTTGCCTCTGAGACATATGACTTCACTAGCCCTCGGGAGCTAGCTAGTGTTTCCAGTCCCCAATAAGGTGTCCCTTTTACTTAACGGGCCTTAAGTCCTATTAGAAATATTATATTGTGAGTATACATACCTAAATATATTTAAGTGGCCATAAATGTGACAGTGAGGGAGAGAGAGAGAGAGAGAGAGAGAGAGAGAGAGAGAGAGAGAGAGAGAGAGAGAGAGAGAGAGCAAGGAGGGGTGCATGACCATGTTTGGGGATAGGAGAAAGGGGGGATTTATGTATATATTATAACTTAAAATTTTTATCATTGATGTTCAGGATTGTGATGTCCTCTTACTGGATTTTTCATTTGATGAGAACAAAATGTCCTTCCCCATATTTCTTGATTAATTTTAATTGAAAGTTTATTTTACTAGATATTAGAATGGTTACTCCAGCTCGTTGCTTCAGTCCTTTTGCATGTAAAACATTTTTCTAGCCATTTAATCTCAGGTAATATCTATCTCTGTTGCTGAAGTGTGTTTCTTGAAGGCAGCACAATGTTTGATCAGGTTTCTGAAGCCATTCTTTTAATCTGTGTCTTTTTATTGGAAAGTTGAGGTCATTAATATTGAGCGATATTAGTGGTCAATGATCATTAATTCCTTTTATTGTGGAGTTGGAGGTGATAGTGTGTGACTATACTTGGTTTGGTTTTTGTTTGTTTGTTTTTGTTTTTTGTTTTCCTGTTGTAAAATTATCTATTAGTAGTCCTCCTATATACAAATGACAAGTAGGCTGGTGAAAGAAAGTAGGGAAGCTACAGCCTTCACAATAGCCACAATTAATAAAAAATATCTTGGTGTAACTCTAACCAAGAAAGTGAAAGATGTAGATGAAAAGAATTTCAAGTCTCTGAAGAAGGAAATCAAAGATATCAGAAGATGAAAAGATCTCCCATGCTTGTGGACCAGGAGAATCAACATACTA
Organism: Acomys russatus; assembly: GCF_903995435.1. Taxonomy (NCBI): domain Eukaryota; kingdom Metazoa; phylum Chordata; class Mammalia; order Rodentia; family Muridae; genus Acomys; species Acomys russatus. The sequence continues at coordinate 54,696,806 of NC_067154.1, forward strand.
AAAATGGCAGTCTTAACAAAAGCTACCTACAGATTCAATGCAATTCCCATCAAAATTTCTGTACAATTCTTTACAAACATGGAAGATCAGTTCTCAACTTCACATGGAAAAAAACACAATAGCTAAAATAATCCTGTAGAATAAAAAGATCTTCCAGAGGAATCTCCATCCCTGATCTCCAGATGTACTATAGAGCAACAGTAATAAAAAAACAGCATGATATTGGCATAGAAATAGGCTGGTTGATCAGTGGAATTGAATCAAAGACCAGAAATAAGTCCACAAACCTATGGACACTTGACTTTTTACAAAGAAGCCAAAACCATTCTATAGAACAAAGCTAGCATCTTCAACAAATGATGCTGGTCTAACTGGATGGCTACATGTAGAAAAATGCAAATTGTTCCATATTTATCACCATGCACAAAACTCAAGTCTAAAGGGATTGACGACCTCAACATAAAACCAGACACACTAAATCTGATAGATCAAAAAATGGGGAAGAGCCTTGAACTCATTGGCACAGATGACAACTTCCTGAACAGAACTCCAATAGCTCAGACTCTAAGATCAACAATTAGTAAACAGGACATCATGAAACTGAAAAGCTTTTGTGAGACAAAGGACTAAATGACAGCCTACAGACTGGGAAATGATCTTCACTACCTCTACATCCGACAAAGGGTTAATATCCAAAATATATAAAGAACTCAAGAAATTAAATACCACCAAACGAAATAACCCAATTAAAAATGGAGTACAGAGCTAAACAGAGAATTCTCAACAGAGAAATATCAAATGGCTGAGAAACACTTAAAAGAAATGTTCAATGTCCATCATCAAGGAAATGCAAATCAAAACAACTCTGAGATTCCATCTTACACCTATCAGAATGGCTAAAATCAAATATTCAAGTGATAGCACATGCTGGCAAGGATGTGGAGAAATGGGAACACTCCTCCAATACCGGTGGAAGTGCAAACTTGTACGATGATTTTGGAAATCAGTCTGGTGCTTTCTCAGAAAATTGGGAATAGTCCTACCTCAAGAACCAGCTATACCAGTCCTGGGCATATACTGGAAAGACATTCTACCATACAACAAGGACATTTGCTCAACTATGTTCATAACAGCTTTATTTGTTTTTTTTTTAAACAGCTTTATTTGTAATAGCCAGAATCTGGAAACAATCTTGATGTCCCTCAACCTGAGAATAGGTATAGAAACTGTAGTGTATTTACACAATGGGATACTACTCAGTTATCAAAAACAAGGAAATCTTTAAATTTTCAGGCAAACAGATGGAACTAGAAAAGATCACCCTGAATGAGATAACACAGACCCAGAAAGACACACATGGTATATACTCACTTATAAGTGGATATTAGCTCAACATAGATGTCTTATGAGAGACTCCACACAGTGGAGGATTGGGACACGTCTTGGGACTCTGAGCAGAGTGCTGAGAGTTATATAGAAGAGTGGGGGATGGAGAGACTGGAAAGGGTCAGGAGCTCCACAGGTAGACCATCCTGGGAGACAGATCTGAACCCAGGGGTACTTGCACAAACTGACACTTCAACCAAGGAAAATGTGTGCAGAGAAGCTAGACCCTCTGTGCAGCTGATGGACAGCTGATTCTCCAAGTGGGGCTTGGGGCCACTACTGCTGAGTCTCCAGTGCACTCTGGTGCCCACAATTTGAGCACTGCCCCTTGGCAAGACGGCCTTGAGGCACACAGAGGAAGGAGATGGAGGCTATCCTGATGAGCTTTGATAGGCTGTGGCCAGACAGTGGCTTAAGAGGCCCCCTCCCCCTGTTAGAGGTCTATGGTAGGGGAATAGGTCCGAAGAGGGAGGAAGGGTGGGAATGAGAAAATAAGAGCAAGAGTGACCGGATAACAATTAGGATGTAATGTATGAATAAATTATATTCTTGCCTTACAAATATATAAATATATACAAATACACAAATATACAGATATATTGGTCCAGAAGACTGAAGGAGATGCCCCAACATTATAAAGAGTTTTGGGTGACAATTCAAGTAGCAAACTGTCTCTGTCATCTTCTCATTTGGAAAGCTACTAGCCTATACTGCTGGCATACTCAGGTAATCAAGTTTATTCCTTCTCAAGTCTTTGATGGGGTTGAAGACCAGGTAGCTTAGTTATACAATGAAGCTTAGTTGTTTAAGGGTTAAGATTTTTTTTAGGTCTAAATAGAAGTTTTAAGTTGATAATGACAAGATATGATGGAGATTGATTTACATTCAGAATTTTAGATGCACCAAGACAGGAAAAACATTCATTTCAAGACTGTCAAATACAAATAACCAAAACACTAAGAATGTAACATTTATATAATTCCTGATTGTGTCATGGTTCTTCTTGCTATAGGTAGTTTATTGTATATATGTTTAATAATATAAATGTGTATGTAAAAATAAAAAATATGAAAAAATAAAGTAAGAAACCATTTCTAAGGGGAAAATAATATATTATATTATATTATTAAAAAGTGACTGAGATATACAGGGGGAAGAGGTCCCCCTCAGTCACACTCATAGGGGAGGGGAGTAAGGGGAAAATGGAAGGGAGGGAAGAATGGGAGGATGCAAAGGATGGGATAACAATTTAGATGTAATAAGAATAAATTAATAAAACATATTTTTTAAAAGTAGCTGAGGAAAATGTGCAGAGAGTGGAGGTGACTGTGGTTCCACTGAAGCACGTAGTCTTTGCAGCCTAAAGCGCTGGATCTTCACAGCAATCGATTATTCCATCTGGAAGCAGGGAAGAACTACCTGGCAGCATCACTTGCTATATATTGTGCTGATCATATCTTCCCATGATTTTCATTTCTGTGATGACATCAAGTTTAAGACTGCACTGCCCACCATTCTGCCTGAGGGAAGATTCTGGACTCTTGAGTCAGGCTTCCCATTCTTTGACTGGCTAAGATACTCCTTTCCAAAAGCTTCTCTCATTTTATCTAGATTTTTTTCAAAGGAATTGCCATTTAAATTTTCAGAAAATCTTCACATTATCCTTTAAAATTTGGTAACATTTGACATTGCTTTCCTTTTAAATCCTGCCACCAATTATTCTTGCCTTGTTTCATTTTCTTGTCTTGCCAGTGTATTATTGATGAAATTCTGTTTATTCTGTAATTTTTCGTATCTTATGTGGCCCACTTCATTTAATTAGGATTGGTTACACAGTCATGGATGGGACAACATACCAGTGAGTACACCACTGAGGAATATGACCCATCTTTTCTTACAGCCATCAAATGTGTAAACCTTCTTAGAGAGGAGAGGGGCCTTTTGAGGCATTCACCTCTCTGTGATGGACTGTTGATAGGCCTATTGTGCATGCAGCCACTGCAGTCATGCATACATAGGTGCAACTGCTATGTCATGTCCAGAACACCACATCTCCCAGCATTCCTTCCCATCTTCTGACTCTTGCATCACTTCTATCCCTAGCCTATGAGGTTCCCTGAGGCTTGGGTTAGAAGAGACAGTAATACAAGCCAGCTCATTTGTAAGAAGATGACAATTTATATAGACATTAAATCCGAATACTCATCATCTTTGTCAGCGTTTGGCTTAGATTTCGTTACTTGAAACAAAACAGATATAATTGACATGATTTCTACCACATATTAACGAATCTATGCACAGCTACAGGCTTTTTACTACCAATAGTGTGGTTTACATACCTACTAGCTTCTAGAAGCTTTGAATGATTGAGTCAATTAAGCAAAATAGACATTTGAGTGTGACTGCGGGTATGTATGGATGCAGTCCAAAACTCAAGCACAAAAAGCACCTGGATCGTGTTGTAAATTTTGTAGCAAGCTACATGAGTTCTTCTGGTATTGCAGATATATTTTGTTTTGAAAATATAACAGTGAAACCAAATGTAATTTCTAGTCAGAATATTTTTGAATGCCATGTAATAAGTTGAGTCTCCATATCTGTATTTAAAATGCCACTTTTATGCATTACTGTCTTCAAGTATTACTTTCTCACACAGAAGTGCTAACAAGAGTCCTTTAAAAAGATTTCCTAGAACGTATTTTTAAGGCACGCAGATTGCTTTACGGAGTCTAGATCTAGAAAACTCAAAGAACAACAGGTTATCTAAACATAAACTCTACTGAAACCAAATACAGGATCTAATTTCAACCATCCTATGACATATTTGAAGCAGTAATTATCTGGCCCAAGATGGACAGTTGCACGTACTCCTTTTTCCAGCATATCACATAAATTTTACCTAAGAAAATAATTCTTTTACAATTCCAACAACACTCTTAATGGATAGGAACAAGAAGCATTTGCACTATAGTTTTTCACTGCTTTATAATAAAGTGAATGTTTTTCTAAATGTCGTAGTTTAAATTTCATGGGGCGTGAAATCTCCTTTGAAATGAAGTCTAAAGCCTTTTTTCAAAAAGGAGACTAATCCTACAGTCAAAAACCACTTCATATTCCCAGACATTATTAACCTTAGAGTACTGCTTGCAAAAATGATAATACTTTCTGACACATTAAGATTAAATTTGTCTTTATGTAATTATGTTAAAGAATATATTTAAAATGACAAGATCCAAGAGAAGTGTGAACAATAGTAAAAATCTTCACTTACTAACAATAAATGTAGCCACTCATCATTTTATGGTAATGTTAATACATTTGCATAGCTCTCTCCTAAAGAAAACTATTTGTAGATTGACCATTGGGTTTACTGTCAAAATGGTAATATTGGACAATAACCTAAAAAGAAATGACACTAAATCCATTCTACTTTCAAAAATGTGAAGTCACATAATTGCAATTGTTTTTAATAGTAAAGTGCAAAATCCTATTCACATAATCAGTTTTATTTTGGTCTATCTTAAAATATTTCAAAAGATACAACATTCATATTCTGAATAGCTGGCTTTATTACTTTTTTCATTACAAATAGATGTATATGATGTGTTTGCATGAAGATTGCATGATGATTGTCCATTTTCTGAAAGCAAAAATCACTTCAAATATCAACTGCAATAATGGAATAATTCTCTGACCGACTTAAGCACTTGAAATCATCATGACAGTACAAAGTACTGTGAATCTTTTTATTTCTAATGTCCCACAATGAAACCAAAAGCAATTTCCATTTCCATGATTCTAGTATTTTAAAACATGAACAGAGATAAATTAGAAAATAATGAAATCTGGCTTATCAACTTTCCAATCTCCTGCAAGCCCAAAGCCTCCGATTCTTGCAGGTTAGAAAGTACTTCACACTGCATATTTCTAGCTCTCCCTCTGGACCTCCTCAACACTAAATGCTCTTCCCTGTAGCGTGGTAATTGCCAGCTCTTCTGGGGCTTTGTCCCCACCTGGTGGTTGGTTACAAGAATGGTTGACCAGCTGGCTGCTCCTGGTCAACAGCTTGTGGGCATGGCCTTCAGTTTCTTCTCTTGTTTGATATGCATACTCCATAATTATTTAAGAAAATAACCCCTTGTCTTACCCAGAAACACAATTCTTTGAAATATCATTTATGCTTCCTTGTTCTCTATGCTGCCACCTTGCCCAAAACAAGTTCATTCTTGATCTCTCAAACTCTCCAGCTTTCATTAGGTAGGCAAAACAGGCAAGTTGACAAAGCTGGAAAGCATTACATCAGTTTTACTAGCAAAATCCATCATGAAAAACTACATGGAATGTATGTTAAGCTTCCTAAGGAAAATCTTCTGCCCCTAATTACCCTTTAACTTTATTACATTTTATTAACTTCTGTGTTACTATGTATGTGCACACATATGTCCATGCCACTGAATGCATACGGATGTTAGAGGACAACTTGAAGAAATTAGTTCTATCCTGGTATGCCCAGGGGATCGGACACAGCTTGTTTACTCACGGAGTTTTATCACGCTCCCATCCCCCAGCCTTTAGAAAAGGTCCTTGCTGCCTCTTCAGGCATTATTAACCCGTATTCAGTGGTAGAACTTAAGATTCAAAGGTGTGGGTTTTTTTGTTTTGTTTTGTTTTGATTTTTTTTTCTTTTTTTCTTTTTTCTTTTTTTTTTTTTTTTTTTTGCTTATTCCTTGGCAATTCAAATTTCACATCCACTAAAGGCAAATGGATGCACTGTGTGGGTAAACTAGTTGTATTTTCTTAATATTCAATGCATAACTTTTATTCGAAAATGGTCTCCAAATTTCAACAAACTCACTTAAATAACCTGTGTTTAAACTAAATACTTCTTTAATAAATTTTGGCCGTAGTTCTTGATTTAGTTCATCCATTAGAACAGTTTGTTTACTGCTATGAACAAGCCACAAGAAAATACCTATGCTACACTTGAACACTTCTAATGTATCAATGTGTTTTGAAAGCATTGATTATTCACAAGGAACTCGGTGATAAGACACCCTTGTTTGGGCCAGAATAAACCCAAGACGCAGAGGTATTTGTGTGCTTTAATTTAACATAAGTGCATACAACAGGCAACTTCACTGGAGGCTGATAGCTTTTTAATCATTTCAACTGCAAATCTCATTTATAGTTAAATCTTGGTATACATTTGCAAAATGACATGAGTTTCTTGTCTAAATTTAAGTGAGTTTCTTCAGTTTTCTGTTTTGAAAAAGTGTCATAGACATTAGCAATGGAACTAGGCAGCAACACATGACTGCTCAAATAGCAAGACAGTATTTTAGGCAAAGAGCCCTATTAACATTTTCAGAATGGAGGACAATATTGTACTAGCAACAGACAAAATGCACAGTGTTGCATACTTTCTAAAATATGACTCCTGAGCTACATAGAGGAGCTGAGATGCTCATGGTTTGGGTATTTGTTCCGCACTGCAGTTCTTAAGGTGGTTTCCTCTACATTATTTCATTAAATTCATTTCTAAGTTTAACTCTTCCAAAGGACTTGATTCTATCCATACAGCTTCTGACTCCATACATCAACATAATAAAACAGTTTTTTTTTTATTTTTATGTGAATATGAATTTTCACTGTGTTAAAAGTTACTTTCACATTCTAGACTGTAGTCAATTACCTCATATATATCATCACAGAGTACTGGCTGTAGAAAATATGATTATACAAAATAAAAATGTGCAGCTACAAAAACATGATCATACAGGATCATAACCTTTGCTTCTTTTACATTATAAGCACATACAATATTGATATATCTTAGAACCTTACTGTGTGTTAGGTAAAGTCGGAAAGCCAGTTTTGCAAGAAAATTCATCACAATCTAACAACATCATCCAGATTGTTCTTTTAGTTCTTCAATTTTCCATGACTGACATTGCTACTAGACAGAAGATACCAATGTAGCAGAGAGAGTTGGGAGTTTTTGGATGCTCTTCAAAAGCATTGAAATCTACAACACAACATTCATATTTGAAAGGCATTTGAGAGTGTATCACACTAACACTGATGTTTGTTTTAAATAAAGGTGATCTGACTCTAAGGTCTGCAATGTTTGTATGACTCCAATGGAACTGAGTGAGTGCTCCCGTCACTCAATTACTTCAGAGGATGTACAGACAGATCACATTCACAACCTATTGAAAGACACCATGGAGACATATCCTACAGTGAAATGCTTCCACCATGTACTTGGTACATACACTTTCTGCTTAGCAAATTTAAAAGGGAAATGGATCCCTGGGGCACAAAAACTGTGAGCCAAACCTTACAATTATGAGGTGTTCCAAGCAGATTGGCTTTTTGTTCCACACCATAGTTCCTGGAAAGCCAGAGTTTATTCTCTGATGAGCACTGCCTATCCTGTGCCTATTAAGTCTACCACTCTGCTCCTATTATCTTAAACCTGGGTTTAGTTTTAGAGCATCACTAAGAGAATAGAGTGAGTTCTTCGGTACCAGCTAGCTATGTCTGCAGTCTCACCAGTTGCTCATCAGTACAGTACATGAGCCTACATTAGATCTTTATCACATTTTTTCATTTGTAGTAAAACTAAAAGGAAATAGAAACTGTTCATAGGGCACCCTTATGAAGAGTCTGCTGCATGATTTTTATCTCTTCAGAGGAGAGAGCTGTTCAAGTAATGCTTAAGTTTCTCTGGCCTATGAATAGTGTAAAACCAAACAGGGTGTCAAGAACGCATCTCAAAATCTTCTGCTTAATATTACATCTATTTTAGGATCCTAAGAATATGCATACTAATTAATAGAACCAACTAACAGACCTGCAAGAGGCTTAAAAGCCGTGACAGCCAAATGTGATTGGGGCCTCATTAAGACTAAGATTATGCATTGATGAGCATGAGAAATGTTCTCATTCGCAATGGCATGCAATTTCATTTCTACAGGAAGTTACCTACACTGCTAAGGAATTACTGGGGTAACATCTCTTTCAACAAAGCAATTACCTGTTATGTTTTGACGTGGATGACACTTGTTAATGGCAAAGTTTTAAGGTGTTACAAATGCATAAATCACTGTCAAAAACTCTCAATTACATAATGTGGTGTATTTTTATACCAGCATCACTATCATCAAAGAAGTACCTAACAAGTTACATGGCTGAAAGTATTACATAAATGCCTTTTAGTCACAGGGAGGAGGGTACCATGTTGAAAATAATAGCACAATTGTCAATCCACAGAGGACTAAGGACTGAATAAAATAAGGCACTAAGTGAATAAAATATTAAAGAGTAAGCAAGAGGTAAGTGCTTTTTAAAACTAAATAGGCATGTATTCATTGATAGGCTAAAATTATGATAGAAGAAAGCTATTTAGTCTTTCACATATTGAACTATGATATCTAAAATGGATACGTTGGGGTTATGTCCATATATTAACTTATAGCATCAATGTGTGTCGCCATAAGATAGCATATATGGTGCTAGTAGAAAATATTTGCAATGTACTGTTGTAGTGAAAAGAATAGAATTCATTTCCTAATGTGTATTAATATTATTTAGCACTTTTAAGATACATGCTCCTAGATGGGTGGGGAGTGGGGTGGGTCAGCACTGAGGAGGCAGAGATGGAAGATGGATGAGGCAAGGCAAACATAAAAGTAGAGATAAAAAAAAAAACGAAAGAAAAGGAGGCAGACAATAGAGATCAAGAAAGCCGACGGAAGAGAGAGAGAGAGAGAGAGAGAGAGAGAGAGAGAGAGAGAGAGAGAGAGAGAGAGAGAAAGAGACTAAAAATTCACTTTGCACAGTGTGGACTATTTCTCTTTGAGCTGCTAGCTGGGAAATAGAACTTTTCAAGACTTGCCACAGTGTTCAGATGGAACGTGCATCGTTATGAGAAAATCCCCCAAAAATGCTTCTGCTGCAAAACTTCTACAGCAAAAACAAATACAAGCGACCACCATCTGTGTGCACACAGTGGATGAGGTCCCGGAGGCAGTATGCAGGCATGTTTTCTGCTTTCCAGCCTCTGAAATAGAACTATAATGTCGAAATTTATACTCACTTCACAGACAGACACCCAGAGGATCCAATCATTTACTTGAGTTGCCGGAAGCAACAGTAATCTTAAGTGTACAGATCCAAGATGCCTGCGCTCTGTGCTACATCCATCTATGGGTAATATTCTGCATCGGGGGTTCTTTGGTACAAAAAGGCAGCAGTTAGTGCTTTCTTTAGTCATGGATCTCTGTGAAAATGTTTGATTGATATATACAGTCTAATCGGCATAGAGCTGCACTTCAGGGGAACTGCTTTTCTTCCCCTCACATCACATAAAACTGACAGGGCAGAGGCAGCGTGCACTTGTTCCAAAACGCAAGGGCCCAGGATTCCTGAGCCAGAACTTCTATCTAGTGTTTCTCTTAACTCTCTTTCTCTAAGTTGAGTTTATTGGAAAATAGGGGGGGATACAGAAACTCTAGAAATAGGAAACCAAATTCTGAAAATATCACTTCAAACCAACTAGCGCCCTGGGACTAGCCTTACACAATGGAAATTATGGTAGCAGTTGAGCAACAGAATTTTCTGGGAGCTACCTTGCTAGGCTGTGGGTATCTCACCCATGACTGTCTGGACCTCTCCCTAAAGGTGGTGAGAATACAGGGGCTCTTTACAGAATCAGCAAAGATCTTTATAAGGACAGACATAAGGACTTTACGAAAGAGGCCTATCTAGGCATTTGGTCTCTGCATAACCCCAAAACCTTGTCAAATAGTTCCTCTTACTAAAAATATGAGATGTTTAATATGGTTTTTGTGAATCCCCTTAGACTCCTCTCCATGCTGCTTATTGCAAATCACATCCTGGATTTCCATGGAACAATCAAAACAACACACTCTGAAAAAGAAAAACATGTCAATATCCATGGCTCCTTAAGGAGAAAGGAAGATGTGGAAGGCGGCTGAGGCCCCTGCTGTGTTCTGGGGTCTGAAGTTCCAATGGGCTGCATGGCCACATTCTAGCTGACACTTGTCACCCAGATCCACTGCTCTGCTCTCTATGTGGGACAATCCAAGTCTTGAAGGACAACACACACTGAACAAATTGAAAACATTTATGTAGCCGGAAATAACCTCAATCTCCTCTTAAATCACGCCTACCTGAAAACCCTCTCATCCCATGAGCTCACCAGATCCCACCAGTGTGACCCCCTAAGAGAGACAGCCTCCAGCTACTTTTCTAATAGGATCTGATAGAAAATGCTATTGATTATGAAACAAAAATATCTGAAGTTACCTATCACCATGTTGTATATTCTAAATGTCTGTGAATTAAAAATGGAGAGCAAAACCTTCATGCTCTAAATGAGAAGAGTCTACAGGTCCTTTTGTTTTGTTTGTTTGTTTTTGTTTTCAAGACAGGGTCTCTCTATGTAGCCTTGGCTGTGCTGGACTCACTTTGTAGACCAGGCTGGCCTCAAACTCACAGCAATCCACCTGCCTCCGCCTCTGAGTGCTGGGATTAAAAGCGAGCACCACCAAGCCCCGCTGCAATACAGGTTCTTAAGAGCACACAGGCTCTCCGATCCCAAATACTTCTCCAAAACCAATCATTTTCAACATTATATATTCATTTATATTGTATGCACATGCATATTGTGGGAAGCACACATGCCATGGTGTATGCTTATGTGAATGCATGTATGTGTGTGTGTGTTTGTGTGTGTGTGTGTGTGTGTGTGTGTGTGTGTGTGTGTTGCTTCCAAGGATTGAATACAAGTCACCAGAATTTCATAGCAAGCTCCTACTTACTGTTCCATCTCACTGTCCCAAGCATTTTCTTCTTAAAGTGTTAACATTTTAGTCAGTCAGTAGTTAATTCATTTATAATTACCATCATTATTTTAATCATTAAAAAATTACACTGGCATATGTAAGTGAACTCCTGGTCAAGAAAAAAATGTGTGTATATTTTAAATGATTTTAAAGTCATATAATTGTTGGTTTGGGTAACACACATTGTGAGATCAGGAGGGAAAATTTACGAGTATCCTGTCCTGAATTACACAACACTCTTCAGGCCAGCTGGCGCTGTATAGCGAGAACTGTTCTAAAACACAACCCATTCAATTGGATAAAATAATGAGTACTGATTAATCATCTTACAACATAAATGAAGATACAGATATAGTTTGGGTGGCAACTGGGCTTTCATCCTCAAATAAATAATTTCTATCATCATCTATTACAACAGACATAAGAAAGGAAAGGGGATGGGAGAAAGGAATAGCCCCATCATATTTACAATTAGAATGTTTACCTGAATGGTGTGTGAAATTGCTGAGAAAACATCTAATGTCAGTGTTTAATTTCTGGCTCATAGAGATAGATTCTCATGCCCCTGGACCACAAGCTTGGGAAACGGGAACGTACTCTGATCTGCAGTGCCGCTTTGCTCCACATTATGGATCACCCTCTGGATGTGATTTCAGATGCTATCAGTTTAGAGCAACAGAAGAGCCCATCACTACTGCCCTGCTTGCATTCCTCTCACATCTTCCTTTGGCCCTTAATCCCATGAGGTCATTTTTGGCTGGATCTGCACATTGACGCTGACAAGTTATATCATCATGAAAAGACCAGAGATACGCATTTCATTTGAGAGACACGGACTCCTGGCTGTCTTTGTTTGACCTCTCCACCCATCCGGTTGTTTACACTCAGAGGTTACCTGGGAGGCAAATGCAAAGATGTGAAGGGTAAGAGTTGAAAATCACAGAGGAGTAAATATGCAGTTTAAAATGTCAAAAAGTAAATAGATATGGGCTACCAATTCTTCTGCACGTTGCAATGCATAAGTAAGTTTCTGGGGTGTGTGAGTGTGTGTGTGTGTGTGTGTGTGTGTGTGTGTGTGTGTGTGTGTGTGTGTGTGTGTGTGCCTACAGAGAAGGTGTCACATCCCTTAGAGCTAAAGTTACACAGATTTGAAATACACACCTAGTCCTCACAAGAGTTCCGCAAGCAGTGTTAACCTGTGAGCTATTCCTCTGTCACAATCAGTAGCTGTCTTTAAAGACAAGCTATGTACTAAAGAGAATGTGTTAGGGCCTGTAGGTAAAGTAAATATGTAATTCTACTGCCTTTTGTAAGGTTAAGTGTCTGTTGTTGAAATCAATTTGACACAACAATTTGGCATAGCAGAATTTATATTGATGAGCATGTCCCAAAATAAAATCTAAGGATACCATATTTCAACTATGTTTTGTCATGTTTATTTTTAAAAATCTGGTTTGTCTCTATTATTTGGGGCAATATTTCAGTTTATATTATTTGTTTTATGAAATCCATTATGTTGCTATATGAAAAAGGCTTACAACCACATACAATCCTACCCTGAATTTAAACAATAACTTGTTTGAGAAAATGCGAAGATGTAAAAATTGCTACTAAAAACACTTAAAATGACTTTATCACTCAGCTGACATTTTTCTTTGTTAAGAGCTTTCTTTATATAAATCACAAATAAATTGAGTTATTGATGTAAAAGAGAATTGCTGAAGGAAGTGGCTGTGCCTGTTTTACTTCTTCTGTCTGGATTACTCATATTATTATGATTCTACAGAGCACTGCATTGTGAGATGATTCCCAACAGTTTCTTCTCAGATAAATATCAATTATCAATCAATGGATAAAACTATGCTTAACCTCAAACATAAAGGATTCCAAGTCAAAAATACAACATTCTTTTCAATAAATCTTCAAGAACTTTTAAGAAAATTATGTAAATATAAATGGAATGAGCAATAAATTATTTCTATAAAATACTTACATAGAGATGTATGTAAGAGAAAAGTTATCAGGCATTTTATAGCCTGCAAAAATGATACAGAAATCCAAAGTAGGGAACAATTTCTGTATACTGAAACTTTTAGAAAAGACTTGAGACTTCTTGTTAAGAAAGCCTCAGGAAGGTGAAGTACTATTTAGGGTTCCAGTCTCAGAAGGGAAAGGGGAATAGACATGAGAAGCAGAAGTGGTTAAAAAGAGAGAACAAGGTAGGACAGGGAGCACAGAGAGAAATGAGGCTGGAGATCAGACCTGGGGAGAGCAGGGGAGGGGCAGGGGGACCGAGAGAGGACCTGTATAGAGAAGAAAAACCTTGGGCAGGTGTGTCTCTGCTACAAGCTGGAGATCTATGACAGGGTGGTCTTCTGGGAGGATATGAGGGTGACTAGCTGAGACTCCTAGTAGCAGAGATCATGGAGACTTAAGAGGACACCCTATAACTAGACAGGACTCCTGGTGGAGGGATGGGAACACCAACTCACCCACAAAAGCTTCTACTCAAAATGTATCCTGTAAAAAAGATGTGCAGAGGTAAAGATAGAACAGAAATTGAGGGAATGTCCAACCAGTGACCCAGTGCCCAGCGCAACTTGAGAACCAATCCATGGGAGAGAGCCAACCCCTGATACTACTAATGATTCTCTGCTATGCTTGCAGACTGGAACATAGTGTAGTCATCCTCTGAGAGGCTCCACCCAGCAGCAGATCAAAGCAGATGCTGAGACTCACAGCCAAACATTGGCTGAAGCATGGGGAGTCTTGTGGGAAAGTAGGGGCAAGAATAGAGGACTGTAGGGGACAGCAACTCCATGGGAAGACCAACAGAGTCAACTAGTAGCCAAGTTAAAAATGACTTTGAATCTGGTACTTGACTCCTAGGTCACAACTCTTTTTTTAACTCAGTGCACAGTTGCTCTGGGTTGTTCAGCACCATGGAGAGGTAGGCAGGTAGACCAAAAAGAAGATGAAATATATAGTCTCTCATCAGTGAAATATAGGACACACGCACACACACACACACACACACACACACACACACACACCTCACTGGCACACACCACTATATCTTTTCAGTGGCCACAAATGTTTCCTTTATTCTGTTGAAAAGCTTTGTCTATAAGGCACTAATACTACTATACCAAAATGTAACCCAGGGGAAGTGAAAAGACACATGGTGTAAACAAAATCCACTGATGGCTAGGATGCAGAGTCTGGGATTTTTGTATGAGTACACCACAGGCTTAATTCCATGGTGTCATACCATTCGATATTTTTGTGTTTTTCTGTAATGTATAATTCCTCCCCTCCCACACATTATTCTTATCTAAACGGCAGGAAAGTCCTCTGAACAGATTCAACTGACAGAAGTGTAATCAAAGTGCTTCAGTGATTAACAACAAAGGCCTGAGAGAAGATAGAGTCAAACTGTATCACAGGCCACATCAGCCCCCACTGCTTGCTACTACACATAAGATGTTTTCTTCAAGGCTGTCAAATACAAATAGTCAAAACACTAAGAATGTAACATTTATATAATTCCTGATTGTGTCATGGTTCTTCTTGCTGTAGGTAGTTTATTGTATATATGTATAATAATATAAATGTATATGTAAAAATTTAAAAATGTTTAATAAGGAAAGTTTAAATGGTTTTGGATCACAGCACTGAGGGTCACATATATACATATATATGCATATATATGTGTATATATATATAGCGCATGCAGCTGTCATGCTGCTATGGCTCAGATGACTTGAAAGAACAGATACTATTGGGTCTCAGGATCTAAAATAACTTTTATATTTCCACTATTAGAAAAAGGTTGTCATCCACTCTTTTTTGGACAGTGGGTTTCTTTAAGGGTCTAGTTTAGACACAATTCCAATAAAATAAGTGGCAGACCTAATACTCACACATTGGAAATGTAAAGGCAAGGAGAACAAACATTAGAAAATGAAAGAATTAGCCTGCCTTCCCCTCCTTCTCCTTGACTGACACCAAGCATAATAACAGCCCTTGGGGAAGAATGTAATTGACTCCTTAAGACAATAATTACTTCAAAAGTTCATTTTGGAAACTAAGGGTTCAGCCATAAAGACATATAAGCTCCCTTTCCAATTCTCAGAAGGCTCAAAAGTACCCACTCAATTAGGGAAACAGCTAAATACCACCCTGCATAATGAGATGACTCACTGACTCTTGAACATTGGAAGCAGTTTAGAATGTATTTATTTCCTTCCTTTGATACATGGGCAGACTACAATCTATGTTGATTGGTTTGACTTTTTAGGTTTTATTGTTCATTTGATTGACTGTTTTGAAATATGGTCTTACTCTGTCATCCATTCTGACCTAGAACACATTATGTAGGCCAGAGTAGCCCACAGCTCACAGCAACCCTCCTGCCTAAACTTCCAGAATGCTGAGACTATAAACATGAGGTATGAGGGCCACTGCTAACTAGCTTTCTTATTGGTATATGGATGTGAATGTGCCCAACAATTCTTTTCCTTGCTCCCTGAACATGCAAAGATGCAATAAAAACACCGCCAAGGCACAAGAATGATCAGTACCAGACTTGAAGATACAGTGTATATCTGAAACCCTTCACGTAATCCACCCCACTGGCTTCAGGACTTTGGCATAGGAAGAATGGCGTCTGCAGAAAACAGAGATATGCCTATGGTTGGTTTTTTGGTTTTTTGGGTTTGGGGGAAATTTTTTCTGACAAAAAAAAGGATAAAATCATATTTTATGCACAGCTCTGCCTCTTTTTTTTGTTCTTTGGGAATAAACTGTGGAAGACATAAATAGAACAGAAGATTGCTAGCTTTCCCTGCCTGTTTTCTGCTGCTATCACAGAATACCACACACTGAGCATATTATCCACAATAGAAATTCATTTGGCTCCTGGTTCTGGAGGCTGGCACATCTAAGATCAAAGGGATGCATCTGCTATGGGCCTTTGTGCTATGTAATAACATGCCAGAAGAGCCCACAAGCAAGCACGTGCAAGACAAGAAAATCGAGCTAACTCATTCTTTGTCAGCAGGAGCCCACTCCTGAGATAAACAACTCACTTCGGTGACAGCATCAACACACTCAAGCAATGAAAGCTGAGCCTTCACAATGCAACGCTCCACATAGAGCCACCTCTTAATGCGGCGGCAGGAGAACAAGACTGAGCATGAATCTGGAGAGATGTTTTAGAAAAAGGCTGCAAAATTAGCATAAGAGAAAATGTATTGGTAAAGAGGAAGGTCAGACCCCTGTCCCAAATAAGTGAGAAATGACAGCAGCATAGAGGTACCAGAGTGTCTGAAGGTAACCATGGCTCATCATAATTGCAAACCATCCATGCCTGAGTGGGGATTTAAGATGCCAACAAGACATGCAATGAACTACTTGTAACAGTATGTGTGAGGAAGCCTACACTATGCAACTGAGCCCAGACACCTTCACGATATGACCTACAAAGCCCCCATAACATGCACAGCACTTGCCATTTAAGCTTCTCAACTTTCTCCTCTCTCCTTTCTCCTTCCTCCACTGGAAGTTTATCTATTTTCTAACTCCCAGATTGTGCTACCATCCATACTTCTCTGCTGTTCAATTTCTTGTTCCAGGATGCAACAGCCTGGAATCCCTCAGGAAATGCCTACTAAACCCTACTATCTGTCGATATTCACACCATAAAACACATATTCAAACCATAACACTTTGGGTATCATGTAGGGAAAGTAAACGTTGCCTAGCACATTCTTCATGGCTATCTAAATATATGATATTGTGCTTTTCACCCTATGAGCTTCTTTCAGCTCTGTGCACTCTAGATAACTCATAGCTATCCAAATGAAAATTCCATACACATGCAAATAACTCCTATCCAGAAGAAAAATGTCATTTCCTACTGCTTCCTATGTAAACCTTCCAATTAAAAATATAAGTAAACAATGAGAGAGTGCATGAGTAAGAGTGGCCAGGAAACATGGTACACATGTGTGGAATTCTCCACAAACAAATTTACGTGATAAAAACCAGAAGTTTTTCATTGGAATCATTTTTCCACTGCTGGGAATTGAACTCAGGACTTTAAACAGTCTGCCTAATTGTTGGCAAGAGTTCTGGCAGTGTGCCTGCTGGCATAAATCTGGTGTAGTTCTTGGTCCCTGGAGTAAATATTTTATTACATTCTCAGGCTGTCATTGGGTTTAAGAAACTGTTGGTAGTTTTTGCTTGTGTTATAATTTGCTTTATTTTAAATTAAAATATAATTACATAAAAAAAAAGAAGTGTAAGTAACTAACACCAAGTAGTTTTGAGTTTACTCAAATTCACTTCAGCATTGATGATTGGCTTTGGTGTCCGCAGCATTCTCAGTTCTCCTTTGAACTCTCTTGATAAATTCTTCTTAACATGCACTCATTTCATATTCTGATGTTAGCATTGAGGTAAAATTCGAAAATGTATTTCAGGGTTGTCATTTCCTCTTGGTAATTCCAGCTCTAAAGGAGAATATCTACATTACTTGTCCAAAGGATCCATCCTGTCTGAGAACTATGTGTTGAGCAGCCAAGGCAAGACTGAGGACCACAGAATGAGGAAGAACACCATGTAGAAGTCACCGGTCAGGTGAACACCTCTGGAAACACTTGGGCAACATCTTCAGATTCACCCTTACATCTTGCCGGTCAGTGGCTGTATGTTTGCTCTATAGGTATACCTTTATTGAGACTTTGTATGAACAAATAGGTTTGTATATATTAATTTAATCTTCACTAAAAATACTTTTGCAGATTGACACAGAAACATTCAGCAAAGTCATGTTGTATTCATTAATAGTATATCTGCCATTCTAGACCTTAAGAACTCTGTGAGTCTACTGGCAGACTCCCCTGGGATATCAGCACGTCTGTTTCCTGTATCTTCCTGGGCACAAGATGTTTCTCTGCCATGCAATGTCAACTATTTGGCTTATGCCTCCCGTGGCTGCACTTCCTTCTGAAAATACCTCCACAAACACAAATCTTTGCATGCTTGCAGCTGCTGCTAATGACAGCACACAATTGCTTTTCCCTGCTTAAGCCTCATTATTCATATGTTTTGCTGCTCCTGTGGTATTCCACTGGGTTGTTAAAAGCTACAGTGAAGGTAAAATTGGATGCCAGACTCTGGTCCTGCTGCAGCCAAGGTGCCTACTGATGTCTGTGGCCTGAGTTAGCCCTGATGGCCAGATCCATTCTGTTGCCTGAAACTACGTCGATGTTCATGGGCCAGACAGCCACTGTGGACCATATTGCTGTCCATGATCTATGTTGCCCCGGAGACCACACTGATGTCCTTGGCCTGTGCGACTGTCAAGAGCTATGATGATACCCATGGCCTGTGTTTTGGTAGAGGACTTTGTTGGTGGCCATGTCTATACTGCCAACTGAGGCCAAGCTCAGGTCCATGGCTCAGGCTGAACGTGGAGAACATTGGGATATCCCTGGTCTGTGATCCTACAGGCTGTAAAGGACAAGAAAGCTCCTTTTGCAGTGGCATCAGCGGCTGACTACAGACTCACAAGTGAGAAAGAGGGACACAGAAGGCTTCTGTGACAACCCCTACCCCCACTCCACCTGACCCACCATAAAAGTAACAGCCTAGACAGAAATCATTCAAAGAAGACTCTTAAAAATTGTGATAAGCTTACTGAAATATAGCTCTCTACGTTAATGGCTTCTAGCAGGCGTAAGGGTGGGGAAAGACACTGTTTCTTTAAGGGACTGGCCGCTGGGAGTTGCACCATGCTCCAGTGATTACATGGTAAACCTAAATTGGACTTATTTTGGTGTTGTTTGTTTTGTTTTGTTCTTCTTTTTAGGGAAGTGAGGCCACAAGGGTGAGGGGGCAAACCTGGGAGGACTGAGAAGTGAGTGGGTGATAGGGCTAAATGATGTGAAATTCCCAGATAATCAACAAGAATATTATGTTGGAAAAAAACAAATGCCAGTCCTAACACTGTCACAAATGTGAATACAAAGGCCTCCAGAGTCATCTGCACTGTGTCTGCTCCTGGCACGATGGCAGTCATCTGAATGGTGCCATGCATAAAGGAATCTTAAGCCTGCTTCCTTCTATACTCAGATAGGAATTCCAAGCTGCTTCCTTGACTCTCCTAAAGAAATTCATTATTATTAATTATTATTATTATTATTGTTGTTGTTGTTGTTTATTCACATTACATCTTGATTGTAATCCCCTCATTCTTATCTTCCTGTTCTCACTCTCCCTTCCTTTTCCCCATTATTCCCCTCCCCTAGACCTCTGACAGATGGGGTCCTCCACCCCCACCATCTGACCACAGCTCTCATATGGATAGCCTCTCCACCAAGGGGCAGTGGTCAAATCATAGGCACCAGAGTTCATGGCAGAAGCATTCTCCCGCTCTTCCTCCCCACCCCCAGCCCTAACATTCTCCGTGTGGAGAATGAGCTGTCCATCAGTTGCATCTGAACAGGGCCTCTAGTTTCTCTGCTTGCAAAGTCCTTGGTTGGTGCATCAGTTAGTGCAGACACTCCTGGGTCCAGATCCTACAGCCTTGATAGTCTCCTTGTGGAACTCCTGACAACCCCCTCCCCCATTCTTTTATCCCCCAGCCAGTCCTAGGATCTGTCCCAATCCTGCACTGGGTGGAGTATCTCAGAGGACATATATGTTGTGCTAATATCCACTTATAAGTGAATATATACCATGTGTGTCTTTCTGTTTCAGAGTTACCGCATTCAGAATGACCATTTCTAGTTCCATCAATTTGCCTGCAAATTTCAATATTTGCTTATCTGCGATAACTAAATAGTATTCCATTGTGTAAATGTGGCAGAGTTTCTTTATCAGTTCTTTGATTGTGAGACATCTCGATTGTTTCCAGATTCTGGCTTTTAAGAACAAAGCTGCTATGAACATAGTTGGGCAAATGTCCTTATTGTGTGGAGGAGTGTCTTTCCAGTATATGCCCAGGTCTGGTATAGCTGGTTCATGAGGTAGCACTATTCCCAATTTTCTGAGAAAGCACCAGACTGATTTCCAAAGTGGTTGTACAAATTTGCACTCCCACCAGCAACAAAGGAGTGTTCCCCTTTCTCTACATCCTCTCCAGCATGTGCTGTCACTTGATTTTTAAAATTTTATCGATTCTGATAGGTATAAGATGGAATTTCAGACTTATTTTGATTTGCATTTCCCTGATGGCTAAGGACATTGAATATTTCTTTAAGTGTTTCTCAGCCATTGGGTATTCCTCTGTTGTGAAGTCTCTGTTTAGCTCTGTACCCCATTTTTAATTAGATTATTTTGTTTGGTCGTATTTAATTTCTTGCATTCTTTATATATTTTGAATATTATCCCTTTGCCTGCTGTAGGGTTGGTGATGATCTTTTCCCAGTCTATAGGCAGTTGTTGTGTTCCTTTGACAAAAGCTTTTCAGTTTCATGATGTCCCATTTATTAATTGTTGACCTTAGAGCCTGAGCTATTGCTGTTTAATTCAGGAAGTTGTTTTCTGTACCAATGAGTTCAATGATCTTCCCCACTTTTTTTTTCTAACAGATTTACTGTGGCTGGTTTTATGTTGAGGTCTTTAATGTACTTGGATTTGAATTCTATGCAGGGTGATAAATATGGATCTGTTTGCATTTTTCTACATGTAGCCATCCAGTTAGAGTAGCACCATTTGTTGAGGGTACCATTTTTTCCATTGTATGCCTTTGGCTTCTTTGTCAAAAATTAAGTGTCCATAGGTGTGTGCGTTTGTTGCTGAGTCTTTGATTCAATTCCATTGATCAACCAGCCTATTTCTATGCCAGTACCATGGTGTATTTACTATTGTTGCTCTATAGTACAGCTTGAGATCAGGGATAGAGATTCCTCTGGAAGATCTTTATTGTACAGGATTGTTTGAGCTATTCTGAGTTTTTTGTTTTTCCATATGAAAATTCAGAATTGATTTTTCAAGTTTGTAAAGAATTGTATAGGAATTTTGATGGGAATTGCATTGAATCTGTAGATTGCTTTTGGTAAGGTGGACATTTTTACTGTGTGGAAACTCCCAATTCATAAGCGTGAGAGATCTTTCCATCTTCTGATCTCTTCTACAATTTCTTTCTTCAGAGACTCGAAGTTCTTTTCATACTAGTCTTTCACTAGCTTGATTAGAGTTACACCAAGATGATTTATATTGTTTGTGGCTATGGTGAAGGGAATAGTTTCCTTAATTTCTTTCTCAGCCCATTTGTCATTTGTATACAAAAGGACTATTGGGTTTTTTTTTTTTAATTGATTTTATATCCACCCACTTTGCTGAAGGTTTTTAACAGCTGTAGAAGTTCCTTGGTAGAATTTTGGGAGTCATTTAGGTATACTATGCTATCATCTGAGAATAGTGACAAGTTGACTTCTTTTCTAATTTTATCCCTTTCATCTCCTTAGTTGTCTTATTGCTCTAGTATTTCAAGTACAGTGTTGAAGAGATAGGGAGAAAGTGAATAGTCTTGTCCCTGATTTCAGTGGAATTGATGTAAGTTTCTCTCCATTTAGTTTGATGTTGGCTATTGGCTTGCTGTATACAGCCTTTATTATGTTTGGGTATGTGCCTTGTATCCCTGATATCTCTAAGACTTTAAACAAGAATTTGTTTTGGACTTTATCAAATGCTTTTCAGCATCAAAGGAAATGATCATGTGAGTTTTTTTTTTCTTTCTGTGTGTTTATGTGATGACTTACATTAATGGATTTCTGTATATTAAACCACCCCTGCATTCCTGAAATGAAACCTACTTGGTCATGGTGAATGACAATTTTTTATGTATTCTTGGATTCAGTTTGAGAGTATTTTATTGAGTATTTTTACATCTATGTTCATAAGAGAAATTTGTCTGAAAGTCTAATACTTTTGTGAGTCTTTCTGTGGTTTAGATATCAAGGTGACTGTGGCTTTATAGAATGAATTTGTTAATGTTCCTTCTATTTTGTGGAATATTTTGGAAAGAATTGTTATTATCTCTTCCTTGAAGGTTTGCTAGAATTTTGTGCTGAATCCATCTGGCTATGGGCTTTTTTTTTTTTTTTTTTTGGGAGACTTTTGACGACTGCCTTCATTTCCTTAGGAGATATAGCACTATCTAATTTGTTTACCTAATCTTGATTCAATTTTTGTAATTGGTTGCTATCAAGAAAATTGTCCATTTCATTTATATTTTCAAATTTTGTGGCATATAGGCTTTCCTGTAGAGATTTATTTTTAATACATTTATTTTATTACACATGTATAAAACAAACAACATACAGCAGGGAGAGCCGAGCCATGTGACAATCATGAGTTCTATAAATGTTACATTCATAGTGGTTTGGCTGTTTGTATTTGTCCAGCTTGAAGTAAACTTCTTTCCTGTTTTGTTGGGTCTAAATTTCCGAATGAAATTCAGTATCTATCCTATCTCAACTCTAATAACTTAACTTCTTTGTCTTGATCTAAAAAAGATTTTATCCTCTAACCAACTTATCTTGATTTCAAATGAAAGTGTTGTCTCATAAATATAGAAGCTATGTGTTTCTCATATGCAGTAAGTTTCCATGAAGTGAAATTTAACATAATTCCAGGTAGGCATGGTGTCAGACACCTTTAATCCCAGCACCCAGGGAGGCAGAGGCAGACAGACCACTGTGAGTTTGAGGCCAGCCTAGTCAACAAAGCTAGTCCAGGACAGCCAAGGCTACACAGAGAAACCCTGCCTCAAAAAACAAAAACAAAAACTTTCATAGAGAGCAGGGTGGGTAAACAAACAATGGAATTGGTCTAAACCATGGTTTTAGTAGAGGACTCCAATAATTTAGGAAATTTAAAAAAAAGAACCAACTTAACTTATCTGACCATTCTAACAATAGAACTGGTCAGTGGGTTACTATACTACATTCATTGATTGTATAAGATCCAAACATTAAAAAAAAAAATGTGTATTTCTGGGAATTTCCTTTCCAATTTTCATTCAAAATGATGTTCATAAACTAAATATTTGGTGCTTTATTCAGCAAGCATTAGTTATTGGAAAGTTTATGGTTCAGCGCACTTTTTTTTTTTTTTTTAACTAGAAATGCTGTGTAATGAGGCAACAAGAGTAAGCATGAAAAATATCTTTTATTTCTCGGCTCAGACCAGACCACAATGTTCACCACAAATTAAGGATTTTATGCCATCTGAATTCTTGAATTTAAAATAGTTCTGTTAATTCAACCCAACTTGTAGAATAGAAAAATATGTGAATATGAACAGTGGATATGTGGCTATAGAACATGAACTGTATTCCAGCCAAAGACAATCATATAGAAATAATCCCAAAGCCAGACCCTAACTCTGCCATAGCTGAAAGAAGGGTCAGGTCCAGCTCAGGAATTGTCAGTTCCTAGATGGGTACACTGAACGTGCCTGGTGAACCCCATTGATCAGGTCAGGTGTGAGTTCTACAACTTCATGCTAGACCCTAAAATTGACATATGCCCTGGCGATGTTGACACAGAAGCCAGACAAGCTTCTCTGAACATGAATATCTTAAGGACAGTCAGCCATGGCCTATCAGTCAAGCCCTATTGCTCTGGGTTCTTTGTTTGTTTACTTAATTTTGAGTTGGTATGATAAGTGCAACAGAGACTGTCATCTGGTTCCTTCTTTTGCCTATGAATGCAAGTATGGTAAATCTGTATCATCTATGAGAAACTGATTTGTAGAACTCAATCTAGTTAGTTACTGTGACAAATTGCAGCCTTACCTGGTAATTTCACTTGATGCCATTTCATACCACCAGGTACCAAGTTTCCCTGCTCCCCATCTATTAGACATCAAGTGTGTTTTACTCTCTCCTAGTTTCTGTTCAGAACTATCCAGGTTCTGTACCTCACATCTGTTCAATGTAGTGATGCACATAACATAAGAATCTCTTGTAAAAGATATAGAATCAACTGTTAGTACTTGTAGGCTAAAGCATCTCTCCCTTCACTGATTCACTACATTTTCTCATCCTAACGTCACAGTAAAGCTGAAACTTCTGGCAAAATTTAATTTTACATCCAAAATTTTTGCTTAAATTCATCTTATAAATAGAAGAAATAACTTTTTTAAGTTTTCAAAATGTTAACCACTGTTTTGCTACATAGTGCTTTATAGATACAGAGGCTGTATCTGTTCCTGGCTCTGATGCTGGAGCACTCATATTGGATGCTCTTGGTCCAACAGGAGTGGTGTTGTAGTGTGAGCTAAGGATAGAGATGCCTTGGACCTTCACATGTCTATTCAGGAAAGAGACACAGTTTGAGAAGACTCTTCAGGGTAGATGATGTGGTCAGAAAAAAATCTAAGAGCTACTCCAAATAAACATTCATACAGCGATCTGTTTTTAACACAAAGCTAAAATGCAAATAGTATTGACTTTATATTTTACTATAAATTACATGAATACTAATCATCTTATTATGTCAAATAGTTGGTTTTGACTTGAAGTTCAAAAGTAAGTCTCTATAGACCAAATATTCTTCAGAAGGAAGGGCAGCTTCCCAATAGGTCTGAGTGTTTCGTAGTAATAGATTACTTTTAATCTTCCATCTTGCATTTATCTCTCCCTGTGGTTTTCTCAAATACTGATAGAGCCTAGACTTCTCTCTGCGAAAGAAAAGGCACTGCCTTTTGTCCAATTGTTACTTTATCTCACTGTGCCCAATTAAGTTTTGCTTTAGCACCAATTATAATTTCATCTCCCTTTGCTTTATTCTTCTTTCCCAACACTTTAGTTTTCTGTTCATTTCTGTTTCTTTTTCATTTTTCTGTTTAATTTCCAATGGATGGAATAAATGCTGGCTTACAGTTTTAGAGGCTGATTTAAGGTTCTGAAAGGTTTGGAGATTCTGTTGCTTTGAATACTAGGCAAGCTCTCCAACTATATTTGCAATGCTGGTTCTTCATATTTCCTTTAATGCCTTGTGCCTTTTTTTTAGCTGTAGCTTGTAGAATCACTGTGGTCCATAGACTCATGCTACAATATATGAGTCAGGCAGGATTCTCTTGGTACATTCTTCAAAAAGTCCTCACTACAGCTACGTTTTTACGCTGAGTCTTCAGGGAAAACTCTGCATGGCTTTCCTGAGCCTTGAAAATGTAATCAGACAGTATATTCTGTTAGTTTTCTTGAGGTCCAAAGAAAATACAGTGTGATCATTGTCACTTACTTGCTTTACACTGCTGGTCAACTCCCATTCCTTATAAGAAGCCTTTTTTCTATTATTAAATATTGGTTTTCTTCTCACATAATATAGACTGATTATGAATTCTCCCTTTGCCACTCACAATTTCCCCTCCCTCTTCCCCAATACGGTCTACATCTTTCTGTCTCCCATTAGAAAACAAAAAGGATTCTAAGGGATAATAATAAAATAAGATAAAACAAAAACTAACACATTGCCTTTGGATAAAACAAACAGAAGGAAAAGAGTCTAAGTGAAGACACAAGAAGCAGAGACCCACTTATTCACACACTCAGGAATCCCATAAAAAACACTAAGGTGGACTTCTAGCTCACAACTACTGGTCTTGTGAATACTGACATTAGACAATTTGAGACTATTCTCAAACCCTCTTAGGAAGATAAGGAAAGCTTTAAAACCTTAATTTCAGAAAAAGTATTTAAACACATAACATACTCGTTTCTTATTAAGGTAGCAAATACATTAAATTATTCTAACTCGAGTTGGTTTAGAGATCATTTATAAGTGCAAATAGCAGACTCCACTCCAGCGGGACAGATAGTGGCTGCAGCATTCCTGGGCATGGTGGCTCCAGAGAAAATAGCACTATAGTGCCTCCTTCAAAGTCTTTCCATGGAATCAACATTGAGAAAATCTTCAACATAGTTCATTGAATTTATACCATATAAAAAGTTTGATATTGTAATGCTCTACAATAGATTTTAATGGGTGTCCTAGCCATGTTTTATTCTTCTTTAAACTGTGGGTGCAGAGCTGAAACAATTTAGGAAGTGTCACATAATTTTGTAGAGGAAACGGCACACGCAGGTTGCTGAGAACTTTTTTTTTTTTTTTTTCACAAATCACATAAAGCTGTGGTCAAGCTCATTTTGAAAAGCACCTGCTACTGTGTTTGCTTTTTTTCCTTCTCTGGGGTTGTTGATAGTCACTGGTGATTATTTTCTTTGGCAGATATCTTGCACCAACTTAGGTGTCTGTCTTTATTCATTACGTACAGACTTCTTTTCAAACTAAGTCGTCAGGTGTACTCCTGATTTAGAGAGCATGTGAAAGCACTTTTAACTATGTGTTAAGAATGTGGGTTTGTGATGTACTGTGCTGAGGATCTACTTTATGGCTCTTGGCTGTTTTCTGAGATAAGATCTCATGATGTCACCCAAGCTTCAAACTCACAGCAATGCTATGGCCTCAGTGCTCAGCCTCTCAAGTGCTGGCTGTGAGAGTGTATTGTTGCACGCAATAAAAATCTACATTTTTTTCTGGTTTTTCAAGACAGAGTTTCTCTGTGTAACCTTGGCTGTTCTGGACTCACTTTGTAGACCAGACTCGCCTCGAACTCAGAGTGATCCACCAGCCTCTGCCTCCCGAGTGCTAGGATTAAAGATGTGCGCCACCACGGTCAGCCAAAAATCTGCATTTTATTTATTTATTGCTACACAATCATTGTTTTTTATTAATTTTTTTCATGTTACATCTCAATGGTTATCCCATTCCTTGTATCCTCCCATTCCTCCCTCCCTCCCATTTTCCCCTTACTCTCCTACCCTATGACTGTGACTGAGGGGGACCTCCTCCCCCTATATATGTTCATAGTGTATCAAGTCTCTTCTTGGTAGCCTGCTATCCTTCCTCTGAGTGCCACCAGGTCTCCCCATCCAGGGGACATGGTCAAATATGAGGCACCAGAGTACATGTGAAATTCAGACCCCACTCCCCACTCAAGATGCTCCAGCACACAACAAGAAAATTTGCTCAACCATGTTCATAGCAGCTTTATTCATAATAGCTACAACCTGGAAACAGCCTAAATGTCCCTCAGTTGAAGAATGGATAAAGAAACTGTGGTACATTTACACTATGAATTACGACATAGCTATTAAAAACAAGGAATTCCCGAAATTTGTGGACAAATGGATTGAACTAGAAATGATCATAATGAGTGAGTTAACCCAGAAGCAGAAAGACTCAACTGGTATATACTCACTTATATCTGGACACTAGCCCAAGGGGCATGTCCCATGAAAGTCTTCACTTACCAGGAAACTGGGACAGAGGAGAGGACATCCTATTGGGACTCTAGATGAGAGAAGCATGGGAGAATGGCAAAGTAGCAGGATCCAGAGGGTCCTAGAAACCGACAAGAAAATCTACATTTTAAATTGTTCTCATCTTACTGTTTAAAAATATATGCAGGCAGGCAGAAGCTAGGCTACTTGGCATTGAGGCAGACACACAAAGACACAAACAGTATAAAAAACTGGCTATACGCAGAGTTAAAATCACAAGTTTTCATGTATATAATGTTAACATATAAACTATCAAAATATAGTCAATATTTGTTTCCTTACATTTACAATAAAGTATCAAATGTCTCTCTATTACATTTAGTTTTATGTGAATTTCTCTTCAGTAGAATGTACTGTACAAATACATGATGATATTTTCTTGTGAGAATTAATAGTTCTCATTGTAAATTAGTAACTTGCTTTTTATCCATTCTTACATTCACTTTACTTCTAGTACAAGTCACAAACTTTCTGTTGATTCTTCTTAATCAATATTAAAATCAACGTTAAAATAAATCTGAATTGTTAAATGGATATTTATAGTGCTATAGCATGACAGGTTTAAAAGGTGACCCATCTAGTATAAGTGCATTGTGGTGTTTAAACCACAGCTATTCAAGGATGTTTGACTTTTAAAATACAACAAAGACAAAATTGAAGAATCTATTTTTGAGATAGTTTTAACACAGTAAGTGTACAGATGATGCCCATATGTGCAACTTTAGATTGCTTGTCTTTAATAGTATCTGAAGTAAATCCAAACTTTTGGAAACATGAGTGACAAAATATCTATAAATGTAGTGAAAACTTTTCAATTCGTCAAAGTATAGATTGTGCTCTGCAGCCTTACCACAAATAACAAGAGATGGCTAAGAAACATTTGTCTATTTCTTTAATCTATTTAAAGAGGCACTGAGATGTGGACAAAGTGTGCTGTGCAAGGCAAGTGAATAAACAAAACCAAATTAAAAATCACAGAGCAAGCAGAGATTAAGGGAATGTCTAACCAATGTCTGGCCCAACCTGAGACCCACCGCACGGGAGAGAGCCAACCCCTGACACGATTAGAAATATTCTGCTATGCTTGCAGACAGACGAGACCCTAGCATAGCTGTCTTCTGAAAGGCTCCACCAAGCAGTAGATCAAAACAGATGCTGAGACCCCCAACCAAACATTGGGGGAATCTTGTAGAAAAGTGGGGTGGAGGATAGAAGGACCTAGAAGTGACAGGGCCTCCACAAGAAGACCAACAGAACCAACTAACCAAGACCCTGATGGGTTTGTGGAGACTAAAGTACCAACCAAGGCCCATGCATAGACTAGGCCCCTACACAGATGTAGCAGCTGGGCAGCTCAGGTTTCATATGGTTCTCCTACTAAGGGGAGCAGAGCCTGTCTCTGACACAGACTTGGCTGCATGCTTTTTTATTGCTTTCCTCTGGCAGGGATGCTTCACCAAGCCACAGGGTAAGAGGATGTGCTCAGTCCTTATGTGACTTGATGTCCTGGGGTGGGTTAGTGTGGAGGGCTCCCCTTCTCTGAGGAACAGGGAACGGTGGAGGGAGGAAGGAAGGAAGATAGAGAGAGTGGGACCGGGAGAAGAGGAGGGAGGGTGCTATGACCAGGATGTAAAGTGAATAAATAAATTAATTAATTTTTAAAATTCACAGAGCACATTCATGAATAAAATATCGAAAATAATTTTGTTCAAATTAACTCTTCCATTCTCTTTGCTTAAAAGAACAAAGTCTAGACAAAAACTTTGTTTCTAGTGACAAACCTGCAGTAATGTTTAAATCATGTTGAGAAGGTTTTAGTTCCATGTAACCAATTGTCTCTGTTTATAATAAGTTCCAAGATTGGTACTTAGGATGTGGTGGTAAGCCAGGAAAAAGTCCTCAGAAGTATGAACAAGGTGGCTGTGTAGAAGAAACAGGGAGTTCAAAGGCAGGGAGGCCTAAGAACTCATCTGCTAAGAAACAGGCACAGTAATTTATTTATGATAAACTGGAGAGATCTAGATTAGACATTGAAAGATAACTTTGGGGCTCTTAATAGAAAAATATACAGTCAATGTAGATAACCTTTCAGTGACACGAAATGAAGTTTTAGTAAGAGAAGATTTGACCTCATCTGTAGTGACCTGATGAATAGAGACACTGAAAATCCAGCCCCCCACAATCACTCTTCCAGCACAAAGATGTGCTGCCATTAGGGGACAGGAAGAGGGCCACACAGAAGGACAGGGGAAAGAAGAGTGGTTCCACATCTTATGGTGTCAGAATAGAAGTGCTGAAATGCCAAGTCTGGTTCATGTTACACACTCAGGTGCAGCTATAAAAATACAGTACGATATAGTGTCTCTGTAACATCCTGGGCATGTTTTACTCTTACTGATCCAATGTTGTCATTTTAAAATGATGTAAATATGGAAGGATAGCAGGCTACCAAGAAGAGACTTGATACCCTATGAGCATATACAGGGGGAGGAAGTCCCCCTCAGTCACAGTCATAGGGGAGGGGAGTAAGGGGAAAATGGGAGGGAGGGAGGAATGGGAGGATACAAGGGATGGGATAAACATTGAGATGTAATATGAATAAATTAATAAAATAAAATTTTAAAAATGATGTAAATATAAGAGCTGATCTATGTTCATTTTAAAGAACAAAACTGAGATTAGGACTCTTGGGTTCTTCCCATGGTGTCCTAAAGAAACATCAAAAGTCACAGAAAGATTCGATGTTCAGGAGGAATGGTGGGTCAGAACCTGAGGAAGATGTCTAAAGGAAATATAAGATCCAGATTCATAAAGTCTTAAGATATTAGCTACCTAGAAACAACAGCATTTGTTTTTTCTATAAGAATCTACAAGTGTAAAGAGACAGAAAAATATAGCAGGCAAGATTCTAGGAGAACAGAGATTGTCTGAAGCAATTCAGGTAGTAGAAATATAGGACACAAGCATTCATTAGTTTCCAAAATATGCTTTCAGAGATGATTGTTGCCTGCTTGGAACAAATCTAAATACCTGACCTTGGAGGAAAACACCTCCACGTGTGAAATGGCTCTTCAGTCTCTCTCTAAATCAAATTTTGAAAGAAATAATTTTCTACCCTCTGATAACTCAAGTAAAATGATTACAGACTCTTCACATAGTTTCTTTGTACTAACAAAATCTGTCTTCAAAAGTTTAGAGGTTTTCATCCCTCTGTTCAATGAATAAATTAATCTCCTGGTTGATATTGCTTAAATTGGGTCAGAAGATAAACCTTGCTAGAAAAGAAAAAGAAGGAAAATGACTTTTATTTAGAGTCTGACATAATTTATTGTATTTGCAGCTATGCATAAAAGGAGGAAAAATGAAACAAAAGCTTCAAACTAAAGTTTCATATAACTGCAGGGAAACACACTCACCATCTATCTGATGGTTTTAGAGAAGTTCCCAAATGGTATGAAGTTAGTCTGCACAGTAGGCACGTTGAATCATGAGGGAAAACAGCTCACAGATGACTACAGCCAACGCAGAAAAGCAGGTAAGGTGACTTTCCAACTCTGCTTTCTCACTAGAAGGTTCAGACTGCTGCATTCTGTGCACAGGACATCTCCGTTACTGCATCCCATGTTTGCATCAATTTGCCTGCTGCAAATCATTAACTCAGTAGCTCACATAAAGCTAGTTGTGTGTTAGTCTCAATTATCTCAACCTGAGTCGTCCCTTCTTCCCTTCGTACTCACTGCAAAGTGTTATTGTAAGGCATCTGCTGTCCTGGGCGTGTCTATAAACACACTAAGGACAAGGTCAGTGTGAAGTGCGATAATCCTCAAAGTCATCTCTGAGACTGGCAGCCTTAGCACAACCTGATAAACAACTAAAAGTGCAAGTGCTTAGGTCCCAGCCCAGAGCTGCCAAATCAGAAACACCTGAAAGCTGGAGGCGGAGCATAAACTCCTTCACAGGCATTCATGAGGCCTCGAGATCCACCCCTAGCACTTTTAAAAAGACAATGAGACAGATTAACTCCTGGAAACACCCAGCCAACCTCAAGAAGATGATGATGAACATCAAAGAACCTCCTTATGGAGATGGCTTCAAATGTGACAACCAAGCCACTGGGCAAAAATGTCCTCATTTCTACCACAGACAAAATCCAGCCGAAAATGGGCAAGCTTGGATGCAGGCAGAGTTGATTGCCAAACTCTGCGAAGACAGGGTAAGCAAGTCTTCAATAGTTCCTGCCTCACAAATATGTCTGTCAGATATATTGGACCAGAAGGCTGAAGAAGATGCCCTAACATTATAGAGAGTTTGGGTGACTGCTCAGGTAGCAAACTGTCTCTGTCATCTTCTCATTTGGGAAGCTGCTAACCTGCACCTCCTGTATACTCAGGTAATTAAATGTATTCCTTCTCAAATCTCTGATGGGGTTGAAGACCAGACAGGTTAGTTTTACAATTAAGCTTAGTTGTTTAGGGATTAAGATATTTTTAGGTCTAGATAGATGTTTTAAGTTGATAATGATGAGATATAATAGATAGTGATTTACTTTCAAATTTAGATGCACCAAGATAGGAAAGATGTTTGCTCCAAGCCTGCCAAATACAAATAGCCAAAACACTAAGAATGTAACATTTATGTAATTCCTTATTGTTTCATGGTTCTTCTTTCTGTAGCTAGGTTATTGTATGTATGTGTAATAATATAAATGTATATGTAAAAAATAAAAATATTTAATAAAAAAGAAAGAAAAGAAAGGAATTATGGGTAATTGAGGTCAACGTTTTGCTGGAAAGGGTCTTTGTGGCAATTCACAGTAGTCAGCAACAGTCTTGAGAACCCAAGCCCAGTGCAACAACTAGTAGGTACAATTAAGCTTGTAAGCAAAGCTCTGCATTGATGTTTTCAACATATTCGGCATAGCTCATCACACTTTCCTAGAGATCATCTGTCCTATGCAAAAGTGAAATATCAGCCTATCCACACCAATTCACACTACATTGCTCCTTTGTAGGACAGTTGCCAATGCCAAGCACCCTAATGGTGTCTGATTGTAGTTGATGACCAAGGGCATCAGAGAAGGTTTCTGACTTAAGTATCAGCTCTTACATTACTGTGTACTCCTTAAGGTTGGTTGCGTGTTCCTTTTTAGAGGGGAACCAAATTGTAATAAGCAGGCAGCAAACTATAGATATAAATAATAGATATAAATATATAGGTATATGAGTAAGTGAATTAATTAAAACTCCAGAAAATGAACTTCCAAACTATGATGGACCCCGCAGTGAAGGTTATATATAAATACCTACTCTACTCATAAGCTCCATCTTCAGAAGGTCTCCTGCATCAAGGTAGACTAGAAAACATCAAACCATTTGACATTCAATTGTGTACATTCCCCACTTGCTCTGTCTACACCAAGAAAAATATAAGCTTGAACTCAGAAAAATTAGAATAATTTTGTTAAAAGATTATCCAAACGGGAAGTCGTGGTGTGTGGCTTTAATTCCATGACTGGAGGGGGCAGAAGAAGGTGGATTTCTGTGGGTTTTAAGCCAGCCTGGTGTAGAGAATGAGTTTCAGGACAACCAGGGCTATGTGTGCTATGTGTGTGTGTGTATGTATGTGTGTGTGTGCCTGTGTGTGTCTGTGTGTGTGCAAATATGCCAATGGAGGAACAATTTTATTGGCAATGTCTTTAGAACTTAAAATCCTCAGCTTTTTAAACACTGCAAGGAATTTCTAAAATCATCCTGCAAAGAGAAAATTCTTAGCTTTAGAGGTTGCAGTCAATGATTATTTGTACTGCTTTTGACCCTGTGGCATGGCAGTACATCCTGGAAAATACAACTGTTTGGAAGGAAAGCTCAAAGGTGCATGTGTTATATATTGCATCTTCAGAAACCAGTGATACCAGGATGTGATTTTTGTGAGGTGATGCTTAGCAAAAGAAAGTTGTTACTGGGTGGTTTCCTTGAAAGGATTACTGGGACGCCAGCCCTATCCTGTCTCTCTCATGGAACTCATTGGCTGACATGAGCTGAGCTGGTTTGCTGCATCATGTGCTCTCCCATAATCTGCTATCTAAACTCAGAACAAAAGGGAATGAGCTAACCGACTATGTGTTAAAACTTCAATTGTGAACCAAAATAAACCTCCTTCCCTCCCTTTTAAGTAATCTTTATGGTATCTCATCACACTGATGGATAGCTAAGAAAATAGGAGCATGAGGTGGAATAAAACCACACACCTTGTGGTTGGGAGAAAAAAGACAAAGAAGTGGTCATCATCACACAATTCTCTTTGAGAGTACATGCCCAATGACTTAGAAACTCCTCACCAAGTGCTACATCTTAGTGTTTCCACTAACTTGCAATATTGGCATACTGGGGGCTAAGTCTTTATCAATATGGGATGTTAAGTCTCATTCTAGATCTAAAGCTATAACAGGGCTCCAAAGAAGAAAGCAGGTCAGCTAGCAATGTTCAGATAGACAGTAGTAGCTCTCTAGTTGTTTTTAAATGTTCACAGTGGTCCTGCTTCATCTGACTAACCACAGCAACCCCTTTAGCTGCTGTGAGGTTGTGTCTCCCTCATCCCTTCATAAATATTCAAATAGGTTAGAGAAGAGCTGCAAAGATTGGACACTCTTCCCAAAACCAACCTTCTATGTTGCAGAATGTAGAAAGTGTTCACTGTGGTAGAGAATCTGTAGTTTTATTGGACATGATTTCAGAATAGCCTTATAAAATTGAAACTTCGTTCTGATTGCTTACTTTCATGCTTATTGCCAATTTCAATTTATATAGTACACAGACTGTATTATCCTAACCACATGAAGCTAAACTTGTGTAAAAGATGTATTTTATTTCAGATACAAACATACCTATACTTCTCATGATTAATGGATTAACATTTTTCAGCTCGATTCTATACATTTTCTCCATGATTTAGAATATGCTGTCCTGGATCTTTTTCCCAAGCCAGATACCAAAAGTCAGATCTTTTCCCAAATTCTGTCCACTCTAGTTCAATTATTTTCCAAATTGATCCTGCAAAATAATGGCTCCTTTTCTTTTTTTCTTTTCTTTTTATTTAATTGATTTATTCAGATTACATCTCAATTGTTGACCCCTCACTTGTATCCTCCCATTCCTCCCTCCCTTTTCCCCTTTCCCCTCTTTCACCCTTTCCCCCTCCCCTAGGTCTGTGACAGAAGGGAACCTCCTCCCCCACCGTATGGTCACAGCCTACCAAGTCTCATCCTTTTCTGAAGGTGTGCACAATATTTTCAAAGTCCAGTTCCTTTTCCTGGGCCACTTTCTTTGGCTCCGTCTCATCATTAAGTACCTTAGTCTACGAGTCGCTTTACTTTCCTAATGTCCTCTTCTCATCTCATTCATGGCCGTACATGGAAGTTATTTTTATAAAACAGTGTTTTGGTCTCTTAGCTTATTTCTTTTGTTGTTGTTGTTGTTCAACTATAATTTATTGTAATTATTTAAATTCAAATATACCAAGTCAATCTGTTTGAAAACCCCATTTTTATTTTTCATGCAGTATGACTCATTGGCAGGAAGCCTTCAAACCATCCAAATAAAGTTGCTTTCTGCATTTTTCCAGTACACTGTAGTTGCATGTTTGCTTATCATTTCTCTAACAATTCTTGCTACAATAGCTTTATATTTAAGTTTTCTTCCCTGCATACAGCTAAAACATGTTAGAAAAATTCTTTGACAGTTATTACTCCTGCTTCTTTCTTCTTTCTTTATTGCTGTTTCTGTCTTCTTTCTTTCTTTCTCTTATTTATTCAGATTACATCCCAATTGTTATCCCCTCACTTGTATCTTCCTATTCTCCCTCCCTTTTTCACCCTATTCCTCTCCCCTAGACCTGTGACAGAAGGGGACCTCCTCCATCAGCTATCACATAAACAATTGAGACTCCTTGATAATACAAGGCTTCACAGCACAACTTTGAGCAGTTGAAGTCTGTTCTTAACCTTCTATGCTATTTTGTCTTACTCGCAGCAAAAATCCCAGCAATAGTTGCTCTTTGTAGCTTTCCTCTGCTCCAGCTCCTTCCTTGGATCTCTAGCCTTAGCTGAATCCCCTGGTTGAGTCCCCTACTTCCTCTCCTAACTCTTCCCCTTCTGGCTAGCTGGAAGTCCAACCCTCTTCTCTCCTTTGTTCATCAATTGACTGTAAGCTACTTTATTAACATATCAGGAGGACACTTGGGAAATAGAGCACATACAACACATAGACAGTAAATTCTTGGAACAAAACTTTCGAACAGGCATGGTGTTACAGCAATCAGCATTTAAACTACACGATAACCTTACTCCTACAGCCGACTTCATCCTCCCAAGCATCTGCCTCATATAACCCATTTGCTATTAGACATCTATCTCAACAAAGCTTTTCTAGCTCTTCAGATTCACATTTCTAAAACATGTTTCGTAGTCTACTCCTCCAAACCCGAGCCCATCCTCAAATGTGGCCATGCTCTTAATCTTTACTAACAACTCCCCAAATTGTGTCCATTCCAATTAGTTATACCTTTTAAAATCTTAAATCCATCAGTTGTCTCTATCCCAGTACTACCACACTGTTCAAGCCACAGCATGTCAATTAAGGGACCCACCTGTCTACACTTACATATTACAATACAATCTCTTGACATTGTTTATAACTGTAAACCTTATCAAATTGTTCTTTCCTATCATACCCTCTTGCTCTAATAAAGAGGTATGTCTATCTTCAGTGTAACTTAGGGACTTTGCTTCAAGTCTGACTGAACCAGTGCTTGAAGTGTCCAATTGATTCCCATTCATTTACGTCTTGCTTATTTTTATCCTCCATGTCCAACCAAACTGGCTTGTGTTTTCCAGTTAAGCATTTCTTTATCCCAAGATCCTTATTCTCAGTCTTTCCTCTGGCTACATTGTGTTCTTACATCATATTTATTGGAATCCAACCAAGTTTAATTTAATATCATGTTCTCAAAGATACTATGTCAGACTGTATTTTTCTCAAAATTGCTGCAGTACAGTAATATACATTATTATCATATATAGTTACATATGCACTCACAGAATGTTGGTCATTTAAGGACAAGCCTATTTCACCTGTCCTTTCTCCTAAGATGTCTTTTGAGTATACCAACCTGAATATATAATAGGTCGCTTCTGGTGCTGAGTCAACAAATGGATGTAGCTTTTGTCTGCTACACAAGATTTGCTCCCTGTTTCTCAGGATGCTCATGTTTGTAAGTCAACCATAGTATTATAAGTAGCTTGAGCCGGATGCAGAAGCTTATGTGGTTATATCCAGCTTCCCTGGCTAAAATCCTAACTTATAGCTAGCATAATGTCCCAGACATCTGAGTGAATGTCTTCCTGCAGACTCTAGCCTTCTCTGTATGACTCCTCCTGCTGAGTTCTCAGACATCAAGGGCAAAAGGCCACTTATCTCACTATGCTCTGTTTGAATTCCTAGCATGCTGAATCTGTGAGCACAATAGGTCTTTCTGAAGCTACTACATTTGAAGTTAATTTATTATACCTTCCTGATGGATGGGGAAATGTCTTCCCTTGTGCTTTTTAGACTAGTCATTGCTATTCTAGACATATGCATCCCTCTTAGTCCTTTCAACTTTGCCTTTAATGTCTACCTTCCCTTCCACTTTAGAAGTGTGATAAGGCTGTGGAATCTTTCAGCTTTATTCATCACTATATTCGTAGTGTATTCAGTAAATATGTATTAAGTTATTGAATGAAATTCTTTTAGAAATTGTTAAGGAAAGAGCAGTCTGATATTCAGAACTTGAAAGAGAAACTTAAATGAGTAGTGTGGACATTGTGAGTCCTTTCATAGTAAATTAATAGGCGAGGCTAGATTTTTGTGCAGGGGAGCTGCTTTCTGGGTGTGTTTTCTTTATGAGATGAGAGTATCTCAGGCTGAAAGAAGATGGACTGCTGGCATGACTTATGCATAGAGGAATGTCAAAGCCAAAACCATAAAACTAATGGATTTTTTTAAAAGTCACTTGGGCAGTTGGGGATTATGGCGCATGCCTTTCATCACAGCACTCGAGAGGCAGAGGCAGGCAGATCTTTGTGAATCCAAGACCAGTCTGGTCTACAGAGTGAGTACAGGACAACCAGGGCTATTACACAGAGAAACCCTGTCTCAGAAAAAAAAAAAAAAGATTTCAAAAAAAACAAGCACACACATACACACATAAATAAATAAATAAATAAATAAATAAATAATCACTTGGATATGTTAAAGTTTCCCAATGTCTTTGGGAAGTTAGATAGGCAAATGATTATGTCATTATAGAAGTGAGGAAAGTGGCAAAAAGACATGTAACATGATGCCAATATATAATCCATGACACCTACTCCAAGACACAAAGTAACAATGTCTTAGCAGTTACATTGAGGCCCAGACAAAAAGAAGATACTGAATAGATTGTGTGATACACTACTACCTTGCACAAATATACCACCTCATTGAAACTGAAATGGATAAAGATCATTTCCCATATCATTAGGATAAATAATACTTATTAAGAAAGATTTATAATAATAAATGTAAACATTATATGAACAGACTCACTAATACCATTTTCCTGAATTGTATTGTATTCATATTTCGCAATTTTGTTTTGTCAATTTTTTTTAGTATTTTACATCTATGTATTTTTATTTTAGTATTTTTGAGTTTTTGTCTGCATGCATATCTATGCACAATGTGCATATCCAGTGTCCATAGAGGCTAGTGAAGGGGGTAAAGTCATCTGGAACTGAAGGTGATTCTGAGACACTATGGTGTTGCTGGGAATTGAACCTGAGTCTCCAGGAAGATCAGCCAGTGTTCTTAATCACTAAACCATCTCTGCAGTCAATCTTTAGTTGGTTTTTTAAAAATTTTGTTTCTCATTATATCCATATTTGTACTTCATTGGAATAAAATTGTATGTTTTCAAAACTGATTTAATGCAGCATTTAAAATTGAGGAAAACATGGGATGTAAAAATAGATTTTTGAAGACCTTATAAATAAAGTTATTTCCATAGCTATTAAAATCCTATGACACTGCAAAGTGGATAAATAAACACAGATCCAAGGAAACTCTGTAAAAGGAAATCAACATTCTTTTGCACAAAGAAAACACAATAATAAAGTATTCCATGGATTAGTGCCAAAATATTTTCAGGCTCTCACTAATATAGAAGAGAAGGCACAATAAATTCCCTACAACTGCAGTTCAAATCCATGCACTTTGAGATAATAAAACACCCGGTCAGAATGGGCTTGTCATGAAAAATTTCTGCAGTGGATAGGAAAATGCCAATAGAGCATTACTGTAAGCATATGTAAGACAATGTATTAGGCAAAGGCCATCCAAATCCCATTTACAATCTAATTGTGTCTGAGCTATCAGCAAAACTCAGGGAACAGTCAGGGAGGGCTTTACAGAGTAGAAATCCCTGAAGGCATCCATGTAGTGTGTGCCTCTAGCACATGCCTTTAAACAGAAAGTCTTCCCAGTGCCACAGTAGAAAAGTACCCAGGCATGTAGACTCTATTCAACAACTAATTTCTGAATCAATCTCACAGCTCAGGCAGTCTCTCTCTCTATTCTCTTCCTGCTACAAAACTCAGCATTCCTTTCCTTTATGATAACTGCTCAGCTCACAGATTTGGCAACCAAAGCTACTATAAGCCTAAACCTGCCCACCTACCCACTGCCAATTGTTTCCAGCAACCTTCTTGGTATGTCTGTGTGACCTTCATCCTGGGTAAGTAGTACCCTGCTCAGCACAGAGAGCTCCCCGGGAATACTAAACAAAGTGTTCTACTGAAGCTCAAAAACCAACAAAGCAAAGAACAGTACTGTTATGTGTTCTTTTTAAGCAGGAAGATAGCTCACTTTCTGTAATGAAGACATAAAGAAATATTTATCTTACTGAATTCTGCCTGTATGCACCCTTACTACATGGCATTGGTGCAGGAAAGGTTCTCTAAATTTGCCCTAATTTGTGCTATTTTGGAAGAATACAAATTTTGCTTTCCTGGTTTCTCACTAAGTGCCATTGCATCAACGCATAATGTTCTTTGTTTAAATTACAGTATTGTAAAAAAAAAAAAAAATTAACAGGAGCATAAACAGGCAAGAATAGCAACAGAATTCTTAATGCCTCTGCTGTCTAATTTACAATGTGTGTAATAGTAAGGACAGTTTTTGAAATGCCAGTATTACACAACTGGACTACAGCAACGGAATATTAATGCATTTGTCACATTATATCTTTTAACTCTGCCATCGAGTGCCACCTGAATAACTGATCTGCAGGTATTATCAAATTACACATGTCTTTCTTTTAATTAAAATGAATTATATATTATATTCAGTTTTACTTATTAAAACAGAACAAGACAACAGATTGAGCTGATTACCATATTAGCATATAGGGTTCTCTAATTCCACACGATGGAACTCTTTCCTGTGAACTTTTTTTTTTCATTTCTTATTCTGCAGACTCTCAGCAAAAGCTGTCAGAATTAGAAGTGTCTGTGATGGAATGCTACAATTCCCTTTACATCTACCGTGTCCCAAACACAACAAAGGCAGATTTTTAAAAGAGGTTGCAACCATTTGTTCATGCCTTCAATACTCAAGTTTCAAAATGCAGACCCTTCTGAATGGGAGTGCAGTGTGTGTCTGCCATCTACTGAGACATTGGCATATTGCAGTTTCCATCATTTTGCAGCGGTACAATCAGGACAATAGTAATTAAGTCAGATTCAGTAGACACATAAGAACAATTTTTCCTAGCTCTGCTATACTCAGTATACTCTCTTCCAATATTTCCAGGAAAATATATCCCAAAATTAGAGAGATTCAGAAATTCTTGAGAATATTTCTTCTGGGGTAAAAACTAATGTGCATATTGAAAACACTTTTAACATGCACCAATTATAAGACTGAAGGAAGAGTCTAGATTTCCAAAACCAGGGATGTAAATAACAGGAAGAAAATGTATAATGTCCAACATAAGCATTAAAAGTTCCCATGGATATTAATTTGGGTTCAAAGATGGTTCTTTTTCCA
Organism: Acomys russatus; assembly: GCF_903995435.1. Classification (NCBI taxonomy): domain Eukaryota; kingdom Metazoa; phylum Chordata; class Mammalia; order Rodentia; family Muridae; genus Acomys; species Acomys russatus. The sequence goes on from NC_067154.1 coordinate 54,737,548, forward strand.
TAAGCAAAATCAATCTGGCAATGAAGTATAGAGAATTTGTAGAAACTCCACAAATATTGCTCAACCATTCTCATTATCTATCTATTCACAAAAGTGAGAAAATGGGGAAAAAACTAAATGTTCTCCAACAAATGAATGAATAATAAAAATGTGACATACATTTAGCTGTTTAGAAAAAGTGAAATTCAGAGGTAAATGAATAGATGTAGAAAATAATAAATTAATTCAGATAACCCAAACCTAGAAAGACAAATGCCATATGTTCGCCATTATTTGTGGATTCTCCCTCTCAATCTTCAGATGCGAGTATATAATCTGGAGTAATCATAGTAGCCAAGAAAATAAAGAGACCACTGGGGAGGGTGGAAGCTCAAGAGAGGAGGGGAGGAGGACACAGGAAGAAGAAATGGAGAGTAGAGCATGGGCTTTAGCTAGGAGAGATGGGAGGATGGAGAAACGACAGTCCTTCTTCCTTCTGGAGGAAGCATGGTATGCCTGACGTCTCTCATCCACTGTGCATTTCTTTTCCCATAAGCCTTCTGCCCTCAAGCTCTCCTTGGTGCATCTTACCTTTGCAATCACTCTTTTCTTTCTTTACCTTTTTAATGAGTATGCCAGAAATCATCTCAGATGCCTCTTCTTTGACTGATCCTGATTCCATTAGAATCAGCTCAGCAAATAACTTGATAAGACGGGTTTTATTTTTAAACCTGGGGTCACTTACTTGAGTGTTTGTAGGTGAAACTAATAAGATGTTCAATCATGGAAGAAAAGGCATTTGTGTTACTATTATGAAAATCTCAATTAGGTTAGCCTGTTGTTTATGCCTAATAGAAATTGAGTTTGTGTGAAATCAGATGAATTAATAAGACATCATGGAGATAAAATATTTATAATAGACAAGCTATGGGATGCAGAAGTTGAGTTGAAAGATCTGGTATAAAACTTATCCTAGTATGCTGGGTCTGGAATGTTTGTGGTGAGGCTAATGTACGAGAATTCAAGTTGGGAACTAATTTGAGCATCTTCTACAAAAATTATGATGTTGAATCAGTCAATATTTAAACTATTCATCATTGTAGTAGTTACAGAAAAAGTTCAAGGCGGTTAACTTAAATTTCATCCGCTCTAGTTACTTTTAATGTGCAAGAGAGCATTATAAACTGTAAGTGCCATATTGTTCCACATGACCCTGGAAACGTGTGCCATTATTATTGGGTTTTCATACAAAACAAGTACATATGCTATATGACAGTAAACATGAATGCAAAATCAAAGTATGGCATTGTAGAAACTTAGAATTTTTATTATAAACTGGATTTTAAATGAAAAGCACAGGTTTCAGGTATCAGGGAATAAATAGTGTAAAGCAATTCTTACCTAGGATACAGATCAGCCAAGTTTTGGGGTAATTCATTTCTCTTCCATCTAATTCTAGAACTTCCCATAACCTCATAGAATTTTCATACCACTTAATTTTTGTCTGAAAAAAATAGTTAAAACCTTAGTGTTCACATACTTACAATGTTTTAGAATGCAACTGTAGTATATTAATTACTTTTAAGATGCTATTCCACATATCCACATGTCGATAACTGCTAATCCTTGAAGGTTCCGTATCACGACAGTTTTATTGTATGATTCTATGGGCAGCAATCTTCTCTAGTCTAGCCACTGGCCAATGGACATGTAGACATGGACGAGATAAGTTCTTTTATTTATATGACAGACTAAGGTCACGTTATCCCTCACTGTTGCTGATATTAAGAGGAAGGCAAGCACTCCTGGATTCTCACATAATTTTCTAAATGCTGGGTTTTCTTGTTTCTCATTTATGCCCAAAAGTGGGGGCTCTATATCCTCTAATATAACTAAAGATAAGAAAATTAACTCTAAATTTAAAACCTACTTAAAATCCAATGCTATGTAGCAGACTGGACAAAGAAAAATTAGCTCCATGGTGAAACCTTTCCTTTTCCATCATTATTTGGGACAAAAAAAAAATAGCTTCATTTGTAAAAGAGTGGTATTAAGGCCCCTTTTTAAAGAGAAAATGGATTTTATTCTGACCTTTGCCAAGCCTATGAAAATTAACACTCAGTGGAATGAATAATATGAACCCTAGTTTGAGAACTTGCTTTAGGCAACATACGTCATGCAGGCAACCTCTTCACACTTCCCTTGAGGCCAGAAGAGAATTTGACAGGGTAGAAACCAAATAGCACATTGCCCTCAGACTGAAATATTGTTGAGGCCACGGCCATATCCTCTTCCCTTTAAGAAAACTAAGACCCACACGCTGCGTGACAGTTAATTCCTTTCAAATAAATTTGTTTTTGTGCAGATCCAGTGGTGAAGAAAAGATTAATCTTCAAGCAAAATACCAGCAAAAGCATAAACATGTTTTTTCCTACCTGCAGCAATGAATTAAACATTTCTTTGGGGGCAGAACAAAAGCCTTTGCTGTGTTTGAATGGCCTGGAGCTAATATAGTGGCATTCAAAATTTTTCATAGTGCTGATTTATTACAGTTGTTCTGCATAACCCAGAAGCCACTTCAAATTAAAACATCTCACCACTGTCAGAAGGAGAATTTACCAGAAAATAGTTAAAATGCAAATAATCATATTGAAAAATTGATCCTTAATAAGTGATTATAATTTTGTAAGTAAAAACTGTATAAAGAAGCAAAATTTGAAGACTTCTCGTGGTTGCTGTATGCAGTCAATCATATATTTTTTTCTGAGAATATAAATCTATGTAGTTGTTAAATTATAGTACTAAGAGGTCCTTTTTTAAAAACTGTGTGCCATGGTAATTAAATTTTAAATTTGTAAGCAGAACATAAAAATCTTATGAATATTAAATCTGCTTATTTCACATATCGCTAAACAAGACAATGCCTTCCAAATTTTCATGCTCTCAAATCTTAACTAATTTGAGGTGACTCTGCCTTTGTGAAAAAGAGCTTCCATACTCTCAGGTCAAATACTATGAAGTACTCAAAAATGGAAGCAGATACTGGAGGTGGGGTTTCAGATATACTTTTCCATATCAAATTTAGATTCTGCATGGGACTTAAATTATCTGTCAGTGTTGAATGCATCTTACATTTGCAATGTTAGTATATTTGTAAGTATTAGCTTATTTTTGACAATATCATACGTTGGCATAGTATACTGTGATTATATTCACCTCTCGCTCATTACCTTCTCTTGCTCTCTTTCTATTCCTGCTGATCTCCTTCTCAGTTAGGCACCTCGTGTGTGTGTGTGTGTGTGTGTGTGTGTGTGTGTGTGTGTGTGTGTGTGTATGTGTGTGTGTTGTACAAGTGATTATGGATGCTATGTGTTCATGATTGCAACACCCATATTAAATCCGCCGAATAGCATTCCAGAATATTAGTCCCTATCTACTGATTCTTACATTCTTCCCACACCCTCTCTTCCCCTGTTCCCTGAGTGCCCTTGACAGGGTAACATGGATGTCCCACTTGGAGCTGAGAATCAACAGTCTCTTATTACCAGGGTTTGACCAGGTATGATCGTCTGGTTCTGTATTCTGTCTCCTTTATTTTGAGTACTCGGGCAAATACAAATGTTGGCTAATTTACTTAAGCATTCATTTTCTATTTAGTATAAGATGTGGACAAATACATGTCTTTGGGCTGATAGAAAATGTAGACATTTTGCTTTCGGATCCAAGTTTATTAGAAGGATGAGGGAAGGGACATTTTGTTTGAGAACATTTTGTTCTAATGTGAATTCTATACTACTGCCAACTGACACTTTGGAGCCCCCATTCTCTCATGCGTAAAATGAGGCAGTAGCATCAACCCTGAAGCCCTGACAGGATTGAGTTTGTCAAGCACAAGGGCAAGCATGTGGGGTTTAGCTGGGAATGCATAGCTCCACCTGTTTGATTGTTCTTGTGACCTTATATCACCAAGGTGGGAGCGTGGCAGGTCTTGGGTTTGTGTGTTGTTGATAGAAGGATATTTTCTTCTGACTACTGATTTAAGATCTTCCTTTGTAACCTATAGTATATGGATATAATTCTGTTTGTCTTCTAATGAGACACAGAAAAGGGGTAGATCTGAGTGGGAGCGGAAGTGAGGAGGTGCTTGGAAGAGTAGAGAAAGGAAAAAACTAACATCATAATATACTATGTGAGAAAAAAAATCTATTCTCAATAAAAGGAAACAAGTGACTATGGTTTCAGCTTAATTTGCTTTTGTATTTTTGTCTAGGGAGGACTCTGTAATTACAGACTGCTGGTGCGTTCATATCCAGTCACTTGCATTATCAACAATGGTCCCTTGGGCCAAGCACAAAGACTTATCTAAAAAAGACTCTAAACAAGTGTGCCTGGCTAAGAGTCAAGATTTGTCAATTAAAACCTCATTACAAGCACTACACAAAAATTAAACACCTCTGTCAAGGTCAGAGTTAAAATAAATACCTATAACGTTTCACAGCCAAACAACTAGCATATGCTTAGTTGAGTTGCCCATAGAGAGGCATCCTAGTTTAACAGGAAAACCACAGCGCCAAGAGGCCAAAGTTTGCTTTCCCAGACTGTCCTGTGGTTAATAGATTCTGGATATGACATTTAAATCTTTGATTTGTAGTTCCTTTATCTACATAGTAGTAGCAAATCACACACCCTGTCTACTTTAGTTATTAAAATGATAAAATAGAGAAACGCATAAATTTTCCAAGAGCCGCTCTTGCCCTCAGTGAACTCAATATGAAGCCTCCATAGAGCAGTGCCTCTTCCGCTCTAGAGGAGATGGTACTGTCGTGTCAGCCCAACCACAGTCAAATGTCAGCAAAACCCACCCTGACAAAAAGAAACACTGGCATGGCAAGAAAATGAATATCGCCTTGTGTGCCTTGCCCACTAGACTTACTCTTTAAACATGTTTAATTTACAGCGAGACTAGGTAAAATGACCTTACCAGGCAAAATAAGGAGAAATGTGTTACAAACAGAAAATAATGTGCAAAATGGGCCATAAAAGAACAAAATGAGACAAACTTCACCATTCTGCCAAGTACCAACCTGGTTATTATTAATAGCACATCAGTATTTAAGTTTTGGATTATTTTATTCTTAGGAAGCATTTACTCTTGTTAGCTTTTCCACTGGATGGTATTTGAGTACTTAGAATCCATAGACAATATGAAAACAATGCTGTACAGATTGTGTGTGTGTGTGTGTGTATGTGCGTGCGTGCGTGCATGCGTGTGCATGTGTGTGCTCACGCACGTGTGCACAGGCATAGAGGGTGAGCAGGACAGGAAGAGGAAGAGAGAACAATACTATTGATAAGCTCCTCAGGTCACACGACTAACACAAAACAGGCACACCTAACTGCTGAATCTGTTACCCTTCCCCGTTTTCAACTCCTTTGTCTCTGCAAGCTATATGTTTAGTAGATAATTAGTGCCAGTAATAATTGCCCTTGCCTCCTGAAGAATGGATTAGACTTTTGCTAAAAGTATGCAGACACTTAATACTTCATTCTCCAAGCAGTGCTAAGACTAAGTTAAGGACAGAATTGCCTAGCAAGTAGGAGTGGGATTATGTTCTTCTTTTCCATCCAAGGGAAATAAATATAATATATTTTATTAATTTATTCATATTCCATCTCAATTGTTATCCCATTTCTTGTATCCTCCAATTCCTCATTCCCTCTTATTTTCCCCTTACTTCCCTCCCCTATGACTGTGACTGAGGGGGACCTCTTCCTCCTGTATATGCTCATAGGGTATCAAGCCTCTTCTTGGTAGCCTGCTATCCTTCCTCTGAGTGCCACCAGGCCTCCCCATTCAGGGGACATGCTCAAATATGAGGTACCAGAGTTCCTATGAAAATCAGACCCCACTCTCCATTCAACTGTGGAGAATGTCCTGTCCATTGGCTAGACATGTGTAGGGGTTTGAAGTTTACTGCACATATTGCCTGTCCTTGGCTGGTTCCATAGTTTGAGCAGGACCCCTGGGCCCAGATCTGCCCATCATAATTTTTTTCTTGTAGGTTTCTAGGACCTTCTGGATCCTTCTATTTCCCCATTTTCCCATGCTTCTCTTACCTAGATCCGAATAGGATGTCCTCCCCTCTGTCCCACTTTCCTGGTAAGTGAAGATGTTCATGGGACATATCCCTTGGGCTAGTGTCCAGACATAAGTGAGTATATACCATTTGACTCTTTCTGCTTCTGGGTTAACTCACTCATTATGATCATTTCTAGTTCAATCAATTTGTCCACAAATTTGGGAATTCCTTGTTTTTAATAGCTGAGTAGTATTCCATAGTGTAAATGTACCACAGTTTCTTTATCCACTCTTCTACTGAGGGACACTTAGGCTGTTTCCATGTTCTGGCTATTATGAATACGGCTGCTATGAACATGGTTGAGCAAATTTTCTTGTTGTGTGCTGGAGCATCTTCTGGGTATATTCCAAGGAGTGGAATAGCTGGTCTTGAGGAAGCCCTATTCCCAGTTTTCTGATATAGTGCCAGATAGATTTCCAAAGTGGCTGTACTAGTTTGCATTCCCACCAGCAATGAAGAAGTGTTCTTCTCTCTCTACGTCCTCGCCAGCATGTGGTGTCACTTGAAGTTTTGATCTTTGCATTTCCCTGATGACTAAGGAGGTTGAGCATTTCTTTAAGTGTTTCTCAGTCATTCGATATTCCTCTGTTGAGAATTCTCTGTTTAGTTCTGAGCCCCATTTCTCAATTGGGTTATTTGGTTTGGTGGTGTTTAATTTCTTGAGTTCTTTATATTTTGGATATTAGACCTTTGTTAGATGTAGGGTTGGTGAAGATCTTTTCCCAGTCTGTAGGCTGTTGCTTTGTTCTCTTGATAGTGTCTCCTGCCTTACAGAAGCTTCTCAGCCTCATGAGGTCCTATTTATTAATTGTTGACATTAAGGCCTGGGCTGTTGGTGTTCTGTTCAGGAGGTTGTCTTCTGTGCCAATGTGTTCCAGGCTCTTCCCCACTTTTTCTTCTAACTGACTTAGTGTCTCTGGTTTTATGCTGAGATCTTTGATCCACTTGGATTTGAGTTTTGTGCATGGTGACAAATATGGGTCCAATTGCATTTTTTACATGTAGATATTCAGTTAGACCATCACCATTTGTTGAAGATGCTATCCTTTTTCCATTGAATAGATTTGACTTCTTTATCAAAAATCAAGTGACCATATGTGTGTGGATTCATATCTGGGTCTTCATTTTGATTCCACTGATCAACCAGCCTATTACTGTGCCAGTACCATGCTGTTTTAATTACTGTTGCTTTATAGTACAGTTTGAGATTAGGTATGGAGATTCCTCTGGAGGATCTTTTATTGTACAAGATTGTTTTTGCTATTCTGGGTTTTTTGGTTTTTCATATGAAGTTGAGAATTGAACTTTCAATGTCTTTAAAAAAATTGTGTAGGTATTTTGATAGGGATTGCATTGAATCTGTAAATTGCTTTTGGTCAGATGGTCATTTTTACTATGTTAATTCTCCCAATCCATGAGCAAGGAAGATCATTCCATCTTCTCAGGTCATCTTCAATCTCTTTCTTCAGAGTTTTGAATTTTTTTTCAAACAAGTCCTTCACTTGCTTGGTTATAGTAACTCCTAAATATTTTATATTGCTTGTGGCTAATGTGAAGGGTGTGGTTTTCCTAATTTCTTCCTCTGCATGCTTGTCATTTGGATATAGGAAGGCTACTGACTTTTTTGAGTTAATTTTTTATCCAGCCAATTTGCTGAAAGTGTTTATCAGCTGTAGTAGTTCTCTAGTGGAATTTTGAGTGTCATATGTACACTCTCATATCATCTACAAATAGGGATAATTTGACTTCCTCCTTTCCCATTTGGATCCCCTTAATCTCCTTTTGTTGTCTTATTGCTCTGCCTAGAACTTCCAGTACTATATTGAAGAGATATGGAGAGAGTGAGCAGCCTTGCCTTATTTACAATTTTAGAGGAATTTCCTTAAGTATCTCACCATTTAATTTGATTTTGGCTATTGGCTTGCTGTATATAGCCTTTATTATGTTGGGGTATGTGCCTTGTATCCCTGATCTCTCCAACACTTTAAACATGAATGGGTGTTGCATTTTATCAAATGCTTTCTCTGCATCTAAGGGGATGATCATATGTTTTTTTTTTATTTCAGTCTGTTTATATAGTGGATTTCTGTATATTAAACCATCCCTGTATGCCTGGAATGAAGCCTACCTGGTCATGGTGAATGATATCTTTGATAAAACAGCTTGACATTTTAAGCAATATTCAGACATATTAGTGAAAGAACATTTCTCAGTAGATATTTTTGTATAAAGGTACATAATTCAAAATCTTTTGTATAATAGTTGAGAGACATTAAGTCTTTGAAAATAAACCTGGTCAAAAATATTTGAGGCTACTTAAACAAACAAAAAAGCAATGACATGCTTTGATTTAAAGCCAAACAGCTAAAGTATCACAGCCTAGTTCTCATTTTAAATCATTGATGAATACATGTCTCTATCCTCTTTAAATGAATATCCCAACCATTTACTTTGGTGTGTTGGTAAAAACACTAAAAAATAGGACATTACTATTGATTAACACTGGCTCTCTTGAATGTTCTGAAAGCCTTCTTCCAAAAGCTATACACACAGGGCAAAATCCTATATGTTGCAATTTACTACAAATGCCGAGCTATGTATTCTTGCAATTATCAAAACACTACAGGAATATTCAGTGGTGAAGATAAACCAAGCCTTTCTAACCAGTTGCTTTCACAGGGCATCAATACAGTGTAATGATGATTTAGGATGCTGCTTAGTTGAACTTAAGTAATTTTCCCTTTTCTACTTTGAGATTGTAAATCTGACTAATTGCTTCACAGTCTCTAGAAATGCTTCTTCTTGCTAGGGATAATTGCTATGTCTGATTTCCTTACACCCCAAGTAATTTCATGGAGGGCTTACCTACTGCTCCCATTATGCTTCAGCCACCACGCTGTTTGTATTTACCTACTTGATAAATTAAATCCAACCCTTGTTACATTTACCCCTTCAAGTCACAAGTATCACAATTTAGTAGGGATGAAGTTAAACTAAGGGGCATTTTGCTCCTTCTGCACTGACATGTACATTAGCTGACCTCAGTTCAGCCATGGGAACACCAACGCTGAAAGCAGTTATAAGACTATTTGTGAAAGAGATGTGTTTTTTGGCAAGAGCGTTCTATGATAAGTTTTAACATTGAAAAGTGAGTATATTTTACCATTGCTTAATCAGCTCTTAACTGTAAAAGTGGGATGCATAGATGATAAAACGAAAACAAGAAAATGAAAGCGGTAACAAAGACAATTGCCATCCTGGGCTAGCATCTAATTGTCAAGCCACTCATTTTGATAACTGTGCAAGAATCACCCTTTTTACTTCCACTTAACAGCGTTTAAGTTTTTCACTTAGACCCAATTACTTTAGATCCATTAAGAAAACCAATTCACTTTGATGAACCTTCCTCTCCTTGTTGTTGTTGCTGCTGCTGTTGTTGTTTTTGTTGCTGCCATCATCTTTGTCGTCGTTGTCGTGTGTCCACAGCTGGAGAGCAGGGCAAGTCCTTGGTCTTGCCCAGGACATTTCAATTCTGTGAAGCGTTCAAGTGTTCTTTTTCTCTCTGGATATTTTATCTTTTGAATGTTTTATTTCCAGTGAAGCCTTTGAGGAAATTCATTTGCATTGGCACCGAAGTGTCACTCACCTGGAACCATCCAGAAATGAGTGTTCTCATCTTCCATATTTTGCTTTGGAACATCTCCCTGCAGAAAATGTGTTGACCTAAGGCCGTATGCTCATGCAGCAGAGCGTAGTCTTACAATACGGCCTAGAAAAGGCAGAAAGCAGCTCTGAGATGTGAATGCTAAATAAAGTAGAGCCTATTGCAGTGGAAGAAGACACCCTTCCATCAAAACAGAGAACTCACGTCTACAAAACCGGACATTTCTATGCTGGGTTGATGTCAATTCAGATGAAAAAATAAATCAGAAATATTAAAATATTTACAAAAACATGAAGTACAGTCAACAAGAATACATTTTTTCCTTGCAACCTACTATTGGGAGTTTCCTTTATGGACATGAAATAAGTCAGTAAATTTTTTTTTATGTAATTATGTTTACTTGGCACAAAATTGATCCTGAATTATTTGCGTTGGTGAAACTCATGAATCTCAGAACTTCAGTGAGGTGGGTAGTTGAGAATGATCTGTCTGAGTGGCTCTGACTCAGACTTTTCTCAGTAAGTAACATGAGCTGAACCGGAGGTGACAAAAAGGGTTGACTAGGCTAAAGAAACTTACACAAAAATGTGTGACTCAAGGCTGTTAGCAGAAGAAAACACTCACATAGCTGCTGACAAGACTCCGTGCTGTGTGTGACAGGGGCCCATGGTACCACGTCACATAGACTTCAGCATGTCCTCATTGTGTGGCATCTGTTCTCCTTAAAGTAATCCATAATATGAGGAAAAGGTCAGGACACCTTCTGTCTCACGTGCCTCGTACTGTCACATCTATTATTATCTGCATTATTATTATTATTATTATTATTATTATTGTTGTTGTTGTTTACTTTTACATATACATTTAGATTATTACACACATATATATACAATAAACTATAGACAGCAAGAAGGGCCACGAAACAATCAGGAATTATTTAAATGTTACATTCATAGTGTTTTGCCTATTTGTATTTGGCAACCTTGGAGAAAATATCTTTCCTATCTTGGTGAGTCTATAACTCTGAATGTAAATCAATATCTATTGTCTTTTTTTTTTTAAGTACAATAATTAAATCCAGTCTAGACTGAAAGGAATGGGGTTTTACAGAAGAATGTTTTAATTCATATATGCCTATAGCAAATTGCTTCTCACCTGAGAACATTTCACTTTAAAGGTTGAAGCCATGTTGTCCATGGGCAGAGAAGCTTTATGGTCCCACCAACTAGACAGCACGCCTCTGTACAATCCTCTGAGCTCAATGTAGCAGAAACAGGCCTGCATTTGAACAGTAGACATCATTGGGGAGGATGAGATGGGGTGTGTGTGTGTGTGTGTGTCCGTCCATATGAGCAGGGTGGTGGCCTTTCTAGGTATCTCTCTGACACTGGCTTCAAGAATTGAACTAAAATGAATCCCACTGCCATGAGGAAGTGTGAAAACCTGAGTGTTATGACAAGCATGCCCTCCCCTAGATAGCTTCCACGTGACAGCCTAGCCTTGGAAGAGGCTTTGTCTGCAGCCTTGTAGGGAATCTAGCTAAACTATGCCTGGGCTGCTGTCCTACATCATAAATGATAGACAAATAAGACTATGGTAATTTGTTATGTAGCATTAAAAAAAAAACAAATACATCCCTAAATCCAGGAAAGCTAAGTTTGACTTAATCATGCTTACAAATAAGCCCATTCTTATGTCAGGGATCAGGATCCCCATCCATTAAGCCAAGGGGGTGATATCATAGTCCCAAAAATGATCCTGCAAGTTTATGTCATGTACTGAGAAATCAAAGACAAAACAGGGAGAAATGCATGTTTTTCTATTAAATACAGGGAGAAATATTCAGATGCCAAAAGCTTCCTCCCATTTTATATCTCAAGAATTGTTAAATAAACATATAATTATTTTTGGACCAGATAAAACATAAAATTTCTAACTTCCTCTAGCCCCATCAAACCACTACTTTAGAATAGAATGAAAGAGCATGTCAAGGTATCACATATATATTGACTTTCCAGATGGACAGGGGAGCTTCTGGACATATAAGAAAAATTATCTTCCCTTTCCAGGTATGACCCAGATTGCTGCCAGCCCTCTTTCCTCCAAGGATGCCTCCTGAGGTGTTCGGCAAAGAAAAATAGTGGAATCCCATTATCCTTCATGACATTGATTTACAACTCAAGCTGACCTCAAGGTCCTGTGGAGTTGGATATAGAGCTAAATATAATTCGACCAAAAATTGGCCCAAAGATCAGTGAAAGCGCATGTAGGTTATGCATGCATGGATGGTTAGTGAGACCATGATTATTAGAATGGTAATATGCTCAGTAAGTATTACCATTAGCCCCAATTATTCACACTTGCTCCCATCTATTTATATTACACAGACCTTCGGTTCTTTCACTGGTGGAGACTATTTTCTCTTCTGACCCAGACGTTAGGCTTTGCCACATGCCTTGCTTTACTGCCTAAGAGGGCAGAAAAGACAGTATGCTTCTTCCAATAGCCAATTTAAGACTCTTTACATGTTTTGTCTTGCTTTCTTTGAGTCATTTCCTCAACCACGTGGAGAGCGCTCCCCTACTTGATGAAAAACTGCTGAGTGCATCTCACAGACAACTCACAGAACGTTGAATCTTGGCAAAAAGTACTCAAGCTGCCCATCTGAAGAAGAGATAATCACCCAAGAAAGCTTAATGAGCCATTGTTCCCAACTTAGTCATAATTTAAAATACGGATCATGGGATAAGGATGAGGGGGAGGACCAGGAGAGAGAACGGTAATGTTGTTCGGGGGTATCTCTGGGACAGGGGAAGCTCCCAGTTTTCTATGGAGGTAACCCTATCAGCGACTCCTGGCAGCCTGAAGTCACCACCTCCTGTAGCCAGGTGGGACTCCCAGTGTAGGGAAGGAGACACCAACCCACTCATAAAGTCTTCTACCCAAAATTTTACAGGAGCCTAGCATAACTCTTCTGAGAGGCTTCACCCAGCAGCTAATGAAAACAGATGCAGAGACCCACAGCCAAACAATAAGCCCAGATCAGGGAGTTCTGTGGATGAGTAGGAGCTGGAGGGGTCAAGGACATCACAAGAAAACCTACAGAGTCAACTAACCTGAACCCATGGAGGCTGACAGAGACAGAGCTGCCAACCAAAGAACACGTATCGACGGGGCCTAGACTCCCTACACATATGTATCAGATGTGCAGGGCGGTCAACACGTGGGTCCAAAAAAAATGGGAGTAAGGGCTATCTCAGACTCTTGCCTCCACTGGATCCCTTTCCCATAGCTGGGCTGCCTTGCCAGGCCCCAGTGGGAGAGGGTGTTCTTGGTCCTTGTGGCTTGAAGTGCCAGGGTGAGTTGAAACAACTTGGGGCCTCCCCTTCTCTGAGAAGGAGGCTGGGAGGAGGGAGGAGTGAAGTTGGGACTAGGATCGAGCTGTAAAATGATTATTTTTTATTTTAAAAATAAAATAATATGGATTACAATTATTTCAAACTAACTAGCACAGGAGCAAGAGAGATGGGAAAAGGGCCTTTTTTTGAGATTGTGAAAATGAGTACTTGAGATAGACATTCTGTTCCCTGGCCGTTGCTGAGCATTCATGATGGATTTGCCCATTTATCATTGTATAATTTTTTTCTCTATTAATTTTCTTTGCACTGAGTGCTACTATTTCTGCTATCAACAAATCCATATATCCCTACTTTTCTTAAAATTTTCACAGTCCTTATTTTTCCACTGTTTTACTTTCTGTCAACCAATGTCATTATATCAGATATACATTTTTTTACTGATATAATCTAGTCTTATATTTCAGGCACTGTTAAATTCAGTTCTTCAGTGTTTATATTTGGATCATTAAGAATTAATGAACTTATTAATATGCTAAAGTTTATCTGCGTTTGTACTTTTTTTCTGCTTTTCCTGACTTTATCTGCTTTTCTTAGACTTCTTGACCCCCTGTAGTTCCTTTGAGCATATTTTGGAATTCAGTTTTATCTATAATGACTTCATGGACTAGACAGATGGCTCAGTTGTTAAGATGATTTGTTGCTCTTTCAGAGGATCTGACTTCTGTTCCCAGGTCTGTGGTGGCTCACAAATATCTAAAACTCCAGTCCCATGCTTTTCTCATCTAGAGTCCCAATAGGATGTCATCCCCTCTGTCCCAGTTTCCTGGTAAGTCAAACTAAGGCACCAGCCAAGGACAATACAGGTGGTAAACTTTAAACCCCTACCCAGATCTAGCCAATGGTCAGAACAGTCTCCACACTTGAGTGGAGAGTGGGATAGGACTTTCTCACGTACTCTGGTGCCTCACATTTGACCATGTCCCCTGGAGGAGAAGACCTGGTGGCACTCAGAGGAAGGACAGCAGGTTACCAAGAAGAGACTTGATACCCTATGAGCATATACAGGGGGAGGTAATCCCCCTCAGGAACAGTCATAGGGGAGGGGAATAAGGGGAAAAGGGGAGGGAGGGAAGAATGGGAGGACACAAGGGATGGGATAACCATTGAGATGTAACAAGAATAAATTAATAATAAAAAATTTTTAAAAAATAAATAAAACTCCAGTCCCAGGGGATCAAACATCCTCTTCAGAACTCTGCCAGCACCAGGCACACACATGGTGCACATACATACATTCACACACATGTTTCACATACATATTTATGCAGGTAAAATCATCATGCACATAAAGTCAAATATATAAATCATTAAAAGATAGTGTCCCCAAATATACCCTCACTGTTGGTTTAACACATTTTTATTGAAAAATAAAATAATTCATATTGCATCTCATTTTCTATCCCATCCCATGCATCCTCCCCTCCTTCCCTCCCTCCCACTTTCACCCCAATCCCCGTTCCCTATGACTGTGACTGAGAGGGATCTCCTCCCCATGAATATGGTGCTGGGGTATCAAGTCTCTTCTTAGTAGTCTGCTACCCTTCCTCTGAGTGCCATTGGGCCTCCATTATGTATATGTATGGTTTGATGTGTTCTTGTGTGTATGCACATGTGCGTACAGGTGTGCAGATAAGTGTGTGACTGTGTGCATGTGTGTGTGTGCATGCATGTGTGTGCATGTGTGCATGTGTGTGCATGTGCATACAGGGGCATGTGGGCATATGGGCACGCGTGCCTGTGTGTGTGCGCACACACACGCACACGCACACACACATGCACACACCACAGATTGACACTGAGTTTCTTCCTCACTCCACCCTCTTCATTTGTCACTGAAATTGATGGTAGACCTGCCAGGCAACAAGCTCCAGGTATCTTTCTGTTTCTGATGCCCTACATTGAGATCACAGGTACCCACCACCATACCTGGCTTCTTATTTGAATTCTGGTATTCGAAATTAAGTCTTCATGCTTTCACTGCCAATATGTTATTGAGCGATAAATCTCGCCTGCCATCAACATTTTCTTCAAGAGCTGTATAGATGCCCATTACATGAATGTGACATAATTTACTTAATCAGCCCATACTTCTCTTCTTCTTCATAAACAGAGCCCCTGAATTTATCTGTCTCTCACAGAAAACCTTTCTCAACTATGATATTTACCATATTGAAGATTTTCTTTCCCAAAGCACTATTCATCTTCTATCATGAATGTGCTGTTCCGAGAAAATTCATACCCACCCTGGGTCATAACTTTTTCATGTATAATGTAGCTTACATGAATATACTTGTATTTTCTTGAGTCATATTTGTCATAAAGTAAAAATAAAATCCTATTAAAAGCAATTCATAATTGCTTCACCTCTAATAGCAGCCTCTATGGTGGGACTTCTGAAATATCCTCACACATATTTTCCCAGTGGCCCTGGACAGTCTGCGACTGTCCACGGACATAACCCTCCCTCGACTAATACATCAGAAACTAAGTTCTCTTTGTTTTTAACTCAATTTATTGAGGCAGTAGAGCAGATATACGTTACCAATGGGGGCTTTTAAAGAATTTCCAACACTACTGTCACAATTCTTCTGAAGAGAATTTTCTGTGCATGTTATCATACCATGTTAGAAAACTTTCTGTATGAGAACAGAAATATGGCTTTCCATTTTTCTGATAGAGAAATTATTTTACAAATTTAAGGCTATGGCCATGAATGACAAAACTAAATGGACATTTTTTTAATTAATTATCAGTGATTAGTTTGTTTCTGGTTAAGCATTATAGTTCCTACATTTGAAGGTATGAGTTGCTTGCTCAGAATATAAATTTCCATACTACTGCTTTCATTCAGTGAAACAGGCCTATGAGTCATTCATAATCACATATGTAAATGGTCAAACCCAATTAATCACCATTCAACTGCACAGACATTTCAAAGATACTGACTGACTCACTCAGGAGGCAACGGAGTCAATAGCCCTTTGTTACAGTTTGACTACATAAATAGAAAGCAGCAGAAGCATTTCCTTTTCTGTTAAATTTTCTAGAAGTCAATGTTCAAATCATTAAATGGAGTATTAATGCATTAGTTCAAAGTTCTGCAGCTTATGACCAATGAGGTGAATCTTCTAATGTTGTAAAAGGTTTTTTTTCCAGGTAGATTTCTATTGGATTACAGTGAGTGGTGGATAATAATATAGCTACACATCAAATCATCTTTGGGGCTCATAGGATTTTACTGGGTCTTAATAGAGCATATTAAACAAAGCATATTCTAGGGGCTGTAGAGATGGCTCAGTGCAGTGGCTAGGAACAAACACTGCTCTCCCAGAGAACTGGGAGTCTTCTAGTAACTCCAGCTCCAATGGATCCCACACCCTCTTTTAGATTCAGCAGCAACTGTATTCACGTGTGTAAACATGTACATACATACATACATACATACATAATTAAAAACTAAGATAAATCTGAAAATAGTCCATGCTTTAAGGAGTGGATTTTACAGACATTTTTAAATGTATTATTTTGACTTCTCTTCCAGAGTCACACCTTATATCTAAATATGACAAAATAAATAAATAGATATTGGCCTTTGACCCAAAAACTGAACACTCAAAGGTGAAGTCAAATGTGCCATACATTTCTTCTTAAAGCCTTTCTTCCCTGCAGAATCTCAGAGAACACAAAGTGTCTCCCAAACTTGCATCTCTTAGATGACTTGCATTAATATGAAGCTTACTAAAAGAAATGGTAGATTTGCATAGCCTATAAAAGTTTCTACTAGTTTAGAAACTAGCCATGTCATTTGCATGTGGTGTTTAATTACAGACATTGTTCAAACATTCTTAGTATGGTTAAATGTTCAGGCTCCAGTCTGAACTCACACACACAGTTTTAACATCCTGACTGGACCAAATATAAATGTTTGAGCTTAAATGCTATTTATTCAGCTCCAATTTCCTCATCTGTGGAAACAAATGTTTGTTTATTTGGGGGTTGTTTACTTTGGGGGGTGATGCTATTCTTTTGTTTTGGTTGGTTGGTTTTTCAAGACAGGGTTTCTCTGTGTAGCCTTGGCTGTCCTGGACTCACATTGTAGATCAGGCTAGTCTCAAACTCACAGAGATCAACCTGCCTTTGATTCCCCTAGTGCTGGGATTACAGGCATGAACCTTTGTACCCTGCAACAAAGCTGTTTTAACACCAACCCTCAAAGGCTAGAGATGCGGTCCAGTGATAGAGTGCTTGAGAACCTTTTGTGAATTCCTGGCTTCTATCACCAACACCATTAACTAAAAATAAAAAGCCAACCATCATCTGTTTGAGTGATGACTGAGTAAGGTAATTTGAATAAAGAATTCAACAGAATTCTGAGCACTTGGTTGAGTATTTTTGTTGTTATTCTACCTACTGCCTGACATAAAGTGACATTGCCTCGAACACACTCACTGCAATTTCATCAGACCATAAAGTCAATGTTTCCTGGGAGAAAAAGACAGGGCGAACAAAGTGGGAAATGTGGAAGCTGCACAAGTGCTATTCTCTTTGCTCCACACAGATGCCGTTACAGACACAGTACCCAAGAGTCCACATCACATACAAAGGGACACAGAACACTGAGCCATCTTAATATGTACACAGCGGTTCTAGTAGGAACAAGCCTGTAACAAACACCAACAGAAGTTACAGACACACACATTTAAATATCCATTTTCAAGGAAATATTTTTCAAAGATAAATCTCTTTATTGTGCTTTTCTTTTAATAGGATGTAGCCAGGAAGTTTCCAGTAAACCTTCTTCCTCCCTCTCCCAATGCCATGTTCTTAGCTTACCTAGTCACTTCTTCTGTTAAAGAAATAAAAATGAATATATTGCTTTGCAAGGCTCAAAATCATCTCTCCAGCAGAGGGAGCAGAATTTTCAGTTCTGCGAAAAGAAATGCCTCTGACTTACAATGTTCTTTGGATAAAAAAAAAAAATGTGCATAAAAGGCTATATTAAAATGCATCAGTAATAAATTGATATCCAAGTAAACTTGATGGCATGTGCTAAATGCTGACAAAATACTTGGAAGCCCCATGGTTTTCCTGTTTCTAGAGGTAATTTGTAAACTTATATTTAAATACTAAGGAAAATGATTATTTTTCACCTCCCAAAGTATGTATGTATGTATGTATGTATATATACATACATACTTTGGGAGTTAATATATATATATACTTTTGAGATATATAGATATATATACATATATATTATATTTTTAATGATCATCTGTTCTAGAATCTTGGTTTCTTGGATTTTTGTTTTGCTTTTATTTTTATATATCTTTTAGAAACCTAATAATTTAGAATGCTGGAATTCTAAACAGACAGTGGGAAAACATTGATATCCGAATAATAATTCTCAGCCAACATTTCTCTCACAGAAAGACCCAATTTTTTTCTATAATTTTTAAACAGCTTTATAATTTGTAATTAATTAAATAAAGATGTTCTTAATCCTCACTTTTCATGGAGTACTGGGAATAAATTAGTTGTCTTAAGAATTAATTATTTTTTATTCTGAGACATTCTACTAGGCTGAAAAGTGATTATAGGATTTTTATGTTGGCTTCCCTTCTAACAGGAAAGCTGTGCTTAGGTGTACTTAAAGCACTGAGCCTTGAGAAATCCTGAATACATAGCCTGGAACTCAAAGTGGTTTGCCGCACACAGACTTACAGTTCGCACAACAGCACAGACTTCTCCTGAGAAATGCATCACCAAGTGGTTAGTTATTGTGTGAGCACTACAGAAAGCATGCACATAGGCTAACAGGGCCAGGGTCGAACCCAGTAGTCTCAGGAGAACACCTGTGTGTGGGCAGCCAGAGCACTTGAATGCACTCACATAAAAGCACATTATTTCATAACAATAATTTTTAATCATTTATTTTATCTTTCAGATTATATTATTTCTTCCTTCTCTTTTCTCCCTCCAATCGCTCTCATATACTTCTTCTGTGGCCCTTCAAATTTGTGGCATTTTTCACTAATTGTTGCTACATGCAGATAGGTATGTGCATTTAATCTGATCAGTCCTTGTACTGTTATTTGTAAATATGCTTTCAGGGCTGGCCATTTGGTATTGGATAGAAAATTGATGTGCTCTTCCTGTGTTCAGCATCATAACACCAATTTTGAGTAAGACTCTGCAGCATGACTTAGATTCTAGTGTTCATATGAAGGCACTTGGAGACTTTAAGAAAAATGCCTACTGTTGCTAAGATATATTTAACCATAGCAACTCGAAGACCCAAGGAGCCTTGGACCCTGCAGTATTTATTGCTCATTGACTACAGAGGCAGATGGAAAAGGAAATGCAGCTCAATTCTCCATCCAAGTCCATCCTTCAACATGGTAAAATGCAGGTAATGTGATGGAAGTATGATATACATATACAAATGTACATTACAAATGTGTGTGTGTAAAACAAATGATACTGCTTTCTGGGTGTCATCCACATGTCTCCATTTCAAGCCAGCAATGCTGTAAGCCTTGAGCCTTCTAATTCCTTCATTAATATATCAAAACTATCAAGGACTTTATTTCCACCTCCCAATGTCTCCTGAATGTTTCTGTGCTTAGGGGGTGGGGGGAAATGTGTGTGTGTGTGTGTTTCACTGTAATGTATGCAAGTGTGGCCCTTGTACATATGTATGCATGAGTGCAGGCTCCTGTACGTATTTGGGGGCCAGGAGAAGCGAGCAGGTACCATGCCTTATCACTTTCTGCTGTATTCCCTTGAAATGGAGTCTATAGGAGCACAAGCAAGGGCCAGCAATCCCTAAGACTCATCCTGCCCTTGTTTTCTACAGAGCTGAAGCTATGCGTACAGGCTGCCACAGCAGATGTTTCTCCCACGCCTGTCCGTTCACACAGGTGCTGGGAACCAACACAGGCTCTCAAGAATGAGCATAACTCATCCTTTCCCACTTATACATCTTCTTAGTAGAGCTTCCCATTTTTCTACTTTACTATTTTTGAGTGAACTATCTCAGGAACATAGATGAACACACATGTGCATTTCTAAAATGTCAGAATTCTTCAAATAAAAACAAACTTGCAATCTCCATCAATTTTGTTGTTTGTAACTCTCCAAGCACTCCTCACTGCACTCAATATAGGTAACAGTTGGCAATCACAGGCACTTCAGTCCAGCCTTAATTACTAACGTTAACTCTCAAATCACACATTACATTCCACATATTTATATATGTGACATTAACTGTTTGTTCTTGGCAAATGACTCACTAATTTAGTTTTTAACAACTCGTCTTCATTTCATCAACACAATCCAAGTTGGTGTTTCTGTCTTAGCATCATTAATTTGGGGGAGATATTTCTTTGTCTTGGGGAGCTCCCAAGTACTTGGTAGGATATTTAGCAGATTCTGTGTGTGCTTAAGGAGAGCTGTAAACTACCCTCAAGTGTGAGAAACAAAAAATACTCCAGACTTTGCCCAGTAATACTGGGTGAAAAACAAAGACTTACTGTGTCATCTATTGAGAGTCACTACAAGTAAACTACCCAGGGCTGGAGTGATGGCTCAGTCATTAGGGGCCTATATTGCTCTTGCAGAGGATGCAAGTTCAGGCATTCCATCCACGTAGGGTAGCTCAGAAGTACCTATAACAATGGTTCCAGAGAGATTGACATGATCTGCACACCTGTGCTCACATGTGCACATTCCCACACACATATATGCATACCTAAAAATAAAATCCATCTACAAAAACATCTAATCTAACCCATCCATGGTTGCATGCACCAGACAAGAAAAATGTTAGATTCAGCTTTCTCTGTCCCCAGTACTATATCAGGTTTAAGATTGACACACATCTAGATTGGCTTCATTACACTAATAAATTTTGTCCCGTCCACACACTCGAAGATAATTAATATCAATGTGTACTTCCTAAACAACAATAAAAAGGCCAGAACTTTTTTTTAAAACTGACTGTAACCTGTACCACTTTCTGTTAAGGGAATGGATGCCATAGGTTAAGCACAAAGAATGCTGGGAAATGGGAAAACAAGATTCTCACTAAAAGCCATATTACTTAAATTAAATGAATAAACAAACAAGTAATCAACCTTGGAAGAGTATACACAGAATTATTACCAGATTTTGCCATAACCTTTCCCTTTGACCACCAAATTTCTTATTGTCCACTTTTGGCAGGGGGTGGGGGAGCAGATAGGAATATTCCTCTGTTGCCTAAGGACAACAAAAATAAACTCTCTGCTAGCTACTCTACCCTAAGCAAAGCCCAGGATTTCTTCTTATGTTCTAAGAACATTCTCCTGATGAGGAAACCCTCAAGTGAGAGGTGGCTTGCCCCTCTCATTATTTGCACATGTGGCCACAGCTCAGTACAGACAATGGTGCAGAAATAGACCAGTCTCTAGTCCCGAGTCAGTAGAAATGTTTAAATCCTGCCATGCAGGAATTCAGAGATGCCTATTGTGACAAAGCAAAGTAACTTTGTAACTCTGTCAGTGCCCAGCTCCACAGGCCTAATTTTATTCCCTGGGTGGGGGTTCTCCTGGTTCTTAGTCTCTGCCTACATAAAAAGCAGGGAGAAAAGGAAAGTTTGTTCTTCTTTCAGACCCTGCGTTTGCGACATGTTTTCTATTACAGAGGTTTAGGCCTCTGAGATTTAACTGAAAAAAAAAAAAGACAGTGAAGACCAGAGTGTGGCTTCTTCCCTGATGAAAAGTGTCTTGGGTTAGACAACACTAGCATGATTTTTGGAGCATTAAACATGATTTTCTTTTATTACTCATGAACCAATTTGCAGTGACAATCTCCTCCTTTTTCATATTTAATTATGACTTTCTTTGGAATCTTACAGAATAGATTCAAGAGGAAGGGAATTTCTCTAGTCCAGTCTTCACTGTTTATCCTAAGGCTGCCTCCTCACAGCTTCCCTTTTTAATTGCTTCCATTGGAGTAGGACATAGCTACTAATAGCTGTGTTCTTCAAATCTACAAAGGTCTCATTGACTCAGTGCAGTACCTGCAGTTTGGAAATGTGTATAGATAGTGATTTGTTGACTTCCCATTCTTGAGAGTCAAGCTTGCCTCTAGTGAGAATTTAGATATTATCCAGTGGGAGAATACATGCAAGGGGAAGAAATAACATAAAATGACCAGAAGCAAGTGATCACAAAGTAGGCAATAGTAAGTCCATCTTTTAAAGGTCAAGCATTTCCCTAATCACCACATGAAGAAGACTCTCAACCCGGGAACTTCCTGGAGACAAACTCATACTGTATCCAAACCATGGCAACCTGCACCTAACACTGAGGATGTCTCAGGGTTAAATTTATATATATATATATGTTTGTAGGTATACATATCTATGTATGTATGTATATATATAATGATAAAAAGCCTAATGGGTTCAGGTATGGTGGGCTTTGTTCAAAGAAGAGCAAGCAATAAGTGAAATTGTTATAAAAAACATGTATACATAAGGTAAGATTTTCGTATCTCAGAATTTTGTATAAAAGAAAGAAATATTCTTGTTGTATTGCTTAACTTTCATATCAGTCCCATGAAGGAGTTAATCCATCATCAACTTACAAATGATAAAATCAAAATTTGAGGCTTTCTTTTTGATTTTGCACAGCTAGAAAGAGGTGGGACTTAGATGAAGTTCACATCATTCCAGATGTTTGTGTCTTTACTCTTCCCTAGCTATCACTTATAACTCAGACTAAACAAGGAGGAATGGAGGGAGATAGCCTAATCGTGGAAAAACATGAGCAAATGTTGATGAGAAATGAAAAATAGTTGAAAGAAAATTATGGATTTAGGTTGGCTTAGAGGAGGAGGATGGGAATTCATATAGAAAAAAAAGACATACTGAGAGAGTAAAAGGACTTTGACATTGAAAGCATTTTGAGTGGTTCATGACTAATACTTTTTGACTAAGCCTCCATTTTCCCAAATTTCTATACAAAATAAATTTTGGTATAAAAAGCATTTGTTTTGTTAACACTTTAATGCAGCTGTTCTCTATTTTATGAGATATCATTGTTGTATTATCAGACATAATGATTTGCTATTATGTCTTACAACATTAAAAAGTAAATTTGAAGCTTCCTTTGTTCACAAAAAAAATCATAGTGTTCAACATTTTTTCCTTCATTTTTGCTTCTGCTACAGACATTAATGAAACAATGTTCTTTGTTCTTTTTGCAATTTGAGAGAACATATTCGGTCTTAAAGGGTGGAATTGGGCATTCTTTGGTTTCATTATGTTTTATTTTGTTGGTGTTTTGGGCAGTGTTTTGTTGTCATTTGGTTGTTTAGTTGGTTGGCTTCGTTTGCTTTTTGTTTGTTGCTTGCTTCTTGTTTTGTTCATTTCTTCTCTGAGTGCCTTTCTGAAAAGAGGCAACCCTAAGGATGTACAAATGAGTTGACCTTCCTGATAACCATTTAACAAGCTGGGTCCATAATGTTGGATTCACTACAACATGAAGGATTTTAAAAAGAAAATAAAAAGGATATGTGAGGGTCACTTAATTAGATAAATGGATGTTGGTAATTAGACAGTTTGAAGAAAGATAATGTATTTGTCAGATGTATTTAAACCAGCTTATATAATAAATGTCCCCTGAAGATGTTAATTCCTCTTTTACTTAATCGTGATGGGCTCCTGTACATATCCTGATGACATTACAGAATTTCCTGTTCTGTTAATTGGCTGCTCCAAATTTTCTTTTGGTTGCAGAAATGACAGCAACCTCATCCGTGCCTTAATGACTAGCTAAAGAATTCTGACTGGACTGGGTTATTAGCAACAGGAAATAGAGCTTATATAATTGAAATTTATGTTAGACAGAAAGTGAGGAGAAGAAAGGGTGGGAGGTCTAATGGTTGTCTTCCTTGCTATTGGATAGCAAATGCTGAAAAGGAATATGTCTGCTCTAAAATGGTTCATATATCTTGCATAAATAGAATCTCCTTTAAAACCTGTATTTTTGTGCTAGTTTATATTTGTAAGGTAATTTTATAGTGTGTTCAATAAGAACTAATTATCATTAGCCAGTAAAGGTTCTAAATTGTGTATGAATCCTCTACGAAAATCTAAATATAAACCTACTTCTAACCAAGGACATAAAATGTGTTGACAGGGGACATTGATGTTTCTATCAGCCCAGTAACCAAACAATAACATATAATCACAGTCTGTACATTGTAAAAATATGCCACCTGTTTATAACAAATGGTTTATATGCACATATTTATAATTCAAATTGCAGAGGTAAACTTTAACCAGTATAATGACAATAAAGAACAATAAGGAATTTACATGCTCAAAAATGGAAAATAAAGCCGGGCAGTGGTGGCATATGCCTTTAATCCCAGCACTCTGGAAGCAGAAGCAGGCAACAGCTGTGAGTTCAAGTCCAGGACAGCTGGGGCTACATATAAAAACCATGTCTCAAAAAACCAGAGAGAGAGAGAGAGAGAGAGAGAGAGAGAGAGAGAGAGCAAATTTTATATAATTTCAAATGGGAACATGAGTATCAATCCAATTTAGAATCAAATCAGGTCAGATTCAAAAAGAGACAATGCATGTAAAATCACTTGATGCACTTTATAGCCTTGGCAACTGTGAATGAAGTGCCTTGAATCTTGTTGAATTTTAAGAGTGCACATATAAAAATATATGATTTTTATTTCTCAAATTCAATTAAACATATCTTTTAAAATCATTCTGGTAAGATGAGAACTTAGACACAAACTTTTCAGAACTACTCAAGTAATAAAAATAATGACTTGAAGGTTTTTTTAATGCACTGTCATTGAGAGAATGTAGAGGGAAAGTGGAAGCTACAATACTGTAATACTTTTCCAATAAAGCTCAGATTAGACATGACAGGTGGCTGCTAGACTGGGGTAATAAAAGAAAGACAAAATTTTAAAAATTGTCATTACATACATTTATTCATCTTTGTGTGTGTAGTATGGGGCTTACACATGTCTGTTTGTATGTATAAATCAGAGGAAAACTTGAGAGAATCAGTTCTCTCTTTCTTTCCACCACAATGGTCCTGAGAATTGAACTCAGATCTCTAGTCAGGCTTGGCAGCAAGCATCATTACCAATGGAGACATCCTCCAGGCCCAGCCTTTACATACTGGTATTAAAGACCTGTACTACCATACCCAATTCTTTCCCTGTAATACTTGAACAGTGATACTTTTAGATACGTTATTGTTCAATTTATAGTGAATTTTATTCTTTATTTTTATACCATAGTTTTATTGGTATCCTTTTATTGGTTTGGGATTTAGTTTATTGCTTCCTGAGTATTTTGTTTTGTTTTACTATTGTGTTTTGGTTGGTTGGTTGGTCAGTCGGTTGGTTGGTTGGTTAGTTGGTTGGTTAATTAATTGGTTGCTTGGTTGGTTGGTCGCCTGAGCTGGCTTTAAACTCCTCATCCTTCCACCCCTATCTCCTGCATCCCTGCTTATGTGCACACTGGCCC
This sequence comes from Acomys russatus, assembly GCF_903995435.1. NCBI lineage: Eukaryota > Metazoa > Chordata > Mammalia > Rodentia > Muridae > Acomys > Acomys russatus. The sequence continues at coordinate 54,763,297 of NC_067154.1, forward strand.
TGACCTATTCTGTTTGTTTTCTCTGTCTTTCTTCCTTTTGTTTTCCTTGGAATTTCTCCTGAAGGAAAACTCTGTCAATTCTGTGGTGCTACAGAGAGAATATAACCTAAAGAGAGCCAGTCGAGCTGTCAAAATGCTACAGGGAGAGAATTTGACCCTAACCAGACAATAAGAAAGAGGCAGAGAGTCTGCCTGCTGGAGGAAAACCTCTCGGCAGTATTTATCCCTACAGCAGCAAGCACAAACCCTGAAGAAGGTAGGACTCCCTTGCTACCATGCAGAGACTCTGCTTGAGAATGACAAAATGAAGTCTTATTAATATGTGGAGATTTCTGATGACTGTAGTAAGTTACCCACCAGTGAGGCATTTTGATGGTCATATGTTGCAGCAGCTTCCGCTTCCTCCTCTGATGCTCAAACCAGTTTGAATTGAACCTCAGTTTCCCCTCAGCCGACACATGTGTCATTCGTAAGCAATGTCTTCTGGTCTTTTCCTTCCACCTTTTAAGTCAACTTAAAATATGAGTCTCAAAAATATACATGATCCACACTCGTGAAGGACTGACTTCTTAATGAATAGAGAAGAACAGTCAACACACTGACAAGGGAATGTCAGATCCTAGGATTACAGTCAGAAAAACAAGAGAGGCTAGAATTCTACCTCAGTGTTAAATATAAAACATGATTAGTTCTGTTCAGCAATGCATTTGTGGTTTCTATCCATTCAGTTTTCTTTTCTCTACTGATGTTCAGCTTAATCATTCTGATACTGGCAGCTCATGATTGAAATCTGCAGCAATGTTGTGGACTTTGGGCCTGGATTGTCATCCACCTATTTGCACAGAACTATCTCACACTGTCGGGAGCCACATGCTTATGGCAGTGAGGTTTCTTGTGAACATGGACTTATAATTTTATTTTTCAAGGTTTTATATGATATGTTTTTAATCACATTCTTTCCCCTCCCCCAATTCTTCCAAGACCCTGCTTCCTCCCTAGTCGCCCAACTTCATGTTCATTTTCTCTGTTAAAAGAAAACAGAAAACAGAACAAAAAGTCAGTTTTTTGTTGGCTGACTACTTCTGAGACTGAGGTCTAGCCTGGAGTATGACTAAAACCCCCACTGTCTTGTGATTATGTTGATAATATATTATTGAGTTACTTTCCATGTTGAAGAATGAGAAGATAGCACAAGTGAGCTGCTGAATCCTAAGCCATTCTTTCAAGTATTTCCTGGGGAACCTCAGAACTGGGCAAGGGAATTATCAGTGGTATTTTCCTATGGACCAAATAGTGAGGAAGATTGGTTTCAACCAGATTTATATGGAAAGGGGAAAAACACAAAGAACACACAAATGGTCTCCCTTTGTGTTACTTTTCATGCACTATGCTCCAGTTCGGTTGTTCTCAGGAGTCAGTGGTTAACCTGACCCTGTGTTTTAAAAATCAAAGTGCCATAAAGCCCACTCCATTCTTATTTATAGAAAGCCTTAGTTGCTTTCTATTAATTTCAACAAAAGAAATGAATAACTATTGATGGGAATGGTCCTATTAGAGTACTTAACAGAATACATAAAGTAAATTTTAGAGTCTGTTAAGATGGATATTTAGAAGCTGAATTCAGCAAACACATTTGGAGTTGTAAGAAATAAACAAACTTCCATGAATGGAAACTTCCTAGCAAGATACAAGTATTAAATAATTAGCCTAAGAATATCAGGAATAAAATCTTAAAAACATGGACAAGCAGATCATAGTCACATTATTCACAATAACAAAAGAGGCCGCTACATACCATCTGTATGTTCAGTGTCCATCGCGGAATTCACCAGACCTTGAAAACTACATATCACTCTTATGCTATAAAGCTTGCAATGATGGGCTGGGAAATAGCTAGTCTGTAAAGTGCTTGTTCCTCAAACAGAAGGGCCCAAGTTCAATTCCCCAGAACCCACATAAAAAGCCAGACAGAGTGGTGTGTGCTTGCAATCCCAGCACTGGATAGAAGGAGACATGAGGCTCCAGCTCCAGGACTCACTGTTATCAGTCAGCCTGGACTAATTGCTGTTGTTTGACAGTTTTCCTGGGGACACACAAACAGATATCTATTCACTAAGATCAGAGACTATGACAGAGCAAAGTCCAACTGACGAGCTAATGAGTTTTCTTTGGGTTACTTATAGCAATATGAGCGAGGGGTTCCTTACAGGAGGGAAATGACTCAAAGACAGCATTTGTGACAGCCTAGCAGACAACCTGCAGGCAGCCAACAGGCTGGCCAGTGCCATCTTACAGTAGCTCGGTTGGGCGGATAGTGTTCTGCATAGCTCCCTTGGTCTTTCTCTCTTTGGGGTGGCTCGGTTGGTCTGAGAATGCCTCTCAGCTGTCCTTACTGAAGATTTATGCTGGAGGAAGAAGGGACCTGGTGTATCTGATCAGCTTTAGGGACTTGGTAAAGTTTTTTAATTCTTTACTCCCTGCGCTTAATGTTCTCCCCTGCAGGGCCAAGCATTTCCCCTTGCATCCTGCATTTTAGAGAGCTTGCATCCAAGATGAAGATTTCTCTTAGAGAAAAATCACTACCCAATTGCTAAGTGCCAGACCCTGGTGAAACACCCTTTCTCGAAACACACACGGGTAGTTCCTGGGATATCACATCCAAAGATGACCCTGGCTTCCACACACATGCTAATATACTTGAACAAGCAAGTACACACACACACACATACACACCTACACATATACACACACATACACACACATAAGCGCACACATGCAGAGAGAGAGAGAGAGAGAGAGAGATTCACAATGTTACTCATATGTTACTCATTTTATTATATATGTTATCCAAATCTCAAAATTTTTCAATAGAAAGATTAAAGGAATATAAATTATTTTATGAATTATTTCACTTTCACAAGTAAGTCTATTGCATACATATGTGTGAATTGAAAAATACTAAATAGACATAAACAGTATGGCAATTATTGTTTCTGTGTTGATTATCCTTTTTTTAAAAATTTGATTGATGACATTATTTCTAACAAGCATATACTATGTCATTAGATAAATTGAAGCTAAATTTTGAAGAAAAAGAAAAAGAGGTTTTGTTTAGTTGGGTTTTTTTTTTCATTTGTTTGTTTGTTTTGGTTTTGGTTTAGTTTGGTTGTCATATAAGTATATGACCAGAAGGAAGAAATTTGTATAATGAGAAAAAGGTCATAGAGACTCGAACACTGGGAAATCAAGATGCAGTACAGCCAAAGCTGGATCTTGAGACAGTGGGATGCTCCCTGGTTTCTGGGTGATGGGAAATAACTACTTAGGACTCACATTCTCTTTGCAAATCGGAAAGTAAGTGTGGCAGTGTCCCAGCAAAAGAAACTCAGGCCTAGTGGGACCATTTCATTACCAAAGAGACTAAAGAAATGTTTTTACCTTATCTTCCTTGGAGGGGGTTGCGGGGGGTGACAGAGATGCTTTGCAGCATAGTCTAGAGCAATCTCATTTGCTTTAAAGCCGTTTAACAATTCATCATTCACCCTGTGCAAAACTTCCATTTGCCCCTGTGTCCCCGTGTCCTCTTCCTGACCCTGCTGTGCGCTGCAGTCTCCAATAGGCATCAAAGCAAGGGCCTCCTCATCGCTCCTGTGGCTGCTGCCTGACAGCAGGGCTAGCAGGCAGGAGAAGGAAGGAGCGACAGGAGTGTTCATTCCACAGACATCCTCTCCCACCTACTGAGAAAGGACTCCTTTCTCTCCCTTCAAACATAGGGACGGGGCAGGGGACGGAGGTGGGGGACGCATGCTACCTCCCACCCCATACTGCTTGCTTGGGAGCCCTGACTTTCCGCACCTTAGAAAATAGCCCTTTTATTCAACTATCCTACAATTACCCAGTGGGGCATGCCATCTGTTTCCTGCTAATACAAAAGCTTATCTGTAAAACAGATTGAGTGGTCTACACCCGGTTCTTTCTAAAGAAAAGAAAACTCATTAAATATTATTTCATCAGCTTCCTGGTGGCGCAGGAGATACGGTTATGAATGGTCTGCAGCAGACCTGGTCAGTACTCTGTGTTGCCTACACTTCCACTCCTTTCTGTACTTTTCATTTCCAAACCCCAGTACCTGCTATCTTTGCTCCTATATTGCTATATTTACCTCCATCTGCCAGAAACCCTATGTCTATGAGCCGGAAAAGCCAAAACAGTGCCTAAAAACATATACCTCCCGATTACTCCCTAGCAGCCACAGACCAGTAGTAGATAGTGTCTATCTGTATATATTTCAGGCCTCTCATCTTTGGTAGGGACAAATACACACTGCACCTAGATCCACCCTGCTGGCTTAAACTTGGACTGGCTGTTTCGTCTGCACCGAAGTGGCACGGTATGCTTCCATGGGTTTCTCCCCTGCCCTCCGCTTTCCCTTCTCTTTCCCATCCTCATTCATCGACCTGTTTCTCCTTCTTAGATCCTGAGTCAGCTCTTGTTTTCAATTCCCCATCTCAAGGCATCCCAAATTTAAATCAGCAACCACATGACAGGCATTAGAAAATAAGCCTTAACATATAAGAATATATAAATATTTTTATTTTCTGTAAGCAAATACTCGTGTCTGAAAAGAAATTCATGTCAGATCGATGTTTTGTGATCAACTGGGAATTCATATCATCCCCATTAAGCCCTGTGAGAATTTCCTGAAGGACAATGCCCTAGGACGGATTCACTCACTTTCTTGGGTATCTTTTAAATCCTGAGGTAAGAGATTATAAAAGTGTGAGCTAGGGTGAGGTCACCTTGTCCCTTAGGGTTAGGCTGTAAAGAGCAGCAAGTGGGGCATGCAATCGTCCCAGTCTTATAGAAATGCAGGACCGGAAGAAGGACCAGTGCTCAGCAGCGACTGTCCTTGCTGGTGGCCATTTTTACAAGCGGGGTGGGAGTGAGGAAGTTCACAGCTGATGGATCTCTCATGTCTGCTCCAGAGAACAGGGATCTCTGTAAAGTCAGAGCAATGGATGGAAACGAGACCAGAAAGACACGGTTCGTTATTTCTCTGTTTCAGCCTTTTACTTTGATAAGTGAGGTGACCAAGTCGGAAGACGTTAGATGGCTCTCACAAATCCATTCAACTGACTGCTGGGAGGTCAGGGGCTCAGCCTCAGGTGTCAAGCTTCTGAGTAAGTTAGCAGCCTGGACAACACTACTCATGCTCCGATGAGATTATTTTTAAAACCTTCCACAATTCTATGATACACTCTCTTGATTTTTCTCAGATTATATTTTTTTTTTGCAATTATATCAGAAAACTATAGGAAGTTAACATAATTTCCAGTGTAGATTGCAGTTAGTTATTTGCAAAATCATTAGAAAGTTTATATCCATTGTACACTTGATTTTAAAAATAAGAGAAGAAAAAAATAATCCAAAAGCAAGCAACAGAGTCCATGTCAGAGACAATTGGGCTCCACTTGCTAGGGAACCCACATGGTATCTTGCCTGGCTGGCCTCTGTGGAAGAGGATGCACTTAGTCCGAAGAGAAGGGGAGGGGCAAAGGGGAAAGAAGATGGGAGTGTGGGACAGGGTGGAGTGGAGGGAAGGAGCCGAAATCAAGATGTAAAACTGAATAAATAAATGATAAATAAAATAAAATAAAAACTAGGAAAAGGAAATACAGATCATTTTCTTTCCCACCAAACCTCCAGGAAGGGACTCAAAAAGCCAACAGTTTTGAGGACGTTTAACATTTTAAAAAATCATATTTTAAAACAAAAATGTAGGGCATTGATTCAGATCAACAAAACAATATGAAATAGTGAAACAGTAAATGTCTTCCATGGCCTATTTTGTTTATTTATTGAGAGGAAACGATATTTTCCCTGCTTTAATTTCTAAGCTATATCTCAGTTTCGAATAAATTAAGTAAAAGAATAATCTCATTCTTTCAATACCTTCGGAAAATAGTACAGAGGTAAACAACTATTTCAGAAAGACAGTTGGATAAATCTATGTCTCTAAATCATTTCCTGCGGTACATAGTGGTTGTAATTCTTAAAATCTTAATAATAAGCAAGCACAAGGTCTATAGATGAGTTCTTCTTCTGAGCGGGCATCTGTTATAAAGAATAATGCATAGGACTTGTTTGTGACCTGGCTAATTGTGACATACTTGCAAATACTAATTTAAGATGTGTGCGCAAGTCTAAGTGTACAAAAGCAAGAATATAATGCATTTGAAAATGAACTCTTAATTACATATTTCAAATGGATTTTACAAATATATTTAAAAGATATCAAACCATCTATCTGGTGCTATCTCAGAAAAATGGGAATAGGGCTTCCTCAAGACCCAGCTATTCCACTCCTTGGAATATACCCAGAAGATGCTCCAGCACACAACAAGAAAATTTGCTCAACCATGTTCATAGCAGCCTTATTCATAATAGCCAGAACATGGAAACAGCCTAAGTGTCCCTCAGTAGAAGAGTGGATAAAGAAACTGTGGTACATATACACTATGGAATACTACTCAGCTATTAAAAACAAGGAATTCCCAAAATTTGTGGATAAATGGATTGAACTAGAAATGATCATAATGAGTGAGTTAACCCAGAAGCAGAAAGAATCAAATGGTATATACTCACTTATATCTGCATACTAGCCCAAGGGGCATGTCCCACGAAAGCCTTCACTTACCAAGAAACTGGGACAGAGGGGAAGGCATCCTATTGGAACTCTAAATGAGAGACGCATGGGAGAACAGCAAAATAAAAGGATCCAGAGGGTCCTAGAAATCTACAAGTAGAACAATATGATAGGCAGATTTGGGCCCAGGGGTCCAGCTCAAACTAAGGCACCAGCCAAGGACAATACAGGAGGTAAACTTTAAACCCCTACCCAGATCTAGCCAATGGTCAGAATATTCTCCACAGTTGAGTGGAGAGTGTGATACGACTTTCTCACGTACTCTGGTGCCTCACATTTGACCATGTCCCCTGGAGGGGGAGACCTGGTGGCACTCAGAGGAAGGACAGCAAGCAGCCAAGAAGAGACTTGATACCCTATGAGAATATATAGGGGGACATAATCCCCCTCAGGAACAGTCATAGGGGAGGGGAATAATGGGAAAATGGGGGGGGAGGAATGGGAGGATACAAGGGATGGGATAAACATTGAGATGTAACAAGAATAAATTAATAAAAAAAAAAGAAAAAAAAAAGATATCAAACCATTGCATATCTTGATTGGTTTGAATAGCAATTTTTAAAGCTTCATTTCCAAGAGAACTAGGCCACTATTAATAGATTTTTAATCACTTATAAATTAAAATGCAGAAATGTTATACTGTCCTGTGATAAGCCTACACATTCTATTTCTGTAATATTTGCTTCTACCTACATAAGAAGTAACATTATTTGTTAGAAAGTGGGAGCAATTATAAATGCAGAGAAAATGATAGCACATAGAAAGCCATTCCTCATAATTAGAGCTCCTCTTCGGAAATTTCATACTTTTGTTCCTTTGTTATACACATAAAACTGCTTTGAAATGAATCTTGAGTGTCTCTTTCCATGTTAATCCTATTAGCCAACCTGAGGCAAATGGGAAAGTTCAAACCTAAATCCACCACTCAACAACCACATTAGGCAGGTCACGTCACACTGCCCTAAACTTCCTCATTTGTAGAATGTACATGTTAATAATAAATATCCTTTTTTCACTGCATTGCTGTAAGAATTAGTATGATTTGATACACAGAAGCAATGAAACCAATTCTAATCCAGTTACAGTAAGTGCATATTTACTCTTATTCTCTGCTCACAAATGATGACCAAGGAACATCTCATGAGCTAAATTTTCACCCAGAATAAAGCAACCCACAGCAAGCCCAATCAAACTGTGAGGCTCTTCTCACGTTTAGTGGCTATGCAGGACCTTAGACAGTACCTAACTCAACTGCTCCTAAGCCAGAACCCAGGAGGAAGCCATTCTCATTGTGCCGTTGGAGTGGCTCTGTGACCAGGTGCTCCTTCAGCCATCAGCACCTCTTGGTCTGGAGTCAGTTCATAGCACTTGTGCTAAGGTCCTTTTGCAAACAAAAGGACATGCTGATACATACTAAAATGGAATCAGCCACTTAGAACTGGATGGGAAATTAAAATAATGAGTACCTACTGACACTTTAATATCGCTTTTATAATTTTCAGATTACTCACCTAGTTTTAGAAATGCTGCGGGCTATATCCAATAAGAACAAACTTGCCAACAGATGAGACCTGCAGGTCTCTATGAGTAGGTGGGAATTGCCTACTTAATTCTTTTTAGAGGCTACTATCCCTCTGTCTTGTATACCTTTGTCATAGTGCCATCAATAGCATTTTAAAACAAGAGTTTTCAACTTCAGGGTATATGTGGTAATGTGTTTAGCTTTTGAAGTCACTGACAAAGAAGATCTAATAATGTTCCATGTTATGACACTTCCATTATACCACAAAACAAAGACTTTCTTCCTTTAAAAAAATGTGATTCAGTGCTTCAAAGAGAACACTTCTATACAGCTAACACTGAAGGGTTCGTTTTCACTGTGTGCAGAGTGCAAACCGCAGAACAGGAGTGAGGCTAGCTCTGTCGGTGACACAATTAGAGACTGTGGCATGGGGTTACCAGGGCAGACACTACTGCTATGTAACCTTGACCTGTTACAGTCAGAGGTACAGGAAAAATACAAAAACCGCTGTTGTACAGTGAGATGGTTACTTCACTGCCTTTAGAAAATTCACAGCACATCAGTGCTACTTTGAGTTCCAGGGTCTGGGTTAACACACTCAGGGTGTGTGCTATGAAGCGAATGATGCCTGGAAAACAGACAGTAATTTACTCAGTACCTCTTGGCAGTGACTAGGTGGCAGTGGACAGCATTCCTTTTTTTTTTTTTTTTTTTTTTTCCTTTCCAAAATCAGATTAGACAAAATCAGCTGTTAGGATGATTGACATGCGGACAGTCTTATTGATGAAGGCTAGCTTGGAGGATACATGGCACATTTGCTAACAGATTGCTGATGACTGATGTTGATTTTCACACTCCTGAGATGTGGGCAGTAGACAAGCCAGCTCCCACCATTCATCGTGAGCACAGAGCAGACTGCCTTTTCTTCACAGTCATACACAACACAGAAATGAGAAAAAGCAAACAGACACTTCAATTCTTTTTCTTTAGTGATCAATTAAAGACCCACTGTTCTCTACAGGGGAGGAGTGTGTCCATCTAGCATGAGATACACATTTGTTCCTTCAATGACTTTGGAGCATGAGTTGGGATATTTTGCCACTTACTTGGTGAACATTAATGCTAGGCAATCTCCATGGCATGCTATAGTCAAAGCCAAGCAAATTATCCTCTTTCTTAAGTACAGTTCTGAACATTAATTCTATGATAGATATTTATTCTAAGCATGATAGATATTTATTCTAAGCTCTTTAGCTCCTTTTAAAAGACCTTAAATTGGCTTCTTTTTTTGTTGATGTTGTTGTTTTGTTTTGTTTTGTTTTGTTTTGTTTTGTTTTCTTTTTCAAGACAGAGTTCCTCTGTGTAGCCTTGGATATCCTGGATTTGCCTTAGCTATCCTGGACTCATTTTGTAGACCAGGCTCACCTCTGAAATCTCATGGACCCTCCTGCCTCTGACTCCCAAATGCTGGGATTACAAGCATGTGCCACCACACCCAGCTGAAGTTGGCCATTTGGTAGACACCTCTCAGACCATTTCCTTGTGGCTGGTTGCCTTGGGCAGAAAGCTGTCAATTAGATAGCCCCCTCTTTTGACTGTTGGCTGGACTGTAATCAAAAGAGCCCCAAAGCTAGCTATGAAGACTACTGAAATCATTACCACTTCTGAATCCACTTCTGCTGCAGGAGGCCTTGGTCCAGTCCAGGTTGCACCAGAAAGCCTGCAAACAGCTCCTGGAAAATCCCACTTCTCCTGAAAAGCTTCAGTGACCTCTTGACAACCCTACCTTTCCAGTAGCTATTCTCACTTAAACCGAAGAAGAGCACTTCCCCTAGTGACTTAACAAAAGTGGATGAACTGAAGGATCTAGATTCTCCATACATGTAAGGCTGTCACAGTAGAAATGGAAACTGGCATATATGTGCCATGTCCCTTTTATTCTAGCTATATAAGCAGCCTGGCAGCCTTTTTGGTCTTCTTAGCCACTACAGTCTTCTTTCTGGTACACTAACTCTCCAAAACGTTTTTTCCTTGGCTACTTTGACCTGTATTGTTAGTAGACTTGGCCAAAGTGGTTGCATGAAGAACAAAGGAAGTAAGGCTGGAGATGGCTTAGTTGTTAAGAGTGCTTGCTGTACTATTATGGGGAATGGAGCTTGTGTTACAGTATAAATGCCTGGAATTCCAGCCCCAAGGGACCCAATTCCTTCCTCTGGTCTCTACAGGCACTCACAGACATGTAAATAAAATAAATAAATAAAATAAAATAATAATAAAATGATTCATTTTACTCATCATGAAAGAAAAATGCAATTATTGTCATTATTTCCTATAACCTCATATTATCAAGTCATAATATTTCTGCTGCAGAAGGTTTAATATACCAACTTGGGTGTCTATAATAAAGCAACAAATGTGAGCACCCACTGACAACAGAATTGAAAATAAGTAATCTGATAGGCTTTTAAAAGCCTGAAAGAACACCATCATATTTAATTTATATGCATAATTTGTTAGTGATCTAGCATCCTATTTGAAAGAAATGTTATGTATTTTCAAAGAATATAACTCAAATATAAAAGAAAATGCTAGTAAAAGCTATGCAATTCAATTGTCATCTTATTTAGTTTATTTTGCTTTATTAAGCACAGCTTATCTGGCCCTTTAGACACCAATTCTTTATCAAGGGTGCCAGCTTCAGGAATGATGGATAATGTGTCTGCATATCTCTTGTTTAAATTCCCACTGTTCTCTTTGAAAGCTTCTAAAAGATAATTCGAGGCAATCTTATGCCCTCTGATGTGAAAGGTTTTTAGAGGAACTAATATTTATATGCTTTGCCAAGTTCTCACAAACCTCAGCTATATCAGTCTGTGTGAAGTCAATACAGATTATTAAGCCATCTATATTCTATTTATAAGGTCAAATGAAAATGTGAAGGAATTCTTAGGCTATATGGAAAAGTTGCAAAGTATATGCAAAGAAATGTTGGGTCACTTTTCTTGAGCTTTGAACAAATACCAAAGGAGTCAAGCACAGTCATTATGCCGACATTAAATAAGCAGGGAAAACTCCAAGCATTTGAGACCCACATTCTTCCCCCAGCCTCTTTGAGAAGTGGAATCTACTGGGAATGCAGCTTGGAATTCCCCTCCCCCATGCCAAGACAAGTTTCCAGTTTGATTTTCTCAGCAGCAAACTAATCAGGCTTAATTATTCCCAGCTGTGATGCTTTCTCTCCCAAGGGTCGCTTCCTGCTGATGCCCAAGTAGTAGAGAGTCGTGCAATTTTGTTAAACTCCAATAAATACATAGCGCTTTGTAAAACCTAATTCACTCACAAGATTTCCAGCACTGTGATTATCAAGCAAAGGAGCACGGACGAAACCCACTCTTCTTCAAAAAGGAAACAAGATGGCGGGGTCTTTACAGTCCTATTTTCTACCATTAGAGCTTTAATGGAACAGTTCGTGTATTTTTATTAGCTATGTGCATCTGTATATGTACTTATGTATCTATAGAAATACATAAATACTAAATTAATTGGTATATTTAAATATTTTTCACATGGAAAATTATTTCATTACGCTCCTCTCTCTCTCTCTGAGATTTCAATATTTATCCCCTCAATTACCTCTCTCCAAACTTTTTTTTACACTCCTCCTTGCTCACTTTCAAATTTGTTGGCTTATTTTCATTAATTATTCTATATGCTATGGGTCTATCACTGTGTGGATATATGTATATATCCCTAAACATATAAATATAACACTTAGTCGGTATAAAGTTACTTGTAAAAATTGATACAGGAAAAAGAGATGCAATAATTTTGGTTGGGTGATGGTGTCTTAAAACAAACCATGTCATGCTAACACCAATAAAGTGAGTCAAAATAGCAAATTTGGCCCATCAAATCTTCATAATATTAAATATGTGGCTCCTGTTTCTCAAAAACTATCTTTTCTTACATTATTTAATCATAGTTATCAGAAAAACATTTAAAATTATTACCTGAAAAGAACATTAGTATTTTCATCTTTCCTAGTTCATTTATGGTATAAACTCAATTATTCAGTTCATATTAATGAGTCAAAACTCCATTAATTATATTCTGTAAAGATTAAAAAAACAACAACAACAAATGCATGATTAGAAAAAATTACAATTAAGATGATTTAGGATGTGGATACAGGCTTTTCTTTTATTAATGAATTGCCATCTGGGGCTTGAGCAATACACTTTGCTACTGTGAGGAAAGGTGAGCATAGCAAAGTCAGAGCTTCACCACTCTAAAACATGTTCCCATTGGCAGAAAAGGAGCAAGTCCTAGGCCTATGAGAAGTTTTGCAAAAGGTCATCAGAAAACCACACCAGGACTTATTTTACCTAAGGTCTCCACAAGATCACAGCCCTTTACCACACACCATGGTCCATCTGTGCCACAGAACTGCTTACATAGCATCGGTGCACTTTATGATGCTAAGTGCCAACCTATGTAAGTCACTATAGAACTTAATTAAAATAAGAAGAAAAACTAATTTTGATTAAAATATTCATCCATAGTCAGGAATGTGTGGAGATTGTTTTTAGTGTCATTTTTACTTCTGAAAGTTATTCCATAAATAATAACATACGGGCACAAAGTTGAACATGTGCCATTTTCATCCTAATCTTCATGCAAAAACAAAACAATTTTTATGTTGTTATGAGGTGGGCACCAGGCATGGGCACTAAAAGTCTTTATTCCAGCTAGCTGGGATGACACTCAGGTATTCAGACCTAAGGGTAGCACTAGTGTACAGAACACCAGACTTGTGAATGCAGAACCTGAGTCCTGGCATCCTGCTCAGCAGCTGCACAGCAGGGTTTCACATAAGTAAGCAATTTGACAGGAGCTAAGATTAGGAGTTAGCTGGACAAGGCAGTCGCTGCAAGCAGGCCATTTAACAGAAGCTAGGACAAGTTAGCTAGGGCGCCTTGACCTTGTGTTCCTAGAATAGAGTTCTGTGAGTTTTCCACAAGAATCTCCATTAAGGAGATCAAATTTTAGTTACACCTGAAATGACCTCAGCAAGAATACAAGATTGAGGAACCACTGCACTGTCTGGCTCTGTTACAGTGTGGAATGACATTTCTAGCACTAAGTACAAAGAGCGCGACCGCTATGGAAAGGATGGAGGCAGGAAAGTATGCAGTAGTTGTTTTCAAGGGGCGGGACACAAGACAGTAACATTAGTGTCCTTAATGATATAGGATAATTTCCCCCAAAGTCTTGCTGAGTTCTAGACTATACAAGAAACAAGCAATAAAGCTAAGCCAGGAACCTCTGGGAAACATACCAAAAAAGATAGGTAAGTGGCAAGTGAGTGTGCAAAAAGCCGGGCTACACCATGGGAATGCCATAAGTAGTCTCACTACACACTTTTAGACTGGCCGAAGTCCAGAGCAATGACAATGCCAAATGCAACAACAAGGATAACAGCAGCTCATACAGCACAAGTTTTCTACTGATATGTAAGAATTCACTAGGTACAGAGAGACACTGTAGAATACACTGTGATCTCAGCACTGGGGAGACATAGGTGAGGTTGAGGCAAACTGAGTTACATAGTAAAAGCCTGTGTTTAAAGAGAAGAATTTGAAAACTGACACTCATAATAAGACAAATATGAGAATTCACAGTAATATCTTAGCATTTGACAGCTTCAAGGTAATTCTGAGCAGTGTTTTAAGATATCCAACATTCAAGTACTTTCTGAAAGGCGCGCGCACACACACACACACACACACACACACACACACACAAAGCAATGTTGCTGAAGGGACTGGAAACTAACTTTATTTTTTGCTAAATATTTTATGAATTAGGACACTTCCTTGCCAAAAGCCTCAGAGTCTACTGTCTATCCACCTGTCTGAAACTTACACTTTGCAAGATACAAAAATAGGAGCGAAGTCAAGTTTTCAGGGCAGGCAAATCAATGTAGAGCGCTGTTGGAGAAGCATATTAAATTCCAGCTCAAGGTTAGGTCAGGCTGGTAGAAAACAAAGGCGCATGACCCCTGCAAATACACTCTTGCAATCACTAGTCCACAAACAAGGGAAGCCCAGCAGGGAAACTTATTAAGGATACTCTTTGCTGGCATTTTAGTGCACTGCTTTTAACACTCAATTTTTTAATATATATTTATATTATTACACACATATACAAAAACTACCTACAGAAAGAAGAATCATGAAACAATAAGAAAGTATATAAATGTTTCACTTATATAGAGTTTTGGCTATTTGTATTTGGCAGCCTTCAAGAAAACATCTTTCCTATCTTGGTACATCTAAAATTCTGACTGTAAATCAATATCTATCACATCTCATCATTATCAACTTAAAACATCTATCTAGACCTAAAAACATCTTAACCCCTAAACAACTAAGCTTAATTATGAAACTAAACTATCTGGTCTTCAACCCCATCGGAGACTTGAGAAATAATAAAATTAATTACCTGAGTATACAGGGAATGCAGGCATGCAGCTTCCCAAAGGAGAAGATGACAGAGACAGTTTGCTGCCTGAACAGTCACCCAAAACTCTCTATAACATTGGAGCATCTTCTTCATTCAGCCTTCTGGCATAGTATATCTGACAGACATATTTGTGAGGCAGGAACTATTGGGGACTTGCTTACTGTGTCTTAGCAGAATTTGCCAGTTGACTCTGCCTGCATCCAAGCTTGCCCATTTTCAGACAGAATTCTGTCTATGGTAGAAATGAGGACATTTTGCTCAGTGGCTTTTCACACTCATTTTTCTCCTACTTGCATGGGCTGTAGTCCAAAGACCAGCAATTTCAACGTAAACAATGATCACAAAAAGGGGACTCGGGACCTTTGAAAACAATCACACTTTCCTATCTCAGTCTTCCCTTTGTAAGTCTGTACTCTTCTTATTCCTTTAGGACATTTAGTTCCATTACTTATATATTTCCCTTTACCTCAGTTTAGGGGAAAGAGTGATTATTCATGATAGGTTAAAGTCAACATTAAGAAAAAAATAAGCTCTCAGTGCCTTTAAAAGTTTTATTCACTGTTTATATCACTTGGCTTCAGGCTTCAGGCATGGTTCAGGGGACTGGTGTTCTCCACAGTGGCTCTGCGTTGTACCTCTGTAGCTACATTTGTTTCCACAACCACGGGATGCTGATGTGAGCGGTGCAGGGTGGGACAGAATATCCCAATTAAAGTCTTCCTCCCATAACAAGTGTGAGACACGTCACTTGATTTTTATTCTTAAGAGATGAGTTTCTCTTATCTCTTGCAGTCTTGTCCTAACAGAAGACAAAAGGAAACCATTTGTTAAATAAAACACATGTTAGATAACTAAGGCTTTAAACCAGTTGCCCAAACTATAGCACCGCTTGACCTTATAAATATAAAGGTGAAAAAATTAATAAATAAAATAAACCCTAAGTAATGAAGAGAAATCGGGGTCTGCTTCATTAATGAGTCAATTTGACTTTCCCTCATAGAAAGCTGAGTCTATAGAATCCTGAAGCCATCCTTAACTCAGTGAAAGTCACTTAACATGTCAATTGTGAGCAGACTGAAGGGCAGCCCCATATGACTGACTCTACTCCCTTCCGTTTCTACATGCCACATCAGAGTTCAGAACAGTGTGTTCATGTTTGACTCAAGTTGAACATCCAAATATGTTTGGCGAGTTACCTGTGGCTGGAAGTGTGCAGTTTCTGAGTGAGCACTTTAAATGCCCAGTTCTACTTACTCATCCCACCTCAGATTACAATTAAATGTTGGTATTTTAGATGAGATCTCCCTGTAATGTTAGTGTGTGATCCAAGCTAAATACACATTAAAAAAGTCAATTTTTTGGAAGGTTCTTGAACTCACCAACTCTCCTAATCCTGGGCTATTCCCAATGCCACTAATTTTAACCTGATTAGATCTAGGAGAACATAAAACCTAATTTCTGGTACTTCTGGTGTAACTGTGATTATGATCCTCAAGTATGTGGGAAAATATAAAATCAAAACTTCACAGATCCTGCAGAGACAATTTTGTAAACTGTAGCTGTGCTACTGTGGATCGCATAGTAAACCATGGTGAAATGTTAAAGTAATCTCGGAGAAGAAGCTGCTTGTCTACAGATGTCATCACACAAAATCACTGCTTACGATCATGCCAAGCAAAGACTACTTTTACTTCTTACATTAGGCTAGAGATGAAACTAAAAGCCATGCCCTAGTATAAAAGAGACTAAACAACTGGAAGACTTTCTACCTCAAGGACTGAACTTTCGGAAGCCATGTTATAAGAATGAATGAAAACCATGCTGAAGAGAAATGTACAAATGATTTAGGGAACAGTTACATTATGGAAAAAGCTATATGTTTAATAACTACTAAATCCATCCTTAACAACTAAATATATCAACTCCAAAGGAGCAGGAGATGCAAGGGGTGAATTTTTCCTTAAATTTTGCGTTAAATTGAGGAAGTAAAACAGTAAAATATTTGAAACTTACTAATAAACAATCTGCCTACTTGATTAAAAGCTTATATTATAAAATTTAGAATTATTTTATTAATCTGTTGAACTATCTACAACCACAGACTATCTTTTTGTTGGTGGTGATTATTTATTTGTTTGTTTGTTTGTTTGTTTATTATTTATTATTTATTTATTTATTGTTTATTTATTTATTTATTAGGGATGGAAAAGGTACACACATGTCATAGGGGGTATGAGGACAACTTGTAGAAGTTGGTTTTCTCATTCTGTAATGTAGTTCCCAGGGATCAAATTTAGGGCACCAGACCGAGAGGAAAATGCCACTGAGCCATCTCACTGAAATGGTTAAGGTAACAACATTTCATTCTGACTCTAGTTTGGCTTTCCTTGGTTCTCAGCCCTGTATTCCCCTCCCTCCAATGGTCATGCCTCTGGTACACATAGTGTCTGAGTAGAACAGTGAGGGAGGGCAATAAATGTTCACAGAAGCTCTCTGGGCCACAAAGGTAGGAGGCCTTTACATGAGACACTGGCTTTGATTTTCTGTTTCCATAACTTGTGATTTGTGAGCTATTTTTTACATTTATCTTAATGAAGTCATACCTAGCTATGAGGTTTCTTGGGCCATTTTTTTTTTCCTGTGAACCAAATACTTTTTGCTCTCATTTCTATTTCTTTGTTGACTTTGGAAAAAAATCCAGTAAGAGAATCACCTTGTCTACACATTAACCTGTTAGTCTGAGGTTCTCTAGGGGATAGGGTGGGCAGGCATTTTTGAAGCTGAGGCATTTTCACCATTTCACCATTAATATTAGTGCCTTTTATTTGTACCTTTAAAATTTAAAGACAATACAAAGGATAGAAGTAAATTAGGAAGGAATTTTTTACATGATTCTATATTTGGCTTTCAATAATGCATCTGAATCAATTCTGACAAAAAAAAAGCTGCACCCTTGTGAATGAATAAAAATTAATGGGACATGATTCATTAAGGGCATCAACTATTCAAATTAATGTAGAACATAGCCAAGTAGACATAATTATTGTATTTTGGGCCAGTACCTGAATGCTGCAGTGGACAGAGTTTAGAATGAGTCCTTTATTGGTGCCATGCTACTTCGGGCACCAGCTTGGGAATTATGGGCTCATGATGTATGATTAGTGCTGTAAAAGTAATTGAACTCCTCGTTCAAGACGGTCCCTTGCAATGTCAGCAAGAAGCTGGAACACACTGTGTCATTTAACAGAGTGATACTGCGAGGAAAACCCTCTGATATCTGCACAATTAACTTCCTAATAATTTTGAGGTTCTTGAGACTAAATGAGAGGATTAATATAATGGACCGTGTAAATGTGCATCAGAGATACAGCAGAATGCAAAGGCAATGAAGGCATGGAGAAATTCTAAAAAGATTAACAAGCACTCCAAGCGTAATAAGAGACAGGTGTCACACGGTTGAAAGGGTGATTGTTTCAGCCACAGCAGCTGGGGTGTCAAAGCTAGGCTGTCGTCGCCAAGATTCGTTACACAGTGACAGACAATATTCTTGAGATGGGAATTCCACTAAACTAAATTATGTTATAAGGAGCTCAGGAAGTACCTAGAAAGGTAAAGTAATAATGATATTCACACCCATGTTACATGATAAAATACTCTAACTCAAAACATTTACCTTCGTTTTTACACCCTCAAATTTTTAGCAATCAGGTTTTTATTATTTGTGAAATTCTTCAATTTTCTTTACAAAATATGGAGAATACTTCAATTTTTTTAATTGCATTTTACTTTATTTTATTCGGCACATATGTTTATATTATTACACGCAAATAAAAAAAAAACTACATACAGCAAGCAGAACCAGGAAACAACCAGGAATTATATAAATGTTAGTTGTTTAGGGTTTAAGATATTTTTAGGTCTAGATAGATGTTTTAAATTGATCGAGATGAGATATGGTAGATACTGATTTTCATTCAGAATTTTAGACTAACCAAGATAGCAAAGGTTGCCAAATACAATTAGCCAATACCTCAATTTTTATTTTAGGAGAACATAGCTGCATTAAATTTAACATGATCACGTATTGAATAGTCAGTTTCCTCCAACATTCAGGAGTACCATGTGCCATTCTAGGTGGGTATGTAACCCTATTGAAATGTTATTGCATTAAATAACATTAATGTTATGTATTACATCACTTGTTAATTAATTATAAAATGGAAAATTTTATTTTAGACAATCTTGTAAACTGTATGAAGTGCTTCCACTAAACAGAAACTGGGTTGTATTTGGTTCAGTTTTAGACTCATGCTGACTTTTAGGGAAAATAGAGAAGGAGGGCGTTCCATAATTTCAAAAGTGTAGTCTGCTGCTAACAGAGATGTCTTCAATGTCCCCTTGTACTGCACAGGACACCCAGAGGAAAGTATAAGGACCTGAATTTGGATCCTTAAAATCCACATGAGGCTGTGTACAAGACTGTACGTCTGCAGTCCCAGCATTCCTACTCTGAGGGGAAACTGGAGTCCTGGAGAGCCTGGAAGCTCACAGGCCAGCTAACCTCTTATAGGCTGTGGTGAACATCTTTTCAAAATGGTAAAAAAAAAAAAAAAAAAAAAAAAAAAAATGCAAATCTCTGAGGTTGTCTTGGCATCCACACATGCAGCATGCCACGACGAAGGAACATCACAATGTGCCATGCATCCTGCCACACACACACCACCACCACCACCACCACACCCATTTGTTTTTTAATTTTAAGCATAAATATATTTGAGGTGATAATTTCCTGACACCTCAATAACCGCGTTTATGCAACTTGGATTCCATTATGACATATTCATACATTTTTGTTGACTGATTAAAGAAACATCCTTCATTATAACAGTATTAAATTGGTAGGACACAAGATAGCAACCATTTTTGTTAGTGGGCGAGAGTTTTATTTCTGCCGAGATTTACTTACATAAGGCATTACTATCTTAATATGAGACTGTACAACATTTTGTTTTGTTGTAATCTTATTTTGAGACAACTTCTCTTCCATGTAGCTCTCTAGCCCAGGCTGCTCTCCGGCTTTACATGGTCCTCCTGCCTCTGGTCTCCCAAGCGCTGGAATTACAGCATGCAGCACCACTAAACGTTGAGTGTTGGGGGAGTGTTTTGCTCTCCAGGGTTGGTATTTTGTTTTTGCTTGTGTGATTTTCCTTTCTGCTGGAATGTGGTTGCTAAGCAATTAAGCTTCCTCCAGTCTTTAACTACCATTGGCCCATTGAGTTTGGATCCCAGGGGTTGAGCAGGCTTTCTCTGGCTGGTTGCCTGGCCGAATCAGATGCATCACGCAGTCAGAGGACAGAGGGAAGCGATGCATGTTTATAGCACTGAGCTTCTCTTTGCAAATAGAGTGAAGGCAAGGCTTTGTGTCGGTGGTGAAAAGGGTCAGTTGAACTTCTCAGGGATGTGCTATGATATTCTTTTGAGAACATAGCTTGTCATGAAGACGCTAAAACTCAGCAGCCCTCCACTTACGTGAGAGGAAACGAAATGCTTATGTAAGCCTCTGGTGCTGGTAGGGATGGTCCCCATCAGAGCGTGGTCATCAGAGTCCTGGCCAGATTCTGTGATCTTTGCCACTGAAATGGCAAAATTTTCTCTGTATTTTTTTCTTTCCACCCATGTAACTGGCAAAAGAGTTGACATTCATGGGTAACATTGTAGATATACAGAAATATCTGTGATCTAAGAGGAGATTGTTAAAGTTGGTGTCACAATCATGAGAAAGTCAGTGGTGTGGGGGAGTGGGCGAGCATAAAACTATCTTCTCAAAACTGGGAAATTCAGGCTTAATATTTGCAGTATGGCAGCAGCAAGGAGCATGGTGAGGCTTTCTTAGATGCCTGGTAGCCTCGCTTTCTTCTGAGGGATTAGGTTATTCAACCCACCTTCCTTCCTTTGTTCTCTACCCTGTGTATACTTGAATACTGTCCTAATGGCATAGACTTATCCCATGGTGTGATATGGTGTGGTGTGTGTGTGTGTGTGTGTGTGTGTGTGTGTGTGTGTGTGTGTGTGTTTCCTCACAATTCTATGCCCTTCAGTGTTCAACAAATTACCATCCATTTCAGGAGCTGAGTTTGTAAACAATCCTATGAATATTCATGAAAACTATGCTGGGGAACAGAAGTCCATGATAATGCACACAAACAAACAAACAAAAGGATGGGGAGAAAGGTGCGCAATAAATAAGAAACAGCAGAAACACAAGCAGGGGAGCAGAGAAGCTGGCTTCTGTGCGGTTGTAGCAAACTGACTCTCAAGACAAAGTGGCTAATCAAGAGCCAGAAGGAACATGAGATGCACTGGGAAGGTGATGGTAAGTAAACCATCCTCCTGACCCGGAAGTTTTTCCTAGTGTAAGGCACAGAGGGAAACTGGCATCGTTCGTGATACATGGTTACAAGGAGGACAAGAGATGCGGTGGCCAAGGTTCTATAAACAGGTGGCATTTATTTTGTTATCTAGAAGGCAAGGGAGAGATACACAAGAACAATCACTCAAAGTGTAACAGGAAGTGCATCGCAAGCTCAGAGAGCATGCACCAAGTTCCTGCTCTGAGAGAAAGCTTAAGTATCCAAGTCCCAGGAAATAGAAGGCGGTAAGGTTGCAGGACTGAGTGGGAGGGGCTTTGGTAGAGGTGAAGTGGAGGCGGACGTGGCAAGCTAATGCAGAGCCTTAGAAACCAGGATAAGGATTTTCTCCCAAGTGCGACGAGAGAATTTCAGTCCCCTCCAGAGATCACGATCTAATTTAACTAAAAAGCAAAAAAGAATATCACCTCCTCACTTTCACGAGACGATTATTAGATTTAGGGCAGAGAGTGGAATGGAAAGGTGAGTGAGGAGCACAGTGATGTGAAGGAGAGAGGACACTTCTGTGAGGCCAGCAATGATGAAGACAGTGGAAGCCACCTTCCCGGATTGCGCGATAGTTTCTAAAGAACTGGGCAGAGGAAATGAGAGAGGAAAATGAATCAGGCCTGGATTTCAGGGGCCGTACCTGAGACACTAGGTGATATGAATATATGTGAACAGAGATGCGTATGGATGAACACTCCAATTTTATATGTGTTCAGGTGGAAGTGACTCTTAGTTGTGACTCTCAGCTGCAGCTGGCTGTAATTACAAATGCAATCTTGTTTTATTAAGGAATAATTTCTATGATATATTATTTATACCTCTCCGCATGATTTTCCTTCATTGACCAATATCAGATGTCACCAATATATCTAAACATACTCTGACATAATTAAAAATGAGTTAGTAATTCTTCAAATATTGCCTTTTCTGAGGATTATTCTCTTCAATAATCATTAGGAAAACTGAGGTCTTGAAAACATTAAGTTGGAATTTCATCTTCAGTGTAAGATATTTAGAAAAGTGTTATCAGGGAAATATTAGCCAGGGGAAGAAGGGGTTTCTTGCTACTGTTCATATCACTAACACCTTTTTTAATACGAAACAAGTTTTGGAAGCAGAAAACATAAGTACAGCTCAAATGTCCATCTCAGACACTGTCTATGACATCAGAGAGCCTAACCCAACTGAGTTCTATATACCTATTCAATCAATCACTTTTCGCTAAAAAAAAAAAAATACCCATCATAACAAAAATATTATTGTTTATCTTTTTGTCTGTGTTTATGTACATGTTTTTTGCCCATAAAGATTCTGAGAAAACTTTAAAATTGGTTTTCAGCTTCCTCTAAGAAGGAAAAAGGCAGCACACACTAGTCTGCTGTGGGCCGAAGGAACCGGGTAGTTGACACACAATTCCAGTCAATACGGCCAGTACGATTATTGGCTGACGTAAACTTGGCTAATCCTTTCAAGATATAAGAAGGGTTCTCTTGCTAAAAATCTTTCCCTCTTCTGTGGACTGAAAGGTCTGCATTCAGTTGATAAATAGTAAAATCTTCTGAAATGGCTCTCTGTGGGAAAGCATATCCTAACACTAACAAAAAGGAGCAAACCCTTTGAAAATATGGTTAAGTAGACTAATCAAGGTGTATTTCTTCACTTCAAATGATAATATCAGCAAGATGTTTTTGAAGAGTAAAACATATCAGATGGACAAAATTAACACTGCTAAAACTAAGGCTTTTCCATATTGCGGTTTTGTGAACTTTACTCAACTATCACCAAGCAGAAGGATTTAGAGTTCACTTACCTGATTTTTAAATGAAAGTTTTATAAACAACAGATGCAGATTTTTTTAAAACTATAAGAAGAACTGCTTGGGGTCTGGAGAGATGGAGCAATAATTTAAAACTGCACCCTGTTTCTCCTGAGGACTGGAGCTTAGTTTCTGGCACCCATGTTTGTAACTCCATAGGAAACCAGCACCTCTGGCCTCAGTGAAATATGCACTCACACTCAAACACACACACACACACACACACACACACACACACACGGTCTGATACAGCGATGATCAGTGTCACTAACCTCCCTTCAACACTAGGGTCTTCAGGAAATGTTTTCTGATAAATATGAGGTTAACTTAATATTCCAGAAAGATAGGAAGTGGGGCCTGGACTATGAGGATACGACTGTTCATCATAGTCAAATGCTGTTCAGTGACTGTGCTTTGTTTGCTCATCTCTAGCTTGCCACCGTCATAGCCAGTGAGTGGTGAGGGCAAGCTGACACATTATATATAACCAGTGGACGGCTTGTAATAAGTCACCAAGTTGAAACTGATGCCTCAACTTCTCAAAATGAAGAACAAGAAAAGTTATCACTTATACTCCTCCATGCCAGGAGCGAATCTGATTGGTGCACAAATCCTTCACAAAGGAATGTTAATCGAAGCCATAATTCTGATGCCTTGAATTGTGGGAAGCAAGTCAGAGGCCGTAACAAAACAAGCTTCATTACTAATTTCACACTTGAGTAGAAACACACAGGGAAGCATTTAGTGTGTGGATGCAAAACACAGTAGACCACTGGCCTCGGCCACGACCTGAGAGTTAGTGTAAAAGGGGAAAAAATGAAAGCTACAGAATTGCTATCACCAAAACCATTCCTGAATTTATTATATCCATTAGATTTAAGCATAATTGTTATGCCTGCAGTAGAACCATGGAAGATGCTAATGCTTATGACATCTGAGTAGAGTATATAAGTAATTTTACAAATATTTTTATAAAAGACTAATTCTCTTGTATGAATTCTCAACTGGAGTTATATTAAAATATAAATAACTGTAACATAAATGAAAAAGAATCCTTAAACCTTTGACAGTATTTTGAGCTTGCAACAGGGAACATCCAAAAGCTAAGAGTTATAGGACTTGAGACTCCAATCCTGTAGTATAGTATCACATGAGGATGTTTTGGATTTTATGAGAATTTCTAGGCTAATAGATACATGACTTTAAATATAAAAGTCACAAATAAGACTTAAGAATATCCCATGGATGTTACAAAACAGTTCAGTGGATTTTCTGCTAAGTGTTCCTAATCTTGACCAATTTTTAAAAGTACCCCCCAAATTTTTTCAGTGATAAAATTATCTAATGATTTATTGTCCTTTTACTTGTGTGTGTGCGCACATGAGTGCATGCATGTGTGTGTGTGTGTGTGTGTGCATGTCTGTGTGCACATATGTGTGTGTGAGGGTAAGTGGCTATGAAGGACAGAAGAAGGTCTTTTATCCTGTTGTTATAAAGAATAAAAGTCACAAACATTCAATTTTACCAGTGACCCAGGAACCAGATAATGGGGTAAAAATTTGTTAGCTCAGAAAGACAGAAAAACATCCAGCTGACCTTCCTACTCAGCTCACATCTCAGAAGGAAAAGCCAAAAGCCAAAGAGCCTGCTAGGTCTCCGGACAGCCCAGGAGGAAAATGGCAAAAGCTGAAAGACAAAGAGCTAAAGAGCTAAGGAACAAAAAAGTTCAAAAAGCTCCTTCCTCTTCTCCTCTGTCTTAAATACCCCTCAATTCAATGTGCCACCTTTCTACTTAATCCTTGTCAGCTGATTTCTTGCTTTGCCTCTTGACCTAGGGTTAAGTTTATTAAGTCCTGTGTACAGGAAGCTCTTGCACTAAAGGTGAATGCTAGGGCTGCACAACACCATGCTCACCTGTTTGTAATAAACAGCGAGTTCTTGGATTAAAGGTGTGTGTTAGGGCTCAATCACACCAAACAAGAATCAGGGTTTTACAATTCACAATCTGCAGGGATCAACTATCCCGCAACAGGGTCTCAAGGAACTGGAGTTGCAGAAATGTGTGAGCTGCTTTCATAGGTTGTGTGGACCAATCTGGGATCATCTGCAAGAGTAGTACACATTCTTAACAGCTGAGTCATTTCCTCAGCCTCGCATGATATAAGTTTTATTTAACAAATTAACAAATAATATTATCTTAATGCAGGGAATTTTTACTTTGGGTTTTAATAAAACGGGGAAGTATCACAGGGAAGCATCAAAGGACTAGTTTAAATATTTTAGTGAAGGTGCAAAAGGAAAAACACTTATCCACAACAATAACAGATAACCTGTGACCAAAATGCAACATGTACCACTAAATAATTGAGGCCTCATAGCACTCAAAGAAAGAATAGGCAGACTACCAAGATGAGACTTGTTATCCTGCGACCATAAAATGGAGGAGGAGGGCCTCCTCAGACATGGACCTAAGGGAGGGTAATAGGGTGGGGGTGGAAGGGTAGGAGGAATGGGAGGATATGAGTGATGAGTGATGAGAGAACAATTGAGTTGTAATCTGAATAAATTCATTAAAAAATGTTTAAATTTTAAAAATTTTTAAAAAGGTGCCAATGAAGGATGGAGGGAAAATGGTGTAAGAAATATGGGAGGAACTGAAGGGGAAGGAATAGAGGGTAGGTTTGAACCAAATACATGATATGCATATAAGAAACTCTCAGAATATACACATAAATAGCAGTCATATTGTTTTTTAACATAATTATGCACATTTAGTTGCACTAAATGGAGTCATTGGGTATTTTCAAGGCCCTGGCAGCCCATCCCAGCATTCATGAGACAGAGATAGGGAGATTTCAGTGAGCAGCCTTTCCTTATAGTAAGTGTTATTTTTTGTTTACAAATCAAAAGGTTAGAATTCTCCACAAATTCCTTACCTAAAATACACATGTGTATTTCTCAAGAACCAGAAAGCACATATGAGCCTTCTTGCTCACACACCCTTTTGAAAGAACTCATCCTTGTTCATACCTTTCAACACGGTTTTCACAGAAACAAAAATATACTTTCTACTATATCTAGATACATAAGTGAATATGTATATATAGCATGCCATATGATCAAAGATTATATTGTAGAATCACATGGAAATGTGGCCTTCCTTTGGTTGTACCACATCAACACTATAAACCCATAACTGTAATTTAATTTTTCCAATTTTTTCTCCCATTGGAAGGAATTGCTGTGCCCTGGAAATCCACACATATCTTGCAAAGATAGTTTCCTTGATCCAGGAAGGAACAAAAGATCAAGCAGAGGGAGATTTCATGAGCTTAAACTTATTAGTTTTAGGCTTTCAGAACAAATATCATATGATTATCTAGAGCTATATCATAAAGACTCATAAAAGTATATGCTTAAACATCCCAATATTGGGAAAGTAAGTTGTTAAACACAGTTATCTAAAGCATAATCTTACAATTAAATAAATGACTATAAAAATAAAGATAGTAAATACACAAAACTTCTAACTTCCTAACTATTCTAATGCATATTTAATATTACCTACCCTCTTGAGATTATTGCATTTTTATGTTACAATTGTGCAGTAGCATCCTACTGGCTATCTTTTCTCAACTGCACACTCAGGACCTTGATATAGACTATGCGGAAATGTTTATACCATGAAACCCACAAAATCAGCAACCCACCCTGCAGCTTACCTGCAGGGGAGGTACATCACTGTTCAGCATCCACATTCAATCATTGTCTTCAGACTATCACAGCACTGAAGTACATACTATGAATACAGTTTGCCAAATTCTTAAGTAAAAATAATTTTAGCTGAGTGAATTTTTGAAATGTTCCCAAAGGTCATTTCTAAATGTTTCTCCACTATGCTCAAACAGGTTTTTTTTTTTCAGTCTGAATGAGAAATCAATAAAACTCTTGGCCTTCTAGAATAGACTTGAACCATTACATCAAATTCTATTAATTGCTAAAAAGAACCATCAGCATATGTTTTCAGTCATTTGGGTGGGAAACAATGAATTCATGTTCAAATATATATGTAAGTTATAATAAGTAGAGCTGAGAAAATTTATCTGAGAACAAACCAGATTGTACAAAATATAAAGTATAGGAAACAAAAGTCCAGCCTTACATTCATGTACTAGTTACTGGTGGTGGTGGTGGTGGTGGTGGTTTGGGGGAAAGTATTTATTGACCTACTAAACACTTGTATTAAACTCCATATACTTACTAGACTGATGAATCATGGATGAAAGGTTTTGTCTACAAAATCTCAGTAGATTTTATACCATAAAGAACTGAGGAGAAAATATGAAGACGGGCGCATGATCTGGAATACAGTGAGGCAATATTTGTTAGAGGTCTAAGACAGGAAAGAGATTTGAGGGAAAGCTGTCACTATGGTAAAGATGTTTATAAAACAGCTTTAAATAAATGGTAACAATAAGGACCTTTTCTGTACACAGAAATGTATTCTAAGCCTTTCATGTCTTTCCAGACCATGTTAAGCAAATAACTGAAGATAGCTTACTTCCTGCAAAAATAGAGTTAGAACCTGAACCAAGGCAGTCTAACCCTGAGCATATTAATTTACCCATCTTTGAGTGTATAGTTTGCATAAGCAGAAACACTTCATGATCATCTCAGAAACATTTACAGAAAACATCAACAAAGACCTTTCACTTTCCAAAGCTTTCACAATTCATCATGTTAGCACGTAGTGGTGGCCTTGACAGAATATAGTTTCATTAAAATTGTACAAATTAAATTAAGAGTCAAAAGACTCTTAACTTTCAAATAAAACTAAATACAATGCTGGGTGTTGTGGCATTCCTTTAATTCCAGCACTCTGGAGGCAGAGGCAGAGGCAGGTGGATCTCTGATTTTAAGATCAACTCAGTCTGCAGAGGAACTTCCAGGACTGCCAGAGCTACACAAAGAAACCCAAACTGGTAAAAACAAAAAACAAAGCTAAATACAAAGTAAGATGTAGCCAATTGTGGCGTCCTATGCTTTCAAGCCCAACTCAGGGAGACTCTGCAGGAAGATGACCTAACTTTGAAACCATCTTGGGCTACATACTGAAACACTGTCTCAAAAATTTCCTTCTTCTTGGAAAGTGTTCCAAGTCACAGGACCAGGACACCTGCTGCTAGACAATGAAGCTTCATTCATGAAATCTCACATACATGGTTGCCTAAACAAGACCTACACAAGGACAACCCTAGTTGACATGCCTACATCGATAGAAGGAATCTCACAAGGCTCCACCCATAGGCAAAGAGCTATACTGATTAATGGCTGCTGAGAGATGTATAATAAGTCTTAGGAAACCCATTCCCAGCAGTCAATGCTAAATATATATACATGCAAACAATTTTAAATAGAGTCTCTCCATATACAGATAGGTGGGTAGATAGATAATAATAGATGATAGGTAAATATATATATGTGTGTGTATATATATATATATACTGTGCATATATATAATGTGCATATATATATGGAGAGAGAGAGGTGATGATGATAGATAGATAGATAGATAGATAGATAGATAGATAGATAGATAGATAGATAGATAATGATAGAGATAGAGAAATAAAAAAGTTGAAACTCCATGACCAAAAGGAAGATGAGATTGAAAGAATTTATTTGGTATACACTTCCATATTTCAGTTTGTCACTGAGAGAAGTTAGGATAGGAACTCAAATGGGGTAGAATCTGGAGGCAAGAGCTGATACAGAGGCCATGGAGGAGTAATGGTTAATGACTTGTCCCTGTGGCTTGTTCCGCCTGCTTTCTTACGGAACACAAGACTACCATCCCAGGGATAGCACCACTGTTGATGGGCTAGCCCCTCCACCGTTAATCACTTACTAAGTAATGTACAGGCTTGCTTACACTCCTAATTGAGGTTTCCTCTTCTCAAGTGACTTTAGTTTGTGTCAAGTATTATACACAGGTCTCTTGAGATTGTCCTTTCTAACTCAAGGTTTACGTACTTTGACCAGCCTCTCCCTAGGCCCTTTCTTCAGCTAGCAGAGCTGCTAGCCTCCATTCTACTCTGTCCATAATCCTTCTTTAGTGCCTGGCTTTCCAAAGGGCTACGTAAATACCAAGACACAATTTAAAACAAACCGTTTCCAAAATAGCCGCCGAGCCTAATTTTTTATTATTTATTTATTTGTTTATTCATTTATTTGTTTATTTTATTTTATTTTATTTGCCTACATGTATGTCTGTGAACTATGTGTATGCCGGGTGCTTTTGGAGGCCAGAAGAGGGAGTCAGATCTCCTGGAATCAGAGTCACAGACACTTGTAAGTAGCTGGTGCTGGGGAGTGAACCTGGATCCTCTGGAAAAGCATCCAGAGCTCGTAATATTTGAGTCATCTCTCCAGCCTCCTAATGTAAATTAAAATACAAATTGTATAATTATGAAAAAAAACCAATCCATATCAAGCACACAAAAGTTAGGCCTAGAGACTAGTTACTGGAAATATTTGTGTTTCTCTTTAGGCTTCCTTAAGGAAATCTTACAATGCCAAGGAAGAAAGGTTAATTTTCTGAAAAACACAAAAGAAAGCAATTGAAACAATTATGATTTTTCCATTCTTATATAATAATTATCTTTAGTTTTTATAACCTTAAGGAAATTCATACATATTGGATCATTGTTTCAGTGACTACTTAGTTGTACAATGAAGCCGTCACATGCCTTCCCTGTTACTTGATATTACGAGATCTTTGCTTTTTATGCCTCCCCCAGATTTGAGATCCACTAGAGGGAAAAGTGTATTTGCAAGGGCCTTGTTTATGACTGTCATATGGTATGCCAGTCAGCCTGAGTGTGAGTATGATTTCTAGTCTATTGGCTAGAAAACCAGGTCTGGAAGTTTACTAGGTCTCTCTTCCCTGATAAAAAATTAGTCTTTTTTTTCCAGCATGTCAATAAATGCCCTTAAAGGATCAATCCATAAATATCGTCCAAAGGAAGGTGCCATTGATTGTTTCTAGTGTATTTAATCCTTTAATAACTCAGCCTTAGGCTCTGCTATTCTCCTCATCTCGCACGTAAAGATCCTGAGGCTCTCACAGACAGCTGGTCTGGTGAAGGTTTTGATCAAAGAACTCTGCAGTTGTAAATGTATTCTGTTTATCACATTTTTTTTCAAACACTGAGGAGTTGAGAGGTTTATGAAGAAGTCTAAAGAGAGGCACACTAGTAGCACTTAGTCATTTTACAAATGGAGTGTGTGTGTGTGTGTGTGTGTGTGTGTGTGTGTGTGTGTGTGTGTGTGTAGTGCAGATAATAAGAGAGAAATATACATATAATGATATACATTTAGCTACAAAACATTGTATTTTTAAAACAAATGTAAGATACGTAAACATAAAAATATAACACTAGGAGGATTACTTGCTCAGAAAACAATTTTTTCATGGATATTTTCATACTCAAAACCGCTTCTCTACATGTGTTTTAATTATCCGTTATTCACATTAAATGAAAGGAATTGCTTTCCCTTTCAATTCATTTTGTTCTTCAAGTGAACCAAATTTTTTCCTAATCGTGTAGACATAGGCTTCACTGACACTATTAACTTTGAAAAAATTAAGTTAAATGACCAGAAGAACAAAAGGACTGAGAACTTAGCTTATTCGCTGGATTTTCCAGATTCAAACTGGCTGCGGCTCAGGGTTTCCTCTGTAGCACTGAGGTTGTAGTTGATGATGATGATGATGATGATGATGATGATGATGATGATGATGTTGACGATGATGATGATGATGATGATGATGACGACGACGATGATGATGATGTTGATGATGATGTTGATGATGATGATGACGATGATGTTGATGATGATGTTGATGATGATGACGATGATGATGATGATGTTGATGATGATGATGATGATGATGATGACGATGATGATGTTACATGATACAAGTAACAGACTTCAGACACCTGATAACAATTCAGGTACAACTCTTGGATCAAAACCGCTGTAGACATAAGCACTTACATGTCTTAGACAACAAAAATGATCATCTTTCAACAGTTCTTTTTAAACTAACCCTGCATTGGATTGTTAAATCAATTACCTAGAAAATAAAGTATTAATTTTCAACTCCCTTGGTTTTTCAGATGGGGATGCTAGTAAAGGCAAATAGTATTTTATTGATATAAATGCCCCTTTTGATCTTGAAAATGAGTCTCCAAGCCAGTTAGTAAGTTACATGGCTGCTCATTTGGAAGGGTCCATTGGCAAACCACAGCCTTGTCATAATATATCATTTTATTACATATTCCTAATATTACATAATGAAAGGCCACTTATAAACATACAAAATAGACTTTGGACAGCCATTTCCAATTAACTGCATCATGAAGCACAAGCATTTTGAAAATATGACAATTACAGTCCATGCATTGTGCTAATGAAATGTCTGGTTTAGTTGGAGTTAGATTAAGAAAAACATGGTTAACACTTTGGAAATTAGTCTGGTGCTTTCTCAGAAAACTGGGAATAGGGCTACCACAAGACCCAGCTATTCCACTCCTTGGAATATACCCAGAAGATGCTCCACCACACAACAAGGTCATATGCTCAACCATGTTCATAGCAGCCTTATTCATAATAGCCAGAACCTGGAAACCTAAATGTTCCTCAGTCGAAGAATGGATAAAGAAGCTGTGGTACATTTACACTATGGAATACTACTTAGCTATGAAAAACAAAGAAATCCCAAAATTTTTGGACACAAATGGATGGAACTAGAAAGGGTCATACTGAATGAGTTAACCCAGACCCAGAAAGACTCACATGGTATATACTCACTCATAATTGGACACTAGCCCAAGAGGGATGTCCCATGAAAGTCTTCACTTACCAGGAAATTAGGATACATGTGGGGACTTCTTGTTGGGACTCTAGGTGGGAGAAGTATGGGAGAATTGTGAAATAGAAGGATCCAAAGGGTCCTATAAACTGACAAGGAGAACATCATGATGGGCAGATCTGGACCCAGGGGGAGCTTCTCAAACTACTGCGCCAACCAAGGACAATACATGCAGTAAACCTTGAACCCCTACTCAGATCTAGCCAATGGACAGGACATTCTCCATAGTTATGTGGAGAGCAGGGACTGACTCTGACATGAACTCTGGTGCCCCATATTTGACCAGTTCCCCTTGGTGGGGAGGCCTGGTGGCACCCAGAGAAAGAATAAGCAAGCTACCAAGATGAGACTTGATAGGCTGTGACCCTGTGGTGCAGGAGGAGGTCTCCTTCTGTCACAGACCTCGTGGAAGAGATTAGGGTGAAAGCGGGAGGGAGGGAGGAACAGGAGGATACAAGTGAAGGGATAACAACTGCCATGTAATCTGAATAAATTAATTAAAATTTTTTGAAAAGAAAAATATGGTTGACTAATTACTACCCAGGATTCGGTAAGTATAACAGTATCCCCTAAGGTGCAATACCTAGAAATTACTAATTTAGAGCAAAGGACTATTTGCTTTATAACTTTTGTCAGTTGTTTGCCTGAAAGAGCCCAGCTTGGCTGATGACCTGTCAGGTATATAACAGATTACCTTCTTTGCCCCTGCAGGATCCTAATACAGCTTCTGATTCCGTGCATCTCTCAGTTACCTTTGTTTACATATAAGCTGAAAGTTTACCCTGGGCCTGGGTGGGTGCCTAGGTACAATCTAAGTACCACACTACGTACTTGTTCACGTCTCTCCATAATCAGCTCAGACCCTAAGAATACTGGGTAACATCCTAATTGTTAGTGAGAAAGGAATTATTTTAGAAGCCTGAAGAAATTTCTAGACTACAGATCTAATATCTGAGGACAGAGACTCTGAGTCCATTATCAATATCTAGAATGGGAAAGAGGCAAGTGCTCAATAAACGTCCATTGCCACCGTGGACTCAGGGGGAGAAAACAATGTCTTGAAGTCAGTGACTTGCGTGGAAACAAAAATGATAATGAAGTTTCAAGGAATACATGGGAAAAAGAAAAAAGAAAGAGCCTGGAACATAGTTGGGTCATGCAAGGGTAGAGCTTCAGCTGGGCCTAGTTACGCATGGCTGTAGTCAATGTTCCTGGGAGGGAAGACAGGAAGAATAGAAATCTATGCTCTACATTAGCAATTTTGAGACCAGCTGGACTATATGACACGTGTTTCTTAAGAAAAAAAAAAAAAAAAAAAAACAAAAGATTGAATCAAAAGGGGAAGGAAACAGGACACCCACCTAATTCAGGACACATCAGCAGTCCCCTGTAGATGGCAGTTTACTGCTTCCTGAGTGTAGGTCACTTGCTTAGGTTTCCAGAGACTGCTGTATTTAGATAGCACTTTATGTGCTGTTTTTCTTTGACTGAATTTTAAATTGACTCACCATGTTCTGTGTGAGGCATCCACACAATGCTATCTACTAGAGCAGAGTCCAACTCGCTCATAAAGCCTCTTGAACTCCCGTGTGCAGCCAAGGCACTTGAGGATAAGGCTGAAAATAAGATTCCGCTGCCACCAGTCTACGTGGAGGCTACACATTTGTCCACTCCTCACCAGCTCCCAAACAAGACCGAGAGCCACACTTTGAATGTGACGATGGTACATATGTATTCTGATACACACTTGATACTGGAAAGGTTTAAAATTCTTCGTTATATCATGTACAGTGTTCATAGCCTGGACCTGTGGCAAGTCCAGTGATAGAAACCCTGACAACTGTGTTAAAATTGAGATGAAATTAAATGTTCTTTACTTACAGCAAATAAACACCCAAGAAGGAAGATTATATAAGAGACCAGGGTTACTTGTATAATGGAGCTTTCTAGAACTCCCAAAAACATTACAAGGAAGTCCTGCCAATCTGAAGAAGGCCATGGAAAAACATATCTCCACATGGGATAAACAGAGGGTGAGGACAGGTTTGTGCAGGAGACATCAAAACATAGGATCTCTCGCTTGTCCTTATGGTTGCGAAGACTTGACCCTACAACCAAGCCCAGCCAAAGGCTGTGTGGAAGCCTTCCAGAGGTCTGTATCTCCATGGAAGAGGAACATCTTTCCAGAATCATGCATCCTAACTTGAGGCAGTTTATTTTCTAGCTGCCCTGACACTTCGCTTAACCATAAAACTACATCACACCCTTACTTAGAGTCACACAAGAGAGATAACCATTGTTTCCTGTCACATAAATCCCAACTTCCTTCTCATTGTCCAACATTCCTCCATTGTCAGAAGGCAAGAAGGACAATTCGCAGGCAGACAGAAGACTAGAGAGCTGCAGCTCCATTTCTCAGAAACACATAGCACCTCTTCAATATGCTTCCTACTCACCTGCTATTTGGCCACAACAAAGCTAATGTTCCTACCCTTCCCTGTCTATGCACACACTAAGGAGACAAGAGGGTGTAAAGGTTTAAAAAGACAAATG
Source organism: Acomys russatus (assembly GCF_903995435.1). NCBI lineage: Eukaryota > Metazoa > Chordata > Mammalia > Rodentia > Muridae > Acomys > Acomys russatus. The sequence continues at coordinate 54,797,773 of NC_067154.1, forward strand.
CAAACAAACAAACAACAACAACAAAACTAGTATTGCCGATTCACTATCTTTAAACTAGGGAAGTGTCTTGGACTATTCCATTGGGTCTAAGATTCTTAAAAGTTGAAAAGGAAGGCAAGAAGGGAGGAGCTCCAACTGAGGTTGTGGGAGAACTAATCCATGCTCTGATATGAGAAATGATCCATGCAGCTTGGCTGAGAAGCGGCCTGAGGTCAAGATTCCAGGCAGCTTGTGAATCTGAAAAGAAAAGACTCTGTAAGGTCTTGCTAATACCTCAGTTTCAAGCCAGCTGGAACCATAGCAACTATGACCTATACAGTAACTGATTAAAATTCAAGATCTTCTTTCTAACTTTGTGACAATATGTATCAGCAGCATTACAAGAGTAATATGAATCCTCTCTGTAGATCACAGACCCTTTTGTTTTGCTTCTTTTTATTCCGAACACATTATTCTTTCTTGGCTCCCTCCTTTATTTTGCCTTCAGTTCCTTTGGCTCCTCTGTCTTGTCTCTAAGGCATGGCTTCTCCCAGTTACACAGCTGCTTCCCTTTTCTTTAAAGATTTTGAGATGAGGATCCCTCTCCTGGAACCTAAGCATGTAGTGAAATGTTAAGAGGTTATATTGAAAAGGATTGTTGGGGTCACATATATTTAAGCAATGCCAAGTTATCCAAAGTTCCACAGACAGTTGCATCTCATGAACTATTAGCCTTGATTAGAGCAATCATTCCAACTATATAGACAGAGTATATACCTGTATATAGTATATAGCTGAACATAGCATGGACCGCTTCCTAAACTTGTGTCCTATGGCACTTCGCAGAGTAGAACATCTTGTAGTTTGGGTCTTCCATGTGTATGTAGTGAGATGTGTTGTTCAATACACTCTTTTCAAGCGTTACCATGATTAACACCATCACTCTGTTACAACGACGTCCAATGCTAAGGAAACTCTTGAAAACCACGTGTTAATGTATTATAAGCATGTTCAAACATATAATCTGATTTGCTGAAATCGAGCTGGAGAAATGATGTGCCAAAGATGACCTAGTTATAAAGCTGAAAAGTCTGAATCCAGATTATTATGTATCAAAGTCTGGGTGCTGAGCCTCCACTTTAGCACTAGAGTCTAACGTTTCAGTGTATACTGATTGTAAAAACATAGTAATCCATCTTGGATCCAGTTGAATGCATTACCCATTACCCCTAGAGATATTCGATCAGTGGTCAAAGGATGCAAAAGGACATAGAAGGATAGTGAATAACAGCGCAAACACTGAAGGTAACAAACCCAGGAGCAAGGTTCTTCCAAATGGGAGATTAAAAGTGAGTGGCAGAATCAACTATGGACTGGCAGATGATGTAATCAAAAAGGGTGAACAATTTTGAGGAGCCAATCGGCCCAAATGCTGAAAAAAAAAAAAAAAAAAAAACACTCATGGGAAAGAATAGTTTCAAGTCATACTATAAAGGAGGGCTGACAAATTCAACAAAACAGATTTTTAAATCTTGTTACTAATGGGGATACCTATATTGTTTGATGTAAGAAATGTAACAGAGTTTAGGAGTTGGGTTCCTTTCTTAGTATCTTGTTTTATTTATTATTTTTTAATACCAAAGTTTCAAAGAATATTGATCATTATCCAGTAAATGTCCCATGAGGCCTCTTGCACCTTGTCTTTCTCTACCTTACCACTAGATGGCACTAGAACCAAAAATCAGGATCCATAAAAAGTGTCACCGTTTTTGTACTTACTGCAAGATAACAGAGAATTTGATGTGAGAAAATATATAAACATCTGTATGCATATATGTGTGTGTAATTATTCTTGTCACTTGATGAGCTCTATTCCCCTGGTATAGTTTTTCTTTTTTAAAAAAATGTCAGCTTAGTAACTACAATGTTCTGAGAAAGAGCTTTGAGAACTCTTACAGACCAATTGGATGAGCAACACATTCTGCAGAAAACACTGACCACCACCTGGAAGTTGACACATTTGAATTTTTGTGACCTTGATGACTTCAATAAAGTGAGGAAAGTCTTCTAATTCACGAAAAAGGGAGGCTTCTCGGGTGGGTGATTAAATTACCTCTTTGACACTTAACTCTGGTTAGAATGTGGAGCCAGTGAAAGCTTGAGCCAAATTACCTAATTCCTCAGGAAAGTAATGTGAGAGCCTAAGGGCTTTGGCCCTCCTTCTGTCCTAAAATCTCAGTTCACTTTTTTTTTTACAGAAGATGTTCTTTTGCGTATGTCTTAATTAATTTTTAAGCTACATTTTTTTAATGCCGTTCTTTCTTTTTACCAATGGGAAGAGGACAAGTTGACAATTTGTTGGAAAATTAGTGTTCTAATAAATCTAACAACACCAAAAAAAATTCCTGGCCACTTGTAAATATGTGTCTAGTGACAGAAGTATCCGTCAATCAAGATGCCTGCATTAAATATCTAAGGCAGAACAAAGCTTCAAAAGGCAAATGGCATTCCCTTCAATTACAGGTAAGAGGCAAGGGAATGCCACAGTCCCAGTAAATCCTCTGAACTGAAATCTGAGGAGGAAACTCAGTCAGCGTGTCACAAAAGGAGCATTGTCCAAACACAAATAAACCCTTGTTTAAATACCATCGTTTCAACTTCCCGAGTAATAAAGAAAAAGGGAAAAGATGTATGTACTCTACTTAATTTTATTTATTTGGAATGGAATTTTTTGAGGTTTCCTTCATCCAAACCTGCCACTTCTCCAACAGGCAGCAGGAAATGGAGGTTAATAGAATGATAGACTTATAGATCCAGATAAATAATTAATGGCCTGAAGTAATTAGCTGGAAGATGTTTAATCATTAATTCGTCTGAGTCATCGAAAGCAGTAGAGCGCATCCACAGAATACTGTGCTAATTAGGAGTACGTACATCTTGTCAAGATGGAAAGTAATATATGATGAGAATCAGCACTTTGAAAAATTAAAATGTGGGACAAGTCTATTTGACCCACTCTTCACTTCCAAGGAAAAACTTGGTCTCCCATTTTGACCTAATGCGATGAAAGTCACATAAATTCCGCGACGTATACATAAGCAAGACAGAAACTCAGGTAGGAAAGTGAAGTAGTTGGCTACTTGTGTCTCTCTGTAGGGAAATCTTGGAGGAGGAGAATGTAAAAACAAAACTACGTCATTATTGAAGAATCGAGTGGACAACCCTGATTCTTTAGGAGATTTAAGACAGATAGAAGTCCTTTAACTTGATGCTGACTTTTACAACGTATGACTGTGCGCGTCGATGTGCTGTTTCCAATACAATTTTATTGCAGGCCCTAAATTATGCTCTCGCGGGGAAGGTCTGTCTTTAAACTTCTAGGTCCGAATTGTTCCAATCTTTTCACACTGAATCAATCAGGTTTAAAGCTGGCAAAATCCTTGGCAGCCTTGTAAATCTTTCAAAAGATGTTACCCAATTACCCTTCACGGGCCACAGGACCCTACACCATGACCATTTCCTTTCTCTGTGAGGAATTAACTGTTCCTGCGAGGTTAGAAGCCGGTGGAGTAGAAAAGCAAAGCTCTGTGTTTTTCCCCCAGCCTCACGTAATGTAGCCACATCTCCAAATGCTAATACGTCATGGGGCCGACACAGAAATTCTGACCTGAATGGTGGCCCTGGCATCACCAAGGTCTTAGCTGTTTTAAATCAGTAAAAGGAAAAATAGTGGAGAAAAACAGTTCTTGCAACATTTCCGCAGGAAGACGTATCCCAAGTGGGAAGCCCCAGCGACGCCTGTTGCTTCGTTACTTGTCTGTCCCAAAACTCAAAATCAGAATTTGAGGTACAATCCATAAATACCCAGAAGACTGAAAAGAAAAGAAGAAAGATAAATGTACTTCTTCAGTCCGGGTTTTGATATCCTAAAAAAAAAATGGTCTCATGTTTCCATTTTAAAAAATACATATTAATCTCCTTTAGTTCTTTCTCTTCCAGGAGGCCAGCAAGTAAACGGCTAAGCAGACATTCAATTTATATAAAAGCCTATTTCATGCCACTTGGTTTCAAAGGGAAAAATCATGTTGGGAAGAATCATTTTCAAGTAATTTTTCAAGGGAAACTGTGAACATGTGTATAGCTTCTTTCACAGAGTTAGGAAGCCCTGCTGGCCTCTCTGATGCAAGATGTGAGGCAGAGGTTATGGGATTCCAGTTGCACCTTTGACCTTATGGCCTCTCGAGTCAGTCACTCATTATGCTCTTTGACCTTTGGCAAACCCTGACCCTTTCTGTTTCCCTTGATTTTTTTTTTACTACCTACAACAAAAGGAACCATAAGTAGAAGTCACATAAATATTTGGAATATTTCGTTCACCAATTCTCAAGCCAAGAGAGGGGAAACTTTAAACAACAGAAAAGACAAAGTGTGAAGAAAAAAGTTTTATCATTGAAAGTTTCACCCAGTAGATTGCACTGATTCTAAGGACCACAGTGTAAACACTTGGCCACATGTTCCCATGGCGAGATTCTTCAATTTAAAACGTGTTGTAGCAAGAGGTAGGTAAGTTGGAAGTTTTATAAATTGCACTTCCAAAACTTTACGCTATAGCCGTTAAAAACAGCAGCAATCACCTCACAGCTACGCACTTATCAACCCTCCATCAAAGCAAGGTCTGGGTTGCTTCGTCTCCAAGGAAATGCAGGAGTGAGTGAAAGGTGAGTCTGTGTAAACACTGAAATATAGCAGCGTGTGCTAGTGCCAGCGAGGGAGCCAGACAGTTCCATCTGTAAAGGAGGTGGAACGCCTGAGTGCCCAAGAGTGGCATCAGTTTCCTTCTTCTTTTTTTCTTTTTTTGTTTGGTTTGGTTTCATTACAATCGAGACATGGTTTCTCTATGTAGCCTTGCTGTCCTGGACTCACATTGTAGACCAGGCTGGCCTCGAATTCACAGAAGCCCACCTGCCTCTGCCTCCATGAGTTCTGGGATTAAAGCTGTGTGGCACCGTGCCTGGCTTGAAATCAGTTTCTTAATTCTAAGTGCCAAGCCTCATTTAGTCTTTATGATATTATTAACCGTTAAGAGTCTGTTTAACACACACGGCTGGTTGATGATAAATGATTTTTATTTTTATGTGTTTGTTTTCTTTTAAGTTGATTTTTTCCTTTGGTAATTTCATATGCATATACAATATATTTAGATCATATTCATTCACCCAGTCCCATTTTTCCTACATTTGCATGCCAATTTCATGCACTTCTCGAAGAAGAAGAAGAAGAAGAAGAAGAAGAAGAAGAAGAAGAAGAAGAAGAAGAAGAAGAAGAAGAAGAAGAAAGAAACTTGTCTTCCTTTTGGACCTTTGTCACACGCTTTCAATTCTCAGATCCCACACTAAAGGAAAGAAATGAAAACTGACTCTTAGCACAAGTAAGACTTCAGACAGACAAACAAGTACACACACACACACACACACACACACCAAAAATAATGAATAAAATACAAGAAAACCCTATTTCTTTGTTTTAGACAATTGTTAAGATAAAAAGAAACATGTATTAAAGTATTACATGTTTGGTCTTACTAGAATATACATGTCTTTAATCACATATATGCCAAATTGCGCATAGGCATAAAATGCTAAATAAGAGGCTGGAGAAATAGTCACTAATACTTGCTGCACTTCCAGAGAGAGCCTGTGTTTGATTCCCAGCATCCAAGGTAGGCAGCTCAAACCACCTGTAACTCCAACCCTAGGAAAGCTCACGCATGTCAGTGGTTTCTAGAAGTATCAGCACTCACATGCATATACTCACCCCGACACATACATGTCCTGATAGTTTAAAACAGTGCAAATATGGGATTCTCCCTAATAATTCACTTAAGAACACAGTTTTGACCTAGGCACACACCTACAGCCAGTTTAGGTGAGATTAGAATTTTATTCTTCTACCCATACACAATGACATGAATGTAGAATCTGTTGAGTTTGATTGTTGGAAAGGGAGGTGAAACCCATCCTTGTTATTTAGAAAGTGGCATACATGATGCAGGTGGGAGGGTCTTATATTGTCAGTATGTTATACATGCATTGTTCAAAGTGGCGTAGTTTGCCCAATACGAGAAGGTAGGGCTCTCATGCTGCCAAGCATGTTATTTGAAGAGGGGTGTATGCATAATTCAGATGAGATGGAGTCCTACGTTACTAAACTATTCCTTATGCTTGCCTGTCTGTCACCTTCCAGTGATAATCACAATCCGTCCACATTGGAACACTTCAGACAGGGTTCTGTGGTTTCATATTGAAACTCTCAGAATGCATGTTTCATTAGCTTTCCAGTGGAATGCCTATGACATCTGTTCTGTGAAGCCTCAGCAATATTTACGCATGTGGAAATATTTGAGGGTTTGATTTGCATTCTTACTGGAAAATACTTTCAGGTATAAAACTTATACTCCTCCACTCTTTCTCCTAGCCCCACTTTCTACAACACAAACCCTCTTTGACCCAACAAATGCCCTCCCTGCCCCTACCCAGTCCCTCTGACTCATACCCCCTCAGGGAGGCTTGGAGATTCACAGCCTCCCTTTCATGCATGTGAAACTGTAACAGGGACACCCTTGCATCCATAGCCTTAGCTTCCGTGAACAGGAAAAAACAACAGCAGCACACTGTCCAGAAGGTATAAATGCCCAGCTCTAGACAGACATCAGGAATATTTCTCAAGGCCTGTTCATTCTCAGCATGTATCTACCCTGGTACAAAGTTTACTTTCCGTTGCTGCGATAAACACCATGAACAAAACCAACTTGGGCAAGAAAGGGTTTATTTGGTTTACAGGCCACAGCCCATCACTGAAAACAACCGAGGCAGGAAGCTAGAGATGCAGACGATACTGAAGCAGGAAATGATGGAAGGATGCTGCCTACCTGCTTCCTTCCTCTGCCTTAGTGCTTCTTTTCTTTCATACATCGAGCTCATGGTAGATTGGGCGCCCCTACATTAGTCAACAGTTAGGAAAACACACCATAAGCATGCAACCTGACAGAGGCAATCCCTCAACTTAGAGTCCTCTTTCCAATGTGACCCTAGTTGGTGTTATGTTGACAAAATGTCACCAGCACATCTGGCTTTTTCCAAGCTAAGATGATTTTGATGAACAAGTTGCCACTCTCATTGCCTTCATCTCCTAGTCTCCATCTTCACCCTCTGTACTGGCTAATTTAACAAGCTGGAGATGACAGCAAAGAGAAGGGAGCCTCAGTTGGGAAAAAATGCCTCCATAAGATCAGGCCACAGACAACCTTATAAGGCATTTTCTTAATTAGTGCTGTATGGTGAGGGATGGGCCGCTCATTCTGGGTGCTGCCTTTCCTGGACTGGTAGTCCTGGGTTCTATGCAAAAGCAGGGTGAGCAAGTCATGAGGAGCAAGCCAGTATGCAGTGCTCCTCCATGGCCTCAGCATCAGCTCCTGACTCCAGGTTCCTGCCTTGCTTGAGTTTCTGTCCAACTTCCACTGTTGATGACCAGGGAAGTGGAAGCATGAGCTGGCTCCTTCAGTGACTTTGGTCATGGTGTTTCCTCACAGCAATAATGACCCTGACTAAGACCCCCTCCATGCCTAGGCTTGCATGAAATACCTCAGTATCAATGAAACGTTTGCATCCATGACAACAGCTTTGGTGAGGAGAAAAGTGCAACAGCAGTATGTGGTCATGAAGCAAAGTTTCTCAACTATTTGTTTGTGTGGTTAGATGAGTTACTTCTTTTTTTCTCATTTTAAGAAGCTTAGTCTTGTCTCTAACTCTCTAGATTTCAGTCACATCGAGCATCATTGTCAGGTGATAACACCCAAATGTCTGGAGACATTGCTCATGCCTTCCAATTAAGGATTACAATACAAGAAGTAAACAGCGAGCCCCAACTCTGATCTACCCAATGGACAGGACATTCTCCACAGTTATGTGGAGAGCAGGGTCTGACTCTGACATGGACTCTGGTGCCCCATATTTAACCACCTCCCCTTGGTGGGGAGGCCTGGTGGTACTCAAAGAAAGAATAAGCAGGATACCAAGATGAGACTTGATAGCCTATGACCATATAGTGGGAGAGCAGGTCCCCCATCGTCATAGACCTAGGGGAGGGGAATAGGGTGAAAGCGAGAGGGAGGGAGGAATGGGAGGATACAGTTGATGGGATAACAATTGAATTGTAATTTGAATAAATTAATTAAATAAAAATGTTTTTTAAAAAAGAAATTTCTATGGTAGATATAAATCCTCATGAAGGAATTCATGTGTTTACCAACCTTTTAAAATGTATATCAAAGTTCTTTGGAGATTGCAAGGACACCAGAAGTACATGTGCAGAGAGGGGCACAAATCTATTATAAAGAAGTGTGGCTAGGAAGAGATGGCACGGTGGGTGAAGCCTTTGTCATACAAGCATAAGGACCTGAGTTGGTACCCTGGCAACCACATGAAGATGGAAAATCAGAACTGATATCACAAAGTTATCCTCTTACCTGCACAGTGTGCTGCGTAGCATGTATCCCCCTAAAAGTAATAAATAAATTATTCTAAAATAAGCATCTTCTGCAATTTTATGGAAGCTGGATAATGCAACTCTAAGTTTGGACATCTAAGCTGGAGACCCAGGAAAGTAGAGGTTTAGATGAAATGGCTGGAGAAAGAGTCTCCCTCAGTGAAGCCTTGACAGAACCGCTGTGTCAGCTGTGCAGGGAAGACCTTTAGTTAAGACCTTCAGACTCAAGCAAGTGTGCGCTCTCTCCCTTCCCAGTGTCTTTGCTTATGATGTTCATTTGTCTTGGTTGGTTGTCTCTCCCAGCACACTGTGCGGTTAGATAACAAGCTAACTATTTTTGGTTTAACAGCTTTCACTAACTAGGAATTTCCCCCTAGCTTCCCAACCTGAGTAGGTAAGTCTCTCTATTAGCTGTTTTCATTGAAATCACGCAACTTCTTCAAGTTATCAGTATTAGTTTGCTATGTTTTTATCTCCTCTGTATTTCTAGTACCTAGATGAAACCAAGTATTCACTGAATATTTATTGGCTGACCATATTATTGAATTAACATGCACTTAAACTATAGATGCCTTTTTCAAGTGATAATTGACTAACTGAATGAGGTGTCAATGGTATAAAGTACCACTCTATGTTATATCACAGAAATGTAGTATGCTTATTTGACAAAGTCAAGGATAACTGCTTATAAAGTATTGCAGATATTACTAACACCCCAGGCAATATCCACTTTCTCATGCTATATCCTTAAATAGCATACAGTTTGATTTCAACATGTACATTCAACATCTTGGGATCTAATAGTTTGGGAAGGAACGTCATCCAGTCATCTATTTATTGCCCTGAGCATCACATTCACCTGTTACTATGCTCCTTTGGAAGACTGGAGTCGAAACCTAAAATATTTCTCCTTTTTCAGTTGGTGTCATTTTCATCTTCTTCAGCAATAGGTATGAACAGAGGGTCAGTGCCAGGGAGAGAAACTTCTGTTGAATGGTGTTCCTGCTCTTTTTGTTCCACAGCGTGGTGGAACAGAAGTTCTCAAGGAATGTTGCTCACAAGTGTTGTTGGGACCTCATTAGAAGACGTCCTTCCTGCACACCACTTTCCTGTGCACACTGTCCCTTCTCTCCAGACCCAGCTCTGAGGTGGACTTGGGCTGAGGCATTAGGAATCCTGCAACCAGATGATGCAGCTGCAACCAACCACTGCAGTGGGATCTAAACTTGCCCTTGGGCAGCACACCCTTTCCAGGTACATCTCACTATTGACTGATTTTCCATCTCCTTTCATATACCCTTATGGGTATCCTTAATTCCAGTTGGTACTTCCTTAAATTCTTCCCTTTGGATCACTGGTATGGATTCTGTTTCCTGCCTGGACTCTGTTTGGTACTGTAGATTCACAAGAAGTTTGAGTACAAACTCCCAAACACACTCACACAATCTTATTTCAAAAATACTCTGCCTTTATAAGCTGGATTTTTTTCTTCAAACAGAGCTTTTAAAAGACCTTCTAAAATGGTCAGAAGCCAAACCAGAGACTCATACTGCTGGATGGAGCCCAAGGGGCCACTCAGGGACTCATATCCCAGTGGAAGAGCATTGGTGGCAGAAAGGTTAAGCAACTTCAGTTACTGAGTAGCAGAGTGTGGATGAGGCCCTAGGGGCACACCCGGATGCAGCACCTCCAAGAAATGCACCCCGGCAACATGGAGAATTTCTCCAGGAGGTCCAATGGTGAGTCACTGGCCTTTTTATGAGGACCCATGGGAGGAAGAACTGTTTCTCAAGTGTAAGTAGAGAGAATAACTATGCTTCTTCAGGACTCGTCTATGTTTGTGTCATAGACACTGTGGAGTATGTAATTGCTAGCTTCCCTCTAGGGCAATGGCCAGGAAATGCAGGGTGCTAGCAAGTGGGCAAGTAGACCTCATGACAGTCACATCTTTTACACGCTTACTCTTCCATCTTAGTTGTCCCTAATTTTCTCCTTTGCTTTGGTTATCTCAAATATTCTTTTTTTCCTACTGTATATTAGACATTTCTAAATACAAGAATAATATACAAGTAAATAAGATATAAATAGTAACATGGCTTTGAATAAAATATCAAGATTAAATCTTCAAATCCCATTAGATTTTTTTTTTTTGGTGTTTTTCCTTTTGTGTTTACTTTCAGTGACAAAATCAGTTAAGCAACTGGAAATGTATCTTAATGATAGAATATGAGTGAGGCCTTGAATTCTGCCTTCAGTGCAAAGACATACACACAAAATATATGAATATTTACATTCAAAAACAGTGCTTAGAAACCAGAGAGTACTCTGCTCAGGTGTTTCTGTGCTCTCCCTGCCGCCTGCATATGTAATTATATAATTAATACCTTTAATGAGTGTCCACCTTTATTTCCCAGGAATAAATAGTGCTGTCTGTGCTTTATCAACTTTTAAATGATTTTTCAGTATAATGGCATCAAATTAGGTAAAGTTTGATGACAAATCTGGTCTTGATCCGGAAAAAACAAAGCAAACAAACAAATAAACAAACAGAAAAACAAAACCCTATTGTTTTCCTTATTTCTTTGTTAAATGGTGTCAAATTTTGTTTTTAAGTTAATTTGGATTTATATTATTTACCCACTTATTTTGTATGCATATACACAGACTTGTGAGTGGGAGAGGAGGATATGAGGGTTGGGGTGCAGGCATGTGCACGTCAGAGAACAAGTTGCAGCTTGTATTCTTTTAGGCACCCACTTTACAATATGCTGTAAGACAGAGGAGACAGGCATTGCAATCTCATTTACTTGGGGGCTCATTATCTTTTGGTTGCTGAGGAAGAAGGATTCGATTTCATGTTCCTCGAGGATGGTGAGTCCAAAATTTCACTGCACCTGGTTTCCCTCCTGTTCCTGCACACCCACAGCCAGACTTGGATGGTCATCATTTCATCATTTATCATGGGCACTGACTCATTCCATGCTGGGACAAACTAAATATTTGCTGAATAAATCTTCCAAGCTGCTACCAAAAATGGGAGGTGTTGGGAACAAAGAAGCCATCACAGAAAATAGAGTAACTGCAGCTGTGGAAATATAGAAACCGTGATAGCTCTGCCTTTCTCTCTTTTTCAAGCAATGGAAGAATCTGCTTCTCAGCACCAATGTCAGAAAGCAAAGCGCTTCTGGCATCTTCTGGTTTCAAAGAAACAATTCTAAGCTGTGTTTTTGTTCTGTTCTGTCTTCTTTTACTTGGGGCTTGAGGGGTGGGAACCCAGCTGTAACACTTAATCTATCATTAAATGATCATTCTTTTCCGTGAGTGCCTACCTGAAGTTTGCCTGTGTTCTTACAAATGCCTGCTAAGCTTGGCTCTGATCTTAGAACACACCTATGACGATGCAGGAAATGGGCCTACCCACCAATCCAGTACAGAAAACCCTGGAAAATGAACAAGAGAGACAAGCAGGGAAGGAACTGAAATGCAACTCCGAGGAGCTCAACGTTTCCTGCAACTAGATCGTTAAGATGCACTCTTCGCTTGGCCCCCTGTTTAACCTGGAAACGGCTCATAGACAAGCAGGCCACAAGTGTCTTATATATCACAATTTCCATTTATTTCAGAATATGTAAGGCCAATTTTCTAGCTGACTCCATTGGCTATTGAGCTATTCCCTTTCATGCCTTCAGATGTACTCTAGTGCTGATTTCTATCCCCGAGGTCTTTGATCTTCAGTGGTAAAGTCTGTTTCCTTTAGGCTCTTTGGAAAGACTATGAAAGAGAAACAATGTAGAATGGGACTAGAGCTTTGGACATACTAAGTTTTTCTTGCCAACATTGCTAAGAGAAGTAAAAATACAGGAATTATGAAAGACACATTTAAAATACCACATTGGATTTGTTGGTTTTTATTAAAACAAGCTACTAGATTTTGAAATAAATAATAGTTTTGAAAATGAGTTCTGGTGACCCTCCCCTGAAGAGTCCATACCCAAACGTGAGTATGTGTGATGATTTGCTTTTATGTCACAAATTTAAATCTCCTTATCAGACAGCTTTGGCTAAAGAATTGTTCCAATTGTTCCAAATGCCTTAACTGATGTAGGAGGACGTGCTGAGCATGAGTCTGGTAGTAACCTAGATAGAAAAGGATGCGATGGAAAGACAAGCATCTGCCCTGTGCTCTCCTGACCTTCCCTCATGCCCACTTGGCCTTCCTTCTTGCTGTTGATACTCATTTCTTCCCTGACATCAGACCCAGCACTCCAAAGTTTCCATAATTACTAAGGACCACTCTCCAGAGTTTTAGCACCAGACTGTGACTGATGAGGTACCCACCCTCACAGGCACAACTACCAGGTTCTCAGCCTCTCAGTGTGAACCAGCCTTGGGGGAACACCTTCCACAGCTGAGGCACCCAGCCTCAAAGATGGAGCAGGCACCAGATCCCGCAGTCTCCACCTCTCAGGTGTGAGACTATTGTCGTCACTATTTTAACGTGTGTGTGTGTGTGTGTGTGTGTGTGTGTGTGTGTGTCTGTGTTTGAGAGAGTCCTATCTGTTCTGTTCCTCTAGAAAATGCTGAAGAATTCAGTACGTCCTTCCTGCCACTCTTCTTTAAGAAGCCCACACACTTATGCTCAGATTTGCTCTGTCTTCCCTTTTGAGTGCCTCCATTTTCTTAGCCCTCATTCTTAAACCTATATATCTTTTTTTTGAACGCCAACTCAGTTTCACTTTTTAAAAGTGGGTTGTTTTGAAATTATAAATGGGAAAACATGGTTTTGGTTACCAGTTGTATCAATCATGAAAACGTCTGATGAGCACTTTGATTCTATTCTAACAAAATCCAGTGGTAAATCTTTGGTTAAAGAAGCATGACAAACAGGATATTCTCCACTGTTGAGTGGAGAGTGAGATCTGACTCTCACACGAACTCTGGTGCCCCTTTTCTGTCCATGTCCCCTGGATGGGGAGACCTGGTGGCACTCAGAGGAAGGATAGCAAGTTACCAAGAAGAGACTTGATATTCTAAGAGCATATATAGGGGGAGGAGGTCTCCCTCAGTCACAGACATAGGGGAGGGGAGAAGGAGAGAAATGGGAGGGAGGGAAGAATGGGAGGAAACAGGGGAAGGGCTAACAATCGAGATGTAATATGAATAAATTAATAAAATTATAAAAAAAAAGAATATGCTCACATGCATTGTAAAATAAAAAAAAGAAGCATGAACACTGTTAAGTACAGGTTATTTTGGCCTTGAGATGGAAGAACAGGAAGACAAGGAACAATTTCAAAGCATACACTCCAGCTAAGGTACACAGACAGGCTCCCTAAGTGCCAACGGGATCTACACAGTTATAATGCTATTGTGTTGCCTGCTCTTGCCCTGTGTGGTCAGTCAGCTTCCATAAGAGAAGATGGGTAGTAGCAGCACACTGACCTCGAGGAGCTGAGCTTCACCTTCACACCCAGAAGAGGAGTTTCTTCCTCAAAGGCTGTTTTTTCAGGATATTGTAAGTGAGTAAACAGGAAAAGAAGGACGGCTCACACTGCATTTAGGAAAATAAATATGACAGTTTCCATGGCTATTTTTGACTAGCAGGGTATCAGTGGAAACAAGGCCACATATTAAGAAGCCAGGGCCTTAGTGTGCATACTTAGTATTGGGGTGACGATAGAGATAAGGTCTGCTGCAGTTAAAAATAAATGATTCTGTTGCCATGGTTCCCTTCTTTATAAATTCTTTTTAGCATGAATTGCTGTTGTTGTGTTTAATTTTAGATTCATGCAGATTTTTGACAAATAAGAATTCTTGTACATCTGAAAAGTAGTTGGTTTTTTGTTTTGTTTTGTTTTGTTTTTTAAGTTGTGGGAAATGACTTTTGGCAGTCTGGTTTGAACATTTCTATACAAAATAACCTGCATGGCTCTGGCTTTTAAATAACCTCCAAAGGCAAATAAACGAAGACAATGGGAATGTGGAGAATGCATAGGACTATGTTCAGCTTCTGATTAAAACCAGGGTTCATTGATCCCTTTCAAGAGCATGTCAAGCTTTGAGGCCTGGCTCCCAGAGCCATAGGACGATATGTGTCCATCCCACACACTGACTGCCCAACAGCACGCCTCTGGGGAATTTAGGTACCAAGCCTTAACTTAGATAAATAAGAATTTACAGAATTTGCTAATATCAAAGCTTTCATTGCGATCACAGAACTTGTCATGGTAACTCAAATACAACTTACTTTTCTTGAAGATGGCATCAGGATGACTCAGAATTTTCATCAATTCTAAATTATCTACATTTCACTGTGGGAAATTTTTACTAATGGATATTTCATGTTTGAAGATCATACATGCAAAGGAAGAATTAACTTCACTGGAGAAATGCTTATTTATTTAATGATTACATGGTTGTTTAAGTAGTAAACTCCCTTACCGCAATGAAGATGAAACTTGGGAGTTTTAAAAAGAAAAAAAAAAAAATAATCAAATCTCCCTTGTAAAGATGTGTTAGAACACAAATGCTAGGCAAACAGTGGGCACTGCCATTTGGGAAATGCTTCTCCCCAGCATCTACCAGCCCGACCATAGTATTCAAAGTTCTTTATCTAAGGATTTTGAGGATAGTATTGGGAATGTATGAAAACGTAACTTTAGAGTTTGGACTGTCTCCCCTTGAGGTAGGAGCGATGTTGTCACAGAAAGGAAATTAGCTAACTGTATTGTATGTGTCAACTTACTTTTTGTTATTCTAATCTACTATATGAATCCATCAATTATTTGCTAGTTGCACACTAAGTCTTTTAATGATCCAATTTTGTTATTTCTTAGCACAAAAAATAATTAGTTTCCTTCTGGTGTTTTTATATGTTTATGGCTTTATTGTTCTTAGACTGTGCTCCCTGTGTCTGCCCATCTGCCCCACCCATCTTTTCTCCCTTCCTTCTAGTACTTATCACATAGAGTCTATTACTTCCTGTTTCCCTGCCTTCCTTCCCTCTTTAGTCCTCTTCCTTACCTCTCTCTGTCTCTGTCTACTTTTAGGTCACACACACACACACACACACACACACACACACACACACACACACACACACTTAAAGAAGAATAAAAAAATAAGATTAACAAATTTATTTCAATTGATAGCCTAGACATTGGCTAAATTGATAAGCTGACGTTATGTATCAACTTTCACTTCTGTTTATGGTGGGTAAGGAGATTGGCTTATGATTTGTAATATTTATATGATATTGTTGCTAAAAGTCAGAGGGAGAGTTCTAAGGCCCCAGTGACAAACTAAGGCACAATTCAACACCAAAGTTCATTTTGGGAACCAATGAGTTTATTGAGGTTCTTTGCATAGCATGGGTGAGGAGTGACTTACAGTGGCATGGGTGCTCCTTCCCCAAGAGCCCTGACTTGAAAAGCTTTCACCAAAGAGGGATAAGGAATTCCTGGTGGCTACATAGATGGGCCTCCCTCCCCCTGCTCTTCCATGGCCTGTATACTCTACGTCCTTTCTTGCTAGTCTCTAGCCTCCAGAACAGTGGTCCTCAACCTGTGCGTCATGACTGCTTTGGGGCTCTAATGGCCCCTTCAGGGACCACCTAAGACCACTGGAAAATATAGGTATTTACTCTATGATTCATAACATTAGCAAACTTACAGCGATGATGTAGCTAAGAAAATGTCATGGTTGGGGGTCACTACAACACGAGGAGCTGTATTAAAGGGTCTCAGTGTTAGGAAGGCAGAGAACCACCACTCTAGAGGAATGTCAGCAGGTAAGGAAGGGCCAGGCTTTGTGTTTTGCTCTGAGCAACCCCAGCTCTCGAGAGCTGAATTCAGGGTGATCAGAAGTTCAAGGCCAGCCTCTCCTACATGACAAGTTCCAAGTTAGCTTGTGCTACATAAAATCTTGTCTCAAAACCAAAACAAAGTACAAGAGGAGGAAGGAAGAGGAGAACTAAAGGAAGAAATGAGGGATAGGAAGGAGGGATGAGCAGGAGATGGTGGTGGGGGCAGTTTTTCTGCTTCTTTTGACAACAGTTTGCTTCTATCCTGAAGGTGAAAATTACCTGGACCTCTACACTGAGCCACAGTACCAGGGGATTTTTCAATAACGAATTCTATCATTTCAATAGTAACAAGTTTCTATTATTTAGAAACATGGGATAATACTGCATAAACATGTCTTCTATCCAAGAACAACTAAAAATTGTGACAGTCCTTTTGATGAGTTTGTTTCAGACTAGGAAATGGTAGGCTGGATGCCTGGATTTCAGGGGCCAAGATCCCAAGGTGGTGGTGGGGGGGGGGGGAGATTCACTAAGATGAGCATCATGGTTTATGCACTTCTGCTCACCATACCACATCCTTCACAACACAGAAGGCAGATAAGACATTAGGTGAGAGCCGAGAGGCCAAGCAGAGCATCTACAGTCTTGCAAAATGGGGTGGTGAAAATCTGTAGTCCAGGAGTCGTGAAGGGGAGGTGAGCATAGAGAGTGGTGTGGTTGTGCCCAGACCTAGGAGAATAGAGCTGTCACAAGGAGCTGCAGATGCGACAGGCATCATAGAGGTAGGACTCTACCATCACTTAAGGAAATAGTAGCAGAGAATGCAATTGTAATCCATTCAAAGAGGGACTCAAATGAAGTCTCTAGAGCTCAAAATTATAAGAAATAGAAGTAAAGAAGACAACAGATGTGCATGCTGAGGGGCTAAACAACAGCGAGGAAAGGGCAGTGCTAAGGGATACAGGTACATAGAAAAACATCTATCTTACTACAGGGATAGGACAAAAAAAAAAAAAAAAAAAAAGATGCCAGAAGAGTATGGGACAAGAAGCCAGGGTGTGTGCATGTGACATGGAGAACTGTAATCTAGAAGAGGAGGAAAGAGCAAGACACAGAGAAACAGTATTGAAGAGCCAGTAATATGGAAGCCTTTGAACAGCTTAAAAGATGACAAGTGAGAGCCAGAAGCAATGTGAACCCAAAGCTGAACAAATAACAAAGAAAACACAACCAGACCAGCTATTAAGACCTACTGACAATAAAACGACACAGGTAAACGTGCAAACAGCTAAAGGAACATCACAAGTTTTGTTTATTAAAGGATCAAAACCATCCCTGTTGCAAGTTTCTCAGTAGAAACAAAGCTGGGCTATAGCTCACTTGATAAGCATTCTGAGACTCTGGGTTCCAGCCCGTGCCATAAACAAACACACACAGAGAGAAACAATGAAATGTCTTTCAATTTTAAACAACCAGGAAAAAAATAAAAAAGAAAGCCAACTAGAAATCTATGCCAAGTGATAACAGTCATCCAAAATGAGAATAAAAGCATTTTGACACAAACTAAAACCATATAAAATTGTTGCTACCAACAACAAAACATTTTTTTTCAGGTAAAAAGAAAATTATAACCGGAAAAAATACATGCCAAAAAGAACTTCCTAAAGACGAATTCTTCTTCTCCTTCTTCTTCTTCTTCTTCTTCTTCTTCTTCTTCTTCTTCTTCTTCTTCTTCTTCTTCTTCTTCTTCACATTTCTAGAATTTCCTTGGGTTTTTTTTTATTAAGTTTGTTTATTTTTATTTATTTACTTTACATCTTGATTGTAGCCCCCTCCTTACTCACTCCCCAGTCCCAATGTCCCTCTCTCTTTCCTTCTCCCCCCTTCCTCTAGTCCTCACAAAGGGGGAGCCCTCCTCCTCTACCATCTGATCCAAGCCTATCAAGTCTCAGCAAGACTGCCTGCATCCTCATCCTCTGAGCTGACATGGCTGCCCCAGCAGGTGGAAGTGATCAATGAGTGGGCAACACAGTCCTTGTCAGAGGCAGCCACTACTACCCTTACTATAGGGCTCACATGGAGGCTGTGCTCCCTATGGACTACATCTGAGCAGAGAGTCTAGGGCCTCTTTATGCCTAGTCCTTGGTTGGTGCATCAGTCTCTGTAGGTCCCCCTGGGCCCAGATTTGTTGGCTCTGTTGTTCTCCTTGTGGAGCTCCTGTCCCCTTCATGTCCTTCTCTTCCCCTTCTCTACTCTAAGTCACTGTGCGCTCTGCCCCAAAGTTTGGCTGAGTCTCAGCATCTGCTCTGATCCTCTGCTGGGTGGAGTCTTTCAGATACCATCCGTGGTAGGCTCCTCTCCTGTTTCTTCACTTCAAGCACTTCCTGTGTCTATTCTATTTGCCCTTCTGAACGAGAATTGAGCATCCTCCCTAGGGTCTTCCTTGTTATTTAGCTTCTTTAGGTCTGTGGATTGTAGTGTGGTTATCCTGTATTATATGGCTAATATTCACTTATAAGTGAGCATACACCATGCATGTTCTTCAGGGTTAAAGATGCATTCTTAAATACATAGGTAAATCTGAATAAATATCAACTGAAAATTACTATAACTTTGTCTTATTCAGTAAACTACCTAATTAAAATGAAACTGTATGTCACAATGATCAGGGAAGAAGAGATGATTAATTTGAGAGTAAGGGGGGATATGAAAGGAGTTGGAGAGTGGGGACTTGGGAACGGCTGGAGGAGAAAAAGGAAGGAGAAACGATGTAATAATATTTTCATTAAAATATATAAAATTTCATTTGTAAATTTAATCAATTAAAATTTGTAGTATCAAATATGTAGTTAAATCTAAATAAACTAAAACTTAAATTATTACAATTTTACCTTATATGGTAAAATATTTATAAAATACATGACTACAATAGTACAATAAGCAAGAATGACAAATACATGACTTTGGAGTAGATATAGCTGAGAAATGATAAACAGAGAATTCATATATTAGATAATTTTAACTCAGTAAAGCATATTGTAATTTCTGGTCGTATTAGTACATAACTTAAAAAATATAGGAAGAAAAATCAAAGTAAAATTAAATTTAATCTGTCATAAATTTCATTTATATGTATTTCATACATATATGTATATTTTAATTGTGGATATTATATCCAATCGAATAATATTTGAATAATATAAACAAGCATGGAAAATAATTAGAAGAGCTAAAAATCAAAGAATATGATGATAGGTTTAATGTCTAATGTATTAGATTTACAAGGAATGGGCAAGAAAAAGTATAAAGTGGCTGGGTGGCTTTGGAAAACTTATTGACAGTTTCTTTGAGAATCAAGCACTCTATGACTTAGACATTGCATTTATCACAAAAGAAATATGGAAATTTTAAGGCGATGCTATTTGCATGTATGCCTTTTGTGTGTCTGTGTTTACTTGTTCATGTAGCCTAGCCTGAACTTGCACTCACTGTGTATAGGAAAATGCCAGACACTCCAGCCTCTGCCTCCCAGGTGCTAGCATTACAGGAATTCACCAGCACTCCCAGCCTTAATGTATACATTGTTTGGAACACCATATCATAAGAACACCATATCGTATCGTTATCAAACACTTAGTATAATTGTTGTGGAAGCTTCTTGTGAGAGGGTATGTGATGTTTTGCTGAAAACAGACATGTGACAGGGTGCATGATGTTTAGAAAGAATATAAATAGAAGCCCACAGACAATGAAAAGACGCTTTTGCGTTGCTACCACGCAACAGTTTACATCACTTCACTGATCTTCCCTGGTTTTTGCTTCGCAGCGAGAAATGCTTCCAAGAACTTCTTGTGGTACTCTGGCTGCTTCTGCTTACTGTGGCTGATTCGGCAGAGCCTTGCTGTTTCTGTTGGGTCAGGCCACCACTGTGGATTTGTGTTGCTGTTCGGTATTTGCTATTAGACTGGACTGCTGGTATCCTGACAACTCAGAGTACAGTTGGCCCAAAGAACTAAAATGGTCCACATCCCTCTCTCTTTTAACCTGTGTTCTCTCCTACCTCTGGTCAGTAGCCTAGAAGGGAGGCAAAAGCTTTTGAGAACCCCAAATAAAGTAAGTTTTTGAAAATCTAAGCCCATATATATCTCACTATGTGTACATTTTACTTTAACATAAATGAAAAACAAACAACGCCACATGCAGCTATGTAAGTAGATACTAAAAGCATCTACTACATAGATACTGCATGAGGTATGAGATCTTGCTGTGTCTACACTTTCTACCCATTTATGCAGCTGTGCTGGGGTTAAGAGAAAGCCCTTCAGGCAGCAGCACAGATAACATGGCAATGATCCTCCCTATTGTTGTGAATTTGGATTCTGTAGCTTTAATTTTTGCTATATAAAATCTATGGTACTCACTGAAAACAACAGTTGCTAAATATAACCAGTCAAAACAAAGATTTTAATTTTATAAACTTTTGTATGCATTTTTCCTCTCTATCTCTTGTTCTGTGTTTGTAGTTATGGGTGGTAGTGTTAGTAAGTAACTGATTGTCTGAGAGTGTGGATAGGTGGGTAGAGTGCTAGTCTAACGTGCACAAAGCCTTGGTAAAGTCCCCCGCACCACCTGTCACCAGGCATGGAGGCACACACCTATGATCTTAGCACTTGGTAGTGAAGGCAAGAAGGCCGAAGCATAAAAATAAGAATAAATGAATAATATGTGAGGGAAAGGTTTTAGGTTACATGCTACATGATTCCTTTATATGTATTTTCATGTTTACATATCTACATATTTAACCCAGGGTGATTGTGTAGAATATCATAGAATTCAGATACCTGATAAAATAAGGAGACATATATATATATATATATACAAAGAATACATAGCTAAGCATTTTCTATAGAATCTATAGGTTTAGTAACAACAGTTCAAATTCCAGAGTATCTGTCATAATGGTAAGGAAATAGTCAATTAAATGAACAAGGAAGAGATGTTTACTGTACTATAAAGTACTATAAACAGGATTAAAAGGAAAGAAGCAACACCAGCATGAATTCATCAAACACTCCAGCAACTGTACATAAGCACAGAGCCCTGTACATGAATGTGTGAAGAAACCCTCTACAGAGAATAGGCAAACCAGGCAAGAGCACCACGGCAAACAGAAACAACTTCCCACTGTAACTGCACATGAATATTTTCTTCTATTATTTCCTAGAACATTTTTCTCCTGAACGTTGCTTCCCGCCCCCCCCCCCCCTGAAGTTTTCATCAGTCTTTTTTCAGTCGTCTCTTTAGGCTTCTTTTCTATTGCTTCTATAATATGTTTTATTTTATTTGCTGTTAATGACAGAAGTAAACAAGAATTCGGTAAATGGGATGCATTTCATTTTTTAACTAACAGGATTTACTCAGCCCTCAAAATGAACAAAGGACTTTGGCAAATCCTGCCTGGAGATAAAAATTAACCATGGGAGGAAGAGGTTTTCCCTGACATCAAAGGTATTTGCAATCTTGTCAGGAAAAAGTAATGTTTACCAAAAATGTCAGTCTGTGAAGCCAACTGGAGGAGAAGAAGCCTCATCAGCATCCCCATCCGGACAAACATGCCACTATTAAATACTGACCTCATCCTGTGTGGCTTTAAAATGCCATCAGAGTCCTGCAAATAGTTAAGGGTGAGAAACAACCGAGAGAAGTGATACGTCTAAATCTCATCACAGGCATGCACTTAACACAATCCTAAAATGAGTTTGTCCTTCTTAGACAAACAGGGTCTGAATTTCCATCGTGTGCACACAAAAACGTAAAGCATGGGTTGTGATAGAAACCTATTTCTTTCTTGCTCTCTCAGCTATTTGAACTACACTCATCTTTCAGCCTCAGCCCCGGAACAAATCTCTTCCTTTTTTTCCCTTTTTTCTGATACATCCTAGCAATGGAAGAAAAACACAACTATGGTTTCATTTTTGCTTATTAGTTTAACAAGGTAGAAGAGATTATTCATTTCATCTATCACTTTTTGAAACAATCTGCACAGGACATCAATGTGACATGAGAGCATAATTTTATGCTTATATGACAGTTTTCTTGTATAGAAATACAAATTCTACTGGTACTATTCTGATAAAACAAATATGCTATAGGCAACTATGCAACATTTCCATCAGTGAAAATGGAAACAGGACTGCACATCCTTCAAAATATTTTTTTGTTTCCTGAAAATGATGTTTGCTCTCGTCTGATTGTCACAAGCAAGTATAAGAATGTGACAACTCACCTTTAAGTATGAAGGGTCCCATCGTGGTGCCCATATTCATTGTGTTTACATGATGACTTTTATTTAAAGGTCTCGTTATTTTAAAGAAAACAGAAGAATATTATAATCAGCACAATTTTTTCATCTTTGCCAAAATTGTGTAGTTTAAATTAACTAACAAAAATAATGTATTTGACTTTCAACTGGATGTGCTTAAAAACCAAGAATCAAAAGAGAGCCAATCTAAAAAGTATTTGCTATTCTTTTTTTTTTTTTTTTTTTTTTTTACAAAACAAAATATTTAATTAGGGCATCAGTTCTCAACCCCTTTGAGGGTTGCATGTCAGACATCATACACAGCAGATATTTACAATTCGTAACAGTAGCAAAGTAAGAGTTAGGAAGTAGCAATGAAATAATTTTATGGCTGGGGTTCACCATATCCTAAGGAGCTGTGTTAAAGGGTCGAAGCATCAGGAGGGCTGAGTATCCACTATTCTTAATAGTTAATAAGAGATAGTGTATATTTTTAATCACCTTATCTCTGAAGATTAAACCATCCCTCTGCATTCTAAAAACATTTTTACCTTGAAAAGGTTTGCATGTTTCCCAGCATGTTTCATCCTAATTCAGTGGCACTAGAAATCCATCTTGCAGATGAAGAACTGAGACAAAGACAAATGATTTGTCCAAAATGACATCTGTGCAATGGGCTATGTGTGAACCTAAGACTCTAACCTCTGGACCAGCTGCTCACTGGTGGTGCAGACACTGTTAGGGCAGCCTGTGTGCCACACGCAAAGACAGTTAAAAGCTCTTATCTCCCCCATCCCTGAAATCTCAACAGCTGGTGGTCCCTGTGGCTCCAAAATGGCTACTTCAGGATGCTTAAAAATAGAAACACAGGAAGGAACTGCAAAGAGGCTGGGCATATTTTCTGGGGAAGGAGGAAATAGAAAGAATTCCTCCTAGTATAAGACGCTGGATTTTTCACTCTTAGAAGTCAGACTTTTGCTTCAAAAGTGACAATTTTTATGAATAAAATAAATCATCTTCCCAAGCTTGCATGTTGATAGAGAACTAACAAAGTACACTGCAGTTATAGTAGGAGGAGGAGAAAGGATGCGGAGAAGAAGAGGGCACCAAAAGCCAGATGGCTGGTGGTGAGCACTCACAGGAGATGTGGAGAGCACAGTTGATAGACGAGGGGAGATTACAAAGACCTGGAAATACTTGTGGAGATGTTATTAAGTCTGTGAGTCTCCTATTCAAATGAGGACCAGGAAGGATGGTAAGAGTCAAGACCTTCTCATTGGTAAAATCAGGAAAGGTGGATTTTGAAAGGGAGAATTTCTTCCAGGAACAAAGAAATCCACTACCTGAAAACACTCTGACTAGCATGTTTAGTCACTTCTTTAGCAAATTACCACAGTTCTCAATTGCTTCCCTTTTATGCAGATCTCAAAGAAAGAAACTCCGTCTTCAACCCTTTGTACAACTGCAGATTCCTCCTGGCCTTGGAAGTTCCTGTAAGAGACCAGAAAGGAACATTCAGCCCAGTATCTGAGGGGACCCCGACACTTTAGAGAAGCTCAGCTGAACTCTGCCTGCTGTCCTGTACCTCTTCATTCTCAAATGAGTAAGAAAAACCTGACCTTGCTGGCGGCATTCCTTTTCAAAGTCCATTCCTCTACCACAGATGGTGCCCTTTGAACTTAAAAGCTAAAGACCTTTGTTCCCCCACTGTAAATCGTCCCCACAGCCATGTTGGTTTTCCATTTAGGGACCAAGCTGGAAAGAATTGTCAGTTATACCGGGCAATTAGCACTTTGAAATATTATACCACCACATATGCAACAGGTTAGCCCAGGGCTTGGCCACAGAGAGACTCCGCAAATATGAATGTCTTGTTTCCCTTGAGGCTCATGTATAGGATGCGTCCCTCCAACTCCTCTCACTAAGGTAGAAGGCAGAGAAGCAGAGGAAAGCGGAGGTGTGATCTCCAGAAAGGAACGACACACAAGAAAAGGATAAAATATAGCTAGACAACTATTTTTGAAAAGTCACTTTTCCACGTATAGATCATTAAGCAAAGCCTGAAAGAATCAAAGAGGAAAATGAACTATAGGAAATGCTAATGTCAACATTCAACCCTCACAAGCATTAACCTTTTATCTTTACCTGTAAAATAGCCCATACCCCAAAGACCCACAGTACTCTCTATTGTAAACACTAACCAAACCTCCTAGTCCCTGTCCGTAGTGAAGGTTTTAAGTTTATCCCTAACGCTTTATTTAGTGCACTCAAAAATGTATCACCTAAAAGAAGTTAGTAATTGCAGGGCTGTTATTTATATAATCTGTGAAAAGCAGCACTAACCCACCCAACTCTCTGCTCTCTGAATAAAAGCAGACATATGGTGGGTATTAAAAAGCAAAAGTAGTCTATCACAGTTGCTTACGTTTTTGATTGGCTTTGCACACAAACTCTCACTTAACAGGCATCTCTCTGCTTAAGCATTTTTTGTTAAGTTATGAATTCTCTAAAATTGTATCCATCCCTTTAAAAAAATTCCTAAATCCAGAGAAAAGGACTCCAAAGTAACCTGGAAGAAATAATTAGCCTGCAGGAGGAAGAAAGGGAGTTCTTTCTAGCCATTTCCATAATCACTTCCTGATGGGGTGGGGGTAGGGAGAACCTCTAGCTGTACCCTAAACTAAAAAGTCAAGACAAATTCAGGCCAGTGTTGGAGTGGGGTGCATATCCTAGAACATTGCATGGGGAAAAGAAACAAAAACCAGAAAGCATTGAGCTTGCATTAGCAATCAAAATTTGATGAAAAGAGCAGAATCAGAGGAATTGAAAGATATGGGTTTGAATTTTACATCTGTAAACTTGAACCCCTCTAAGTCTCAATTTCCCCAAGTAGCAGCAGAGCGATAGAATCCGTGACATGTGTCCTTAAGTGAAAACTTTACAAGTATAAGCAGACAGTCATTATTATTCATTCATGTGGCATGCAGTTAACAAACACATTTTGAGACTTTATCCTTCTAACTAATATGTGAATGCTTATTGCTGCTAAATATATTTAAAATGTCTATGCGTCTAGAAAGAATAAGAACAGTTAAGTCTCAGAGGTTACAAAGCACCCTTTATTTCCCTGACCTTGCAGCCCTGACTGATGGAAAGCCTGCCCGCCCCATCCGCAGAGACTGACTGCCTGCTCTCACTTAGGACTGGGAGAAAGAAGCTTCTAAATTTAGTCTCAGTGGATTTAACATATGGCATCATGTGACCTCTCCAGTGCAGAGGTCTCAGGTTTTCTGGAGACTTGGAAAGCCCACTTTGCTGAGGGAATAGAAATTAGAAAAGGCTTATCACTCTGCTCTTTGCAGAAAAACAGTGGCGTGATGATTGGTTCTAACAAGCTAAATTTCTAAAAGGAAACTGCATCCTGACACTAAAAGATGTGTTGATTTTAGAATTCTGAGATATTTTCCTGATGGCATTTAGGACACATTAAATTATTTGGCATCTGGTCCATGTACCAAATGGACTCTGCTCTGGGGGAGCTAAGTCAGCCTTGGACCTGCAAATTATCCTTATTGAATTTGAAGCTAAAAATAAACAGCAGCACAAGTTAGAATAGAGGCGTTCTTTCTTGGCTAAGGGTCCAAGTCAGCTCTGAACAGGAACAAAGTAGAAAGGGACAACAAAAACTAATTAAATCTGGTGAGATTTTTAAATCGGGAATATATTTAACTAAGAGTAGGACTTAAATCTGATCTTTTTTTTTTTTTTTTAAATAACATTTCAGGGCAATTTGTATCAGCAACTGGGGACAGGGTGTATCTCTGTAGGACCCTAAACATCCACCAATGCATTGTACTGTCTTATCTATTAAGTAGGAGGATTCAAAGCTATTGAGTACGCTTTCGTGTCTGTTGTGAAACAGCCTCAGCTGTACCTGTGTGACGGTCCGCCCCTACACCCAGTTGCATCAAAAACATAAAGGAGAATCTAAATGAAACTAGCCCCTTTAGCGGCAGAGCTAAAGTGGTATTAAAACCCGAAACAGAAGTGTGTATTGGTTCTGTTCAATAAAAAAAAAAAAAAAAAAAAAAAATGACTGCACAGAGCGAGCACAGCTGTAAAGTATGTGAACACTGCCATCTAAGGCGCCGCTGGAAATCAGCAGGCTGAGGAATGCGTGCCAGGAAGCAGGAGAAACTGAAAACAACCGCGGCTTAGGAAGCTCGCTCTTCTCTTACAATGCTGGCTGTTATGTCTTTTTTTTTTTTTTTTTTTTTTTTTTTTAGCACAACAGCAGGATTTATTTGTTGAATGCCAGCCACTGTGATCTTTTCTCATTTTTTCCAAGAGTAATTAAAAAAAAAAAAATTATGTTACTAATACTGTGTTTACATTGAAATTCAGAAATTCTCTATCTGTGGACTATTCTGTATCTTGAAGAAATTAGGTAATCGAAATCTATCCATTCAAAAACCCCCCAAAGACCTGGAAAAGATCCAACAATGTGTCCTTACTCAACATGGAATGTGATTAAAATGTCGGAAGCTATGTGGGAAGCTATCAATCTTGTACTCACCATGGCCATGTTGGCTGACTCTAAAGGTCTTGGAAAGGGATTTTTGAAAAATTATTTACAAGGGAAAAGGTAAAACAAACCGAAACAAAAACTACACACACCAGCTTTCACACACAAGATTATTGGAACTTTCTGTAATGTTTGCAGCAAAAATATTTAAGAAAAAAATACTTAAAGATCAATGAACCATAAGTATAGACATTTTGCTAAATGACCTGACTCCAACTTCAGATGAGTTTGGCAGGATCATCTATGGAAGATGCATAAGCAAGTGAGTTGAAGCAGCATTTCATTCTTTGGGTTTTACATCCATAAAAGAATTGGTAGTTATCTTGCACTCTACCTGCCCAGAAGTAACTGAAAAAGCTCACTTACAAAGAATGAAAAGTGACCAGAGGAGAAATGTGCCATAAAGTTGGTCAATTTGGCAGCAGCACACAAACGCAAACGTGCCCATTGAAAGCTGAGACCAGTGATTCACATGAGTGGGACACACACACACGCGCGCGCACACACACACACACACACACACACACACACACACACACACACACACGTATGGGTTAAGAGTTCAGAGTCACTCATCCGCACTGGCAGTAATGCTGAGACAACGCATTGCGCATTTGTGCATTGTTCATCTGCTGAACTGGGACCCGTCGGGACTGAAACCAATGACATGGTGTTCCTGCTTTTCCAAAGTTTCACACCTGTAGGAAAAGTGGGACATATTACATATGACGGAGTTTCAAAAGGGTGTTGTAGTATTTAACTCAAATGCCAAATGATTACTTTGTGAATACTTGGATATATGAATCATTTAGCAAATAGCATACGAAATAGTACTATGAGAGAGGCTGTAGCGTGCAGTGAAGGTTTTACTTTTGTTAGTTTTAGTAAGCTGAGGAGATCTAATGTAGGAGAAATTTATGTCTGTGAGGCACCTCAAATGATTGAAAATACAAGCCCAGGAGAAAATAAAGTCACAAAACCTTTGCAATAGATTTTGGGTGAACTTTGCTTTCCTGGATGATAGATAACACAAAGAGACAAGGAAAAATCTCAACTACACATTATCCAAAAAAAATTCACCTTGAAAAACAATGACCAAATAGGAGAGCTGCAAATATAAAATAGCGGCAAGAAATTGTGAGAGCTAATTCCATAGTACTGAAGTTAGCAACGGCTTCTTTAGCAAACTCTTATTTTCAAGCCTGTTAAAAGAAACCCTGTAGGGAGTATGGAGCGATGTCACAGTGGTTTAGAGGACTAAAGTTCAGTTCCCAGCACTGCAGTCTAGCCCACTGCTCTAGCTCAAATGAATGTGATTTCCTTTTCTGTGCCTCCCCCCCACCCCCGGGACACCTGAGCTCATGTGCATGTGCCCCCATGCATTTATACATATACATGTAATTAAAGACAAAATAAGTCTTTTTAAAAGAACCTCAAGAATGCAGGATTGGGAGGAAACATAGATACCATATGCCTGGAAGTTGTTTAATATCTACAACATACAAAGAACCCCAAAGCTCCGAGATAAGGAAAAAGAGAGATTTAAAACAATCATAAGTGGCTATCTCTCTAGGACACAACAGAAGATGTTCAAGGTCATTAGCTATTAGAAAGGTGAATGTCAAAACTGCAGTGGTAGCTCGGCCAATATGGTGGTTGTCTTGGAAGCACGAGAGACTGAGTTTGATTCACAGAACTTATGTGAAAATGCTTGGCTGTCCTGGAGTTTGCTCTGTAGACCAGGCTGAATTTGAACTCAGAGATCTGCATGCCTCTATCTCCTGAGTGCTGAGATTAAAGGCATGTGCCACCAAGTCCAGATCAAAGTGTTTCTTTAATTCTTTTTCACAAGGTGGAAGCTTAGCTGGATGGGATCTTGCCCTGACGTCACCACTCCCTTTATTCCATTTAATACCTTGAATCTGTTTATCTCCTTGAACACAGGATTCAGCTCCATTTTACTCCTGGTTCCCCTTTAACTCTTAAACCATACATTGTATATTTTTCCTTTCTAAGCTTGCTCCATTTCATCAAAAAGTTCTTCATAAGAGTAAATCACACAACAGAATCTATACCAAGCTGTTTTGAGATTCCCTTTGCTGTTGGTATACTTTTAACCAACTATTTTTAGTTTTGGGTTCTTTAAATCTCTTTCTCCCTTCTCCACCCCAATCCCTTCCAACACCCCAACACCATGTGGGAAGGAGGGAAAGAGGTTAGTGGGAAGAGGGGGCACACTTGTCCTTAGCTGCTTCCTGTTGTTTAGAGTCACTGGGTTCTTTGAGGCAAGTCCAGACCTCCTTTGAGGATATCCTCAACATCTTCTCATCAAACTCCACCAACAGCAACCAGGAGCAGCACCAGGGAAGCACCAGCAGACTTCTTTCTCAGAGCCCCCAGTCTCTCTCTGAGTCTGGCTTTTATCATCACTGACAAAGGCCACGCCCCAACATGAGGTAGTTCACAGCTGACAAACATCATGTGTCCTCTCAGGAGGCAACTATCAGCTGTGAACAAACTGGAGCAGTTCTCATATCCCACACCTGGCATTAAAACAAAAACATGTTTACACACGGACCACACTTTGCCAATGTAAGTAATCTAAATCTCTTTACCTTAGCCTCAGGCAAACTCTTTGAACAAGGGCAAAAAGCAGTCACATTCTTCACCAAAATACCACAAGAACAATCTCTAAGGAACATACTAAAATTCCTCTCTGAAACCTCTTGAGCCAGGCCCCCAAAATTCAAATCACCCTCAGCACAACTGCCCTCCACCTTTCCACTAGTATAGCCCATTAGGCACTGTTCAGTTAGCATCTCAGGTTGCCTTCCTCTCCCCCACATGGTCC
Organism: Acomys russatus; assembly: GCF_903995435.1. NCBI lineage: Eukaryota > Metazoa > Chordata > Mammalia > Rodentia > Muridae > Acomys > Acomys russatus. The sequence continues at coordinate 54,827,837 of NC_067154.1, forward strand.
CTAAATCCCACTCCTCCCTCAAACCCTGCCCCCTCAAAGGAAAGCCTCCACATTCCTGGCATTCCTGAGGACTGCCCCAACCCCCTCACCTGGAGCCACCAGCTCTCCAAGGCCAGCAGATGGCAGACACGTCATCTTCCTACTTTATCTTCCTTCACCCGCAATCCTTTAAAACTCTGCCCGTAATAGTGGAGATGGGACTTCCACCCTTGTCCCCTGAGGCTGCTAAACTCGCCCAGGAGCCTCAGTCCCCAAATAAACCTGCCCTTTTTATACTTTTAATCTGGCTTCGATTGGCTTGTTTGTTGGCAGAGATAACCCATCAGACACTGCTTAAATTACTCCCCTGATTCCTAATCCAAAGTCCCAATATGCACATTTCCCCAAACAAAAACATGACAATACCCCAGTCCCTGGGACCAACTGCTGTCTTGGTTAGTGGTTTTATTTCTATTAAGAGACACGTGGCCAAGGCAACTCTTAAAGAAAAAACAAACAAACAAACAAACAAAAAACATTTAATAGGGGTTGGCTTAGAGTTTCAGAGGTTTAATTCTACATCTTCATCTGCAGATAGCTAGGAAGAGACTGTGTATCATACTAAGGGTAGCTTGAGCATGTATAACCTCAAAGCCGTCCCCCTATAGTGGCACACTTCCTCCAGCAAGACCACACATACTCTGACAAGGACACGTCTCTGAATAGTGTCCCTCCCAATGGCCAAGCACTCAAACACATGAGTCTATGGGGACCATACCTATTCAAACCACTGCACCATCTCTCCAGGCTGTTACCTCTACTAGAAGATATGTAAACATTGCTTTATATTGTCTTTGATTAATAATTTCAGAAGACACCTTAAGTCCTCGACAGTGATGAAGACAGTTAGCACCCTTGGCTGCATACTTTGTCACACTTCGTGACATTCCAGCACTGTAAATGACAGAAGGAAGAGGCAGAACCGAGCCGTACCTTTTTTCTTTTCTGCTTTTTCAGGGTGATCTTTATTTTCTACAGATGTTTGAGCAGCTCCATTTATTGATAAGTTTCATTTTCTTACCTTTTTAAAATATGTCATTTCATTTATTGTGTCTCTCAGAATCCAGGATATTAAATACTTCCAATCCCCTCCACCCCAAAAAAATCACTTAGTACATGGTGTGTAACAAGACATGGAGTACACGGTGAGCTTTATCTTACTCAGCTGGAAATGATGGGGAAAGTATTGTGAGGCAGGATAGCATGGGAGAGGGCTGCTCCCCTCTCTGAGAAGGAGGGGAAAGGTGAATGGGGGAAGAGGGTGGGAGAGTAGGGAGGGGAGGAGAAGGGGGAGGGGCTGTGATCAATATGTGAAGTGAATAAATAAAAGTAATTAATTAAAGAAAAAAATAGAAATTAAAGTTAAAAGAAAGAAGAAATACTGAAAGAGTGATCAAGAACATAGTGCTTACTGTAGGTGGACAGTGTGAAAAGAAAAGAAAAAAATTAGAAAAATCAATCTGGAATAAATATACCAAAATGTATCTTAAACATAATAAGATCCTATAAAATGTTGTACCTTGGAAGAGCCAGTGTCTGCTCTAGAAACTCCTCAAATTTAATGATGTCTATTTTCAACTCTTCGTTTTATATCAAGGATAGAGAAGTGGTGCCTGGGGCAGAGTTGTTCGGGTTTTCTATGATCATTGAAATCAAGAAGATCTGCAGATCCAGGACATGCCATCAAATACCAATACCAGGCCCCAGAATTCAATATATCCTAATTTATCTTACTTGATTATGTCAATGGCAGCCATATTAAATTTAACTCCTTTAAGCCACAGCATCATGAAAAGCAGCCAGCTTCTCCTAACTTTTGCTACACAGTAATAGTTGCAATCCAAATATTTCCAAGCAACCCTTAGCCTCTTTCACGATTCCGCTCCACTTGGAGAAGAAAGGCTGGTTGTGTTCAGTGCTGAGCCATTTCTACTCTGCTCCTTCTTTGTATTCCCTGCCTGAGACCTCTGCTTCCTCAGCTTAAGAAGAGGTGCACATAACATTCTTCAATAAAGAATTAGAGCAAGCCATTGAAAATAACACACTCTGCCCTCAAAGACCCCTGACCCAACCCCACAGTTAAAGCAAACTTCCTGGGTTCCACTTTGACTCAGGCAACTTCCTCCCATATCGCAAGGTTTCTTCCTCTGGACTGCTCCTCTCCAGCCAATTTGTCTTGTTTCATTTGAAGGTAATTTACCAGTCTGCTTTTGCTGTCCAATTCCTATAAGGATTACTTCCAAGCATTACCCTCAAAACCATGTGGGGAGGTTGGTTTTTGATTGTTCATTTGTTTATTTTAACAAAGACTCCATAGAAAAATTATGCCACTTCCTTAGAGGCAAAACTGACTATGGCTTTGTCCTTTTTACTAGCCTGTTTTCTTTCGTTGTTATTTTTTCTCAACAACTGCTAATGTAGTCTACAATTTCAGGGTCATAATAACCAAAGACATTGTATCCCCTCCAGCTTTAGAAGTAATTTTGCAAGGGAAAAGATTTATTGCCATCTAACTCAGGGTCATAAGAGATAACAACTACGATGAAAGAATTAAACATCCTCATTTTCTGTTCCTATACAAATCATTTTCAAGTTGTAAAAAACAAAAAGGCAGCTCTTTAAGGTTTTCTGTTTCCTAGTCAGAGAGGCACAGGAGCATTAAGCAGACTGTGACTAACTCATTAATGGAACAGTATGCTAAATAAACTAAATAAGCAAATGTCTTGTAAAAGTAGAAGGCAATCATGGTTATGATCAGGGAAGCTGAGGTGTGGAACACCCAGAGAAGGAACTTGAGGAAGCATTAAAGATTCCATATGTAGTCCACCTGGCTAGGAAAGAAACCTGCAGAATGAATCAAAGAAGCAGACGAAAAGTAAAGTTTCAGAGCAAGATAAATCCAAGTCAACCAAAAGAAAAAAAATTCTACAAAATAAAAAATGATTTTGCAAGAGTAGAAGTTTCAATATGAAGCTTCTAAAGAAACTCATCCAAATGTATCAAAATAGTTTGTCCCCCCTTCCCTCTCCCTCTCCCATCAATCAGTATAGTCTTTGTTGACAATTCACCATAATCAACTCAAATTTAAACAAATAAGTCAAGTTACTAACAGATATCTTGGTGTATTTTTAAAATCTATTTTTATTTTGGGTTCCTTTGATCTCTTTCTTCCTACGCCACTCCAACCCCTTCCAGCACCCAACCCCAGGTAGGAAGGAAAGAAGGGTAGTGGGAAGGGGGGGCACCATTTTCCTTAGCTACTTCCTATGGTTTTTAGGGTCATCAAATGACTTGGGGCAAGTCCAGCCTCCATTTCCGGGTATCTCCAACTCCTGCTTGTCAAACTGCATCAACAGCAACCAGGAGCAGCAGTTGAGAAGCACCAGCAGCCATCTTCTTTCTCAGAGCTCCCAGTCTCTCTCTGAATCTGGCTTTTATCCTCACTGACAAAGACCACGCCCCACATGAGGTAGTTCACAGCTGACAAACATCATGTGTCCTCTCAGGAGGCAGCTATCAGCTATGGACAAACTGGAGCAGCTCCCATGTCCCACACCTGGGATTAAAACAAAAACATGTGTACTTATAAACCAAAACTTCCACAATACTATCTAATATTCTCAAGATTTGTTCTCATGGAGGATAGGCTAGAGATCACGCTTCAGAAATGGCTCCTCTCTCTTCCTACTGTGATGCTAACACATCCATGATAAAGAAAACTGCCCTGCTCCAATTCCTAGCTTGCCATTCCTCTTCCTAGCAGAGCTAAGGACAGTGATGATGTGTTTTCTTTTTTTGTCCTATGAGCTTCACTGCTTTCTTAAGATTGTCCATCCAAAGCCTTTATTTATCTTGAGCCTCCATCTCTTCAGGCTGTTTTCCTGTGGATACAGAAAAGTTAGCCTTTGTCTAAACTCTATTTTTAATAATTTGCATATGGGGGATATGTATAATACAAGAACAGGGGACCTCAGAGTCCTGATTAAGGTATTGGATCCCTCGGAGTTGGAGATACAGGTGGTTGGGAGTCAGCCAATATGTGTGATGGAAACCAAATTTAAGTCCTTTGCAAATATTTCCTTGCCCTGATCTCTAATTCCCCTCTCCAGTCTGTGTTCCTCAGTTTTGGATAGCATTAAAAAGAAGTATTTTAATAGTATTTCTGTGACTAGAGCCCTGCTCTTCCCTTTCCAGCCACTTTACATCCAATCTCTGGCTGTCTAGAGTTTGGCTCCTCCTCCAGTGACCTCAGCTTGGATGACAGATGAACTCAGCTTCTTAAACTTTTAATCACGTTCTCCCATCTACAATCCTTGTGGCCTTAGCCTAGTTACTTGTTACTATGCCCTTGTGTCTCACTGGCATCATCCATTCAGTGAGGATGCTTAGAATGCCTTTGGCACTTAAAAGTGCCTTTATCTCAGGTCATATGCTTCTCTATATGTAGGCAGAAGCTTCTGGTGGGATAATGTAATGGAAAAGTTCTCATGATTGTCCCTGATAAGAGAGATAACTGTCAGGGACTCTGTAAGAAAAGAAACAAACGGATTCATGAAGTTATAAAGAACCAATAAATAGAGGCTTTCTCCACCTTGGTCTGGACTACGTGGATCACATTGGAAGATGCAATCATAATGAGGAAATAAAAGAGATGCTGTCATAGTCAACATCACTATAAGACTGGACACTGACATCCTGTGGTGAGAGATACACATTCTACGCAAGAAGGTGCTCTCAAGCCAAGCTGCCCAGTGAATTCATTGCAGGATGTTTCTCCCCAGAGCAATGATCTTCAAATATCAAATAGGAGAAATACACATTATTAAAATACACCTTTGTTTTAGAAAGAAATAAAGGTCAGAGTGAAGTTGCTCTTCAAACAATTGCTGTAGCATTTCCTCTTTCTAGATACACGTTGAGATTTGAAGAGAAAGGTTATAAACAAAACTCTAAGTAAATTCTCATCAGTCCTGCTGTCCATGTGCATCAATGACTCAAAACCCTACCGCCTAGAAACTCCTATAGAATGCAATTTAGTTCCCTCCCACTGTTCTATCTCAGAGCTAGTTTAGCTGCAAAAAAACAAGTCCTAGTCAGAACACCCTGGTTTTGCTCTGTGCTCAGTCACCCACTTTTACAAAGGGTGGCTTGCTTTTGTGCTTTCAGTATGCATTTGTACAAGGCTGGGCAATAGATTGGTTCTTAAGACACTTGTGGGAGCATCGTCCTTGGCTCCAAAACCAAGCTATGCTATGAGAGCAACTTGCTTAAATCTATGGTCCAGTACACATGGGGTCACAGGATCTAGCATTTTAGCCTCTGTTCTGAGCAGCTGGTATGATGGCTTCTGGCCACAAGCTCTTGGTGCTATGTTGACTTCATTAATCGTTTCTGGCAAACTTGAGGAAGAAAAGCTAAAATTTTGGCAATTTTTAGTCTGACTCACTATTATATCAGCCAATACATGAAATATAATAGTCACTGTTAGTAACCATCTAGTGACACTTTGCCAGTACACCGTAACAGTTTAAAGAGGGAGTTACTGTGAATAGCATTAACCACAAGCCAAGCACATGGCAGCCTTAGTGACTGGTTCTAAGGATATTATTAACACAAAGCAGCCAAATTGGCCAGGAAAGGGTGTTATAAACATTTTCATTTTAAAAAGAGAAAGCAAGATTAAAAGAGATTCCATTATTTCCCCCAAGGTCACACAATTCTAAAATGACAATGAAGTCATTAGACAGAGGGTAACTTCCAAATAGCCCAGCCTTGCATAGGGTCAAGGAAATGATCTTAGCTGCAACCATTTATGCTATCCATCCTACATACATACATACACACACACACACACACACACACACACACACACACACACACACACTCCATAGATGAAAATTCATGAAATTTCAATGAGTTATTCACAATGGCTAGAGGGCTAACTTATCTGAGATTGTTTGTATTCCTATACAAAAAAATCCATTGCCTATATAAAATGTGATGCATTGGTTTAATGCTAATAGGAGAGATGTGGGTGCTGAACTGAATTGTCACCATAGAATACATTATTCACATTTAAATATGTTAATCAATATGATCAATCCAGTTCTCAAAGTATTTTCTTTAAGGGTATATTAAATGTTAAGTTCTTTAAAAATATGTTAAAGAAAATATAGTAGAGCATGCACAAATTAGAGATATTTATGTAACTAGTCATAGTGTCAAGATACCTGTCATCCATCCCAATACATGTTGCACTGAGGCAGGAGGATCAGTGTGAACTCAACGCTAGCCGGGGATAATAGGGAGATGTTGTCATAGTAGTAATAACAGCAAATCTTGGTATAATTGAAACAATTTAAAAATGAAAAGTTAAGGGTATAGTAAACTGCAGTAAAGAGTTAAAGTAGGCATTAATGTAAATATAAAAATATATAATAAATTCCTCTAGGATGAAAGACCTTCAGGCATAAAACCAAGTTGGACATGTGTCAAGGAACTCTGCATGAAAGAAGACAACTGGCTTTGGGCACTGTAAAGATCTGAATGTAAAATGTTAAATGTTCACCGCGAATAGTGTGCTTCAACAATTTGTCCCCAGATTCTGGCTCTGTTTCTGGAAGGTGTGAAACTTTCACGATATGGATCCTGCTTGTCATTTATTAGATCAGCATTTAAGGACTTCATTTCACCCAGGTTCCCACCTACGTTCTTTGTTCCCTGGTTGCCAAGGTGAGGTAATTGGCCATGCTTTACCAGCCACTCCCACCACCATGCCATCTGCACCACAGGGATGCATTCGACCTTATTCCAAAATCTACACACTGGAACAAATCCTTTCTTCTATTTGTTGTTTCTTTCAGACATATTCTGTCACATATTGGGACAGTAACTAATACAAAAACAGAGCAGGATAGAGGAAAGGTTGTGAGTGTTTTTCTTTATCTGAGGATGCTGAGGCGCTATCTAGAGGAAAGCATGTCAGCATGTGTACTTGCTAATTACACTACTTAACCTGGGGTGTACCGGATTTCAGGCAGGAAGAGAAATAAGCATGTGAGTGTAGAAATGATAAAACATGTTTAATAGAAATGATAACACTTATTTAATAGAACCTGAATGTGGGTTTTAGCATAAAACTGAAGACATGAACTAGGTTGGATTCTGCACATCTGGCCCACAGAAACTAGCTGGTTCATGAGAAACAGCTCTAAATTATAAAGAGACAAAAAGAAACAAGAAAAGTAGTGTTAAGGAAAATTATACTAGAAGAGGAGTAATTAGAGATCTGGGTTGAGTGACAGGGCAGCAATGTGCTCACATATATATAGTTTTTGGTTTTTTGTTTTTTGTTTTTTTACCAGAAAAGATGACTTGACAGAACTAAATCTAGAAAAACGGTGTTTGCGAAAAATGGCAATTAATGCTCTCAAAGCTAATGACAGAGCTAACAATCCTTAACTCCTACATCCTCAGCTGTCATTCAGCATCCCTTGGGTGGCCTGAGGTCCACCGCTGGGTGGGTCTGTCAAGGTGATGCTTGTTTCTGGATGAGAACAGATGGACCTTGAGATCAAAGGTCCCAAGGTCCCATTTCTCACTCAGGGGTGGCTTATAGCACTCAGAGTGAGGCCTAAGGTCCGGGCCTTATGCTAAGTTCCTCCTGGTCTCATTACGGAGGTGGAAAATGAGTTTTCCACAGAGTGTTACAGGTTAACCTCTGGCATCAGACAGCGTGGAGATTTCGGAGCTCCACAAGCCGTGATGATGCCGAAGTATAACAGCAGAAGAAGTCGGTGGAGGGCAGGTCCAGTGAGACGCAGGCCTGGGCAGGTGCCTCACCAACAGTCAGCACTGACCTGGCGGTGATGGAGCAGGTTTCCCAGCTGCCATGGCAGTTCCAAAATTGCTACCTGACCACTGAGTGTCCTGAGCAGCAGTTCTTCCCCCAGATAAATGGAGTCTCAGACAGTCATGGTGGAGGAATGGTGAGCATCTGAGAGCGAGCACACCAGCCACCCTTTATTTATAAACCTTGGGCAGTGGGAGGGGATTGAGGATGAATGTGTCTGATTGGCTAGGGTAAGGGTGCCAGGATACTTAATCTGCATGTGGAGGTTCAGACCTCATTTACATGCAGTAGCGCTTGCAGTAGCAGCACAGGGAGTACTATCAAAGAAGGAAAACACTGTACTTAATTATCCTATGGGTGAGGGAAGAAAGTCTAGGTATGATTAATGGTCATTGGCTGGAGGCTAGGATCGCCTTATAATAGGACGGGGTGTACAAAACTGGTTCTCTTATCTGGAAACAGTGGGGTCTGGGATCTTCCCTGAGGGCTATGTGATGCTCCTTACAAGATCTGGGGTTGCCAGATCTAGTGGAGTGTGAACCCTGCTGAGAAAAGGGAGTCCACCATCATCTCCTGCAAACAGCTTTCAGGAGATATCAGCCTTCAACCCTATCCAGCAGAGGTCTTAAGCCAGTCTAATCCTGGGAAATATTTTCTAACCCCATCACCAAATTCGACACCCATTAGGTTTTATATTACCAGTAAACAGGAAACACTAGGAAGTTTTTCATCCCTATGGCTATAGGGTGAAGTCGTGGGTGTTTTATTCTGCTTTGTTTTATTCGGTTCAGTTTGTTTTGGTTTGTTTTGACTGTCATCCTCAACCCAAGGCAATGGGGAAAGACAGAAAAAAAATATTTTCAGCAAAGGAAATCCAAACAGTTGGTTGTATTTTGTTGCTGCAAGAAAAATAGAGAGAGATCACACCTTATTTTTCCACTGTCAAACCAAAGATATCACTTTTTAAGGAGCCTGTGCTACCCAAGCTAATTAGAATAAATCTGCCCTGACTTGCAATTGGCTTCATTAAATGACAGAAAAACATAATCACTCTCTTGTGGGATGAGATGTGAAAACTGCCACAGAACGGCCTTAATTTTAGAACATCAGGAAGAATTTCACACAGCAGCAAGCATAATTTCACCAAAGATGCATGAAAGCATTATGTACTCAAATTTCTATGAATCTTTGCTTGTAAAACTGACAGCAGAAGAAATGCTTCTAATGAATAAAAGTGAAGTTAAGCCTTTATTCAGTATCATCTTGGCTACTAACAGATTAGGCCTACGTCTTACTTCATGACTTCATGCTTTATGGCTATCCTGGTCCCATCTTGAGTCTATCAATATAGAAACACCTGTGCCAGTCAGGGAAGATGGCTCAGTTAGCAAAGGGCTTGATGTGAAAGCACAGGACCTGAGCTCCTTCCCTAACACTAACATAAAAAAAAAAACTGAGCGTGGTAGGCATGTGTGTGTAATCTCAGTAGTGAGGAAAGGAAAACAGGAGGATCTGGGGCTCTCAGTGAACTACTCTGGCTGATCTGTGAATTCACAATGAATGCCACAGACCTTTTCTCACAAAACCAAGGTGAGCATTCTCTAAGAAACAAAGCTAGACACAACCAACCTCTAGTTTCCCCACTTATGCACACGTATGTGTCATGTGTGATGGCTTATCCCCACCGACAAAACAAGCCAATCAAAGGCAAGTTAAAAGTATAAAAAGTGCAGCTTTATTTGGGACCTGAGGGTCCTGGGTGAATTCAGCAGCCTCAGAAGACGAGGCCGAACGGAGTCTCACCTCAACTATGGCGGGCGATGGGAGAAGGGGGTTAAGGATTGCAGATGAAGGAAGATGAAGTAGGAACATGCTGGGCTTGATTGGGGCCTCCTCGGGAATGGCAAGAATGTCAATCCTCAGGAATGTTAGTCCAAGGGAAGTCAACTGGAGATGCCAGCTGAGTACTCTGCCTTCATGAATATGTGCACACACACACACACACACACACACACACACACACACACACACACACATCTCATATATACACACAAACATACACCACACAGACACACCCATATATGCCATATACATACCACATACACACGTGCACACACATAAACACATAAATAAAAGCAGCCACTCCTCCAAACATTTCAAAGAGGGGAGGCAGGTATTATTTCTAACCAAAAGGCTTTGTTTGAGCACACTGGATGTTGCAGCCTAAATAAGAGTAGGGTGAGAAATCAGAAAGTGGCTGGTGCACGGGAGTCTGTCCATCTTGTACTTTCCTAATGTGTGCAATCATCAGAAGTGACGGGGGGGGGGGGGGAAGAAGAAGCCCAGAAGTGCTAGACAGAAGGATCCACCATGACCAACAATGCCAGTGGTCCCGCTTGTTTGGTCTTTCAGATCCTTGAGAAATAGAAGTAAACACTTCCAATGAGCCCTGGCCAATTGTTAGTGGCCATTGCAAACTTGTTATACTGTTGTCCCTTCAACTTCTTCTCAAAGAAGAGGGTATCAGAGTCAGCTATAGATTGACAAAGTGACAAAATAACTTTTACACATTGCAGCATTTATAGAAATCATGGGAAGACTCTGTCTCTTGGTAGTTCTATCCCAAAGCATATGCCTTATATACCTTTATATAGCCAAATTGGCCAGGTAATTAATTATTTTTAAATAAATCATTAATCAAAAGACAGCTATGAGTATTCAATTTCATTCTTTTTTTTTTTTTGAGTATTCAATTTCTTGACGTTTTACATTAACATAAAAAATCCTTTGTGCATCACCCTTAGAAAGAAATTTCTGAGAAAGAATGATGCCACTTCTGAGGGCCTTGCTGCTGGCATCCCCACACCATCTCCTGGAGCATGACATGTGCAGCTCAAAGTGGAGAGTGTCCAGGCACAAGGAGATGGCCCTGGGTTCCAGAAAGTGATTGGCAATCAGCTTTCAGAATACCGCTTGGGATTTGAAATTACCTTATCCAGCCATTTGTGGACACACTGCAGGTCCCAGGCTGTGCCCTAGCTCTGGTCCATGGCCAAATTCTGCTCTGTTCAGCTCAGGTCTGTAGACTAGCTCGCAATAAGTTGAGAGAAGCCACATGCTTGGTCAGCATGAAGCATTAAAGAGAAAACAGTCTCCTGAGCCTAGGCATTATCCGTGTTTTCTTCTCTCTCTCTCCTTCCTTGTTGCCTGTGTTGCTTGTCTCCTAGTCCTTTCTATAGCTCAGACTAGTTAGAGAGTGGAAGGCAGTTGCTGCCTCTTTGCACTCTCTACCTGGTACATTACAGAATGTACATTTTGTTTAGAAAAGAAAAATCACTTGGTCCTGGTAAAGATATCTTCAGAAACTCTTTCAGTTACCCTCCATCACTACACACATGTACACACAAAAAAATGAGGCTCTGGGATCCTCCAACAGTGAGCCAAATCATGGAGTAGCTATAAAGTCACCTCTCTTATGCAGTCATACACAGCATACAGGAGGCATGTACTTCATGGGCTGAGGCTACTGTGGGTCATAGCTCCCTGTGAATGGCATTTTTCATGCTATGGTTTTCTCCATCAGTCACTACCCCATCTCATTTTGCCAAGGACCTATGAGGTGACTTGAGTGCATCTGCTCCATCTGAGTTTTGACTGTACAACTGTTCTCTCTCAGCCCCTGATCTGAACCTGTATCTGGACCTGAATCTTCCTCTCTCCTTTTCACCTTAGAGCATAACTCCACTTCAGACAAATAAAGCATGTACCACAAATCTTTATACTATGGTTTCTTCTGTTCTTTATGTACAGGACACTTCAGATACACTATGCCATAGGCATACTGTTGGCCTTAGGACCACGTATCACACTTGGGTCTTGCTAGCCATGGACACCTGTGTTCTCAACATGAAGAGATTCTGGAGTAATGAGTTAAAATTTATACACATAGCTTTAAAGCAATTTTTAATTTGTCAAAAACGTTAGGTCCCTGAGAAATAGATATTCAGGGCCCATTTTTTAAGGAACCAACAAGGTGTAAAATAGGATCCAGTTCAGCATGTGTTTTTCAGTAAGGTTGTGGAGTGTGTGTGTGTGTGTGTGTGTGTGTGTGTGTGTGTGTGTAAGAGAGAGAGAGAGAGAGAGAGAGAGAGAGAGGGAGAGGGAGAGAGAGAGAGAATGACCAACATGTGTACTCTGTGCATTCCAGAATTCCAACCACTGGGAGTGGGGCTCAGAACATCTTTTATGAAAAGATTTGTTTTATTTATTTATGTATATGCATGTATCTGGGTGTACGTATATGAATGTGAGTCCAGGTGTCCATGGAGGCCAGAAGCATCAGATCCCATTGAAGATGAAGTTACAGGCAGTTGTGAACTACCTGACATGGGCTGTCTTAGGCTACATAAAATGTTCCAGGATATCATGAAGTGTGTGTGTGTGTGTGTGTGTGTGTGTGTGTGTGTGTGTGTTTATGTGTGTGTAGGGGGCAGTGAGAAAGAGTTGAGAATATAAAATAAAAGAGAACAGACTATGCTTATTGGTCAGATATTTTTAAGCGTGTGAGAGCACAAGACAGAGACAGAGACAGAGAAGGGGAGAGAGACAGAGAGAGAGAGAGAGAGAGAGAGAGAGAGAGAGAGAGAGAGAGAGAGAGAGAGAGAGAGAGAGAGGACACCACAAAATAGGAAAAGAGCAAGAAATCCTAAGGTGATGGTATTTGTGTGACATTAAAGTAGAAGGAAGGACTATTTGAGGGAAAATGTGATGGCTTAAATGAGCCACTCATATATTAGAATACTTGGTTGCCTGTTGGTGGAACTGTTTGGGAAGAATTAGGTGTGACCTTGTTGGAGGAGATGTGTCACTAAGAATGAGCTTTGAGGCTTCAAAATCTCACACTATTTCCCTCTTCTTCTTCTTCTTCTTCTTCTTCTTCTTCTTCTTCTTCTTCTTCTTCTTCTTCTTCTTCTTCTTCTCTTCTTCTTCCTCCTCCTCCTCCTCCTCCTCCTCCTCCTCCTCCTCCTCCTTCTTCTCTCTCTCTCTCTGTCCTTCTCTTCCTCCTTCCTTCCCTTCCTCCCTTCCTCCTGCTTATGAATCATAACTAAGCTCTCAGCTACTGGTCTAGTGCCTGCATGCCTGCCTGTTGCCATGATCCCCTTCATGATGGATTCTAACCTTCTGGAATCATTAGCACCAATGTTTTCCAAGCTGCCCTAACTATGGTATCTCTTCACAGAAATAGAAAAGCAGCTAAGACAGAGAAAGAGGACCAGCAGCAGGAGCACAGAAGGAATATAGGAGGGCAGTGTGTGAGGGACCAGTAGAAACAAGATATAGTGACCTACATGTGGGGAAATTCCATTAGAAAATCTTATCTCTTTGTATTCTAACTTAAAGATAAACAAATATAAATAAATGAAACATTTTAAACAAATACAAAATAAATAAACTCTTAGGTTATTGTTAATGCTGTCAAACAGTTCTTACAACACTGGCTTAGTATAAGGGGCACCTCCCTAAGCTATAAGTGTGCTAAAATATAAGAATTCACATCTCACCCCAAGAAATATCATTAGAAATCTGAGGGTGAGGACCGACTAAGTTTTTACTAAGAATTCCAAATGATTCCGAGTCTTGCTACTCAATAAGAACCTCTGAGGTATAGATCTGAGTGCAGATCTATAGCACTCAGAGAACTAAAAATAGTTTCTGTGCTTTTCAAACCCTCTAAATAAAAAAACAACAAAGGCTGATCAACACCTCTGTGCAGAGAAAAATAGCTTTACATGTCTACTGTATAGTACCTTTCAGAAAAGGACATCATTGTAAAAACATTGAAGTCATAGGTAGGCATTCTGTTATCCCAGTAGACACTGGTTGCTTGAGGATCTTGGAAGTTTTCTGAAATAAGGGATGGAGGATAGAGGAAAAGAGAGGACAGAGAAAGATCAAGGGCTGAGAAGGAAGCATAACTATTTCCAATTATGTAAAACCAGGTCTTCTGAAGGGATCTGTAAAAATTACTGGAAGTCAAAGTATGGTGGCTTTTTAAAAATAGATGTTCATTACTATCAATACCATGCAAATAAGTATAGATGACTGGTTTTGAATATAACATCTTCAGTATGTTTTGAGTCACTGAATATTGTGAGTAGAATGCAAGATAGATCAGTTGCATGTTTAGCCCATACACTGAAAGCATCTCTGGCCAGGGCCCTTTATGAAGAACCTTGCTTTCATAGAAGCTCTTCAGCACCGTAAGGACAGTGTATAGAGATCTTAATTATTGTAACTGTATGCTCTACCTATACAAAAAATGTTTACAAAATGGCTATATGTGGCTTACAATGGCTTACTCACTCCAAGGTACTATGCTCAGTCCCTATAAACATAAAAGCTGAGGTGTTTAAGGAAACCCTATCATCTGTTAGCTAGAAAGAAAACAATAAAATTAGCAAAAGGCTCTGGGCATCCAAAGTGGTGAACATTACATATTAATTATTAAAAGAAAATGCCGTGGGGAAGAATATGCCAATGGTTATGCAGTACCAAAAAGATCCTCCCTGAAAATATACATTCAAGTAATATTGTACAGACCCAACAAGTTATATTTAGAAATATATTCATACACACACATTGTGTGTGTGTGTGTGTGTGTGTGTGTGTGTGTGTGTGTTAGCTATTATTCTATTACTGTTAAGAGACACCATGTTTGAGGGAACATATAAAAGAGAACGTTTAATTTGAGGCTTGCTTATAGTTTCCAAGGATTGGTCCTTGACCAGCATAGCAGGCATGTTGGCAAGCAGACAGGCATGGCAGAAAGACAGGCATAGTGTTTTCCATCTCCTTGAGCATAAGACTTGTCTCCAACATCAAATTTCTTGGTGTTTCTTTTCTCTTTACACTGTACATTTTGTATTTCTCTTTCCATTGTTTGCTCCTTCTCACTGTACTTGTGTTTAAGAGTGAATACTAATGTGTGACACAGTCAATACTATACAGTCTTGAAGTATCCTATGCCTCTTTCTATTCAGGGGGAGGAGGTGCCCCTCATACACAGTCATAGGGGACGGGAGTAAGGGGAAAATGGGAGGAAGGGAGGAATGGGAGGATACAAGGGATGGGATAACAATGAAGATGTAATATGAATAAATTAACAAATTATATTAAAAAATAAAAATAAAAAATCACTTTAAAGGATAAGGAAAAAAAAAGAAGAAAAAGAAGAAGAAAGAACCTATGCCACTGATTTTAATACAAAACTATTCAATTTAGCCTCCAGAAGATTTTTTAAATTTATTTTTTTATTAATTTATTCTTGTTACATCTCAATGGTTATCCCATCCCTTGTATACTCCCATTCTTCCCTCCCTCCCATTTCCCCTTACTCCCCTCCCCTATGACTGTTCCTGACGGGGATTACCTCCCCCTGTATATGTTCATAGGGTATCAATTCTCTTCTTGGTAACCTGCTGTCCTTCCTCTGAGTGCCACCAGGTCTCCCCCTCCAGGGGACATGGTCAAATGTGAGGCACCAGGAAAAGGGCAAAAAGCAGCCATAGTCTTTGTGAAAATCTCACAACAATGACCCATAGGCCAAGTGTTCTTATTTTTTACTTCTTGAGCCTCTTGAGCCAAGTCTGCACTGCCCATGTTGTACCGCAACACTGCTCCCTATCCTGATCCTACTGGTTGAGCCCTACTTAACACATTTAGTGTGTTCAACTGCTTTTCTAGTCCAAATTCCTAAAGTTTTCCATATTCCTCCAAACAATAGCATGGTCAGGCTGATCATGGAAATATGCTACTCCCTGGTACCCACTTCTGTCTCACTATTCTATTGATATGAAGAGATACCATAACCAAAGCACCTTATCAAAGAAAATATTTAATTTAGAGATTTCTTACAGTTCTTGAGGGTTTGTCCCTGATCATCGTGCTAAGGAGGATAGTGGCAGTTGTGACACATGAGCAAAGGCTGAGAGCTTTACATCCTGATCTGTAGGCCAGATGCAAAGTAAGAAGCAATGAGTCTGACAGGATTTTGAAACCTCATGCCCAGGCACACACTTCCTCCTATAAGCTATATGTATTCCAACAAGGCCACACCTCCTAATCCTTCTCAAAGAGTTTCATGCCAAAAAACCATGAGTCTTTGGTAGCAGTTCTCATTCAAACCACCACAGTATATAACAACACTCAATGAAAAAGGGCGTTATTCATATGAAAGGGAGAAAGAAGATGAAGATTGGAGGAAGAAAAGAAAGGGGGCATATGATGTAATTATATTACAATCTCTCTTCCATCCTAGTGGGAACTAAATACTTAGCCTCTCAAACAAAAATTGATAAGCTTATGGTTGGTCAAGTTTGTGGTGTCACTTCACTCAATATGGGCCTCCTTTCTGCTCCTCATTCCTTATAAGTTTAGCAAAGTGAAGGTACGTGCATGGATTTGGTCTGCAAGAGTAGAATTTCAGCCTCCAGTTCAACTGAATGACGGTGTGTCTAGACTCTGGATGTCAGCCATTACGAATAGTACTTGGCTCTGTGTGGCTAACATGAATTCTATTAAGAGAAAAAACTCTTAAGTAACAGATATGTTCACAAGTTGTTCTCCATTTAGCATTCAATCTGTTTAAAAATATGTGCTTCTTCTAAGCTGGAATTAATACAAATTCACTGCATTTCAGCATAATACTTTGTGTTTTAATAATTAAATTATTTTGCCAAAAATGCCTTATTGTAATGGGGAAAAAAGAAAATCATTTGGGAGTTCAGACAGTCTTTTTCTGAAACAAAAACAGATGTGATTAATTCACAAACAAATGTGTGTTTCCTCGAAGGGATGCCCTGTGCAGTTACCGTTTTGTTTCAGCAGCACTTCCTCACACGCAGACATTTCCCTCAACATGAAACTATGAGCATATGCACCAACACACTCTAATGTACTGTGAGCTAGGCACACAAATTTAGTTCCTAGGCAGGCCCTTTTCCTGGTTTACAAATGAACTCACCCTGATGTGAAGACACAGGATTCTACTCTCATGCCTCATTTAACCTCGGATAGAGTGTCAGAGAGATGAGTCAGCATCCCAGTGCTCTCCACCAAGACTGAGCATCAGAGTTTGACCCATAGAACCCACACAATGGAAGGAGAGAACTGATTCCCACAAGTTGTAGTCTGACTTCCATATGCAGGTCATGACACAGACCCATGCGCTCACGCATACACATAAGCATACATACATATATATACACACTCACAAAATAAATGTAAACAATAGCAAAACAACAATAATGCAAGTTGTTTGTTTCTATGAAGATTCTACCTCTAAGATTTGGAGGTTCATGACTTGAATAGATTAGTCCATGCCACGTGGGTTTTAAAGCAATTTATCATGGCATGGCCACAAGAGGTATATTTCTGGTGACTCTTAATCTTCATTGTTAACTTGGCTGGATTTGGAATCACATAGGAGACTGCCACACAAATGTAGATGTGTCTTCAAGAGCATATCCAGAAGAATGACTCATTCTCAATGGGGTGACACCATACACTGTCTGGGAGCACAGACAGAATGAAAGAGGAGCAGAAATAAAGCCAGAGACCATCAGCATCCTTTTCTCTCCAACCTGATGCCCCATAAGACAAACTGAGCTTCTCTGTTTCACATCATTGTGTCTCTAGCACTGCAAAACAGAAACCAAAAGGAGTCCTCCATTAACTAAACTGGTCTTGTGGGATATTTGGTCTCAGGGACAAAAAAGAAACAGATATATTTGTAAATCCAGCCTGATGCAGCTATGATGGCTTATTTAGGCTTATGGTTGAAAAAAACCACAAGCTAGACTTAATGCCATCAACAATTAAATTTTTTAAAAATTCCTTCATAAATATTGTGGATATAAGAAAGGATAGCTAAATCTAGTGAGGCTGAGATGTTTATAGATGCTGAAGCATATATTTAGGACACCACCAAACAGTAAAGATCATCAATCAACACCCTAATCGTATCAGGTAAACAAGTGCCCTGTAGTTATTGATTGCTTGGATACTTCTGCTTACAGCTTGCATGCTGTTTTGTCGCATGTTTTCAACATTTTACCAAGATACAAAGTATAACACAAGTCAGCCAGCAGAAAACACATTCATAAAGAATAAATCTAGATTATGTTGCAGAGTCAATGCACACTTAGGCCTTCATCTCAAATTCTGTGTCCCTGTTTCATTTTAGGAACAGGTGGTCACTCGTATCTTCTCAAGATTCTCATGGATATAGTTGGTGGATACTTCGAAAGACCACAGTAGATATCTAGAGGGATTTATTGTTAAGACAAGTCTCCTGAAAATGCAGCCAACTACTCTCAGAATAGGATTTTATTTCAACAGGTTGAACCTTCCTGGAGGCCGTGTAAACCTATCCTACATTAGATTGGCTTCTTAATTTGCCTCAGATGGGCAGTAACAAATTCTGAGGCTGCAAGACTTTCTCATTTTATGCTCCTTTTCAAATTTTCTTTCAGGAGAAGAGATTAAATCCACCCTCCTTTGAGAAAAATCAGATTTTAAATCAGACAACATTGATCAAGCTGTATTTCCCATCTTTTGTTTGGGAAATGGCCCCCACTGTTCATATAACCCATCTTGTTTTACTGAATATGACCAAAATCACAGCCTCTTTTGTTCAAGCAAATAACTCCGAAAACAATAAAAATAAATAAATACATTTAAGAAATGGTTGACAAACCAGCCTAAGGATGTCTTGGTGCCAAACATACCAGTTAGTAGTCAGGGAAGAGACAGTTCCACGGGGCAAATGAGGCCAAGAGAGGAACTGTGAGATAAGACAGGTCATTGTAGGGAAAGACGTGGGGAAAAAAAAAACCAAAGAAATGGGTTTAGTGAATCCCAAGAAATAGAACCAGGCATTAGAAAGTTGGTCATAGTCGGAAGTGCTGTTGGGGGTCTTCTGTGCTATTGAAGAAATAAAGCTATGTTCAGAAATTCATGCAACATTCGACTATTAAAGACAATAAATTTGGGGAGATCCAAGATAGCGTTGAGCAGTGTGGACCGTGTTTGGAGGCTCCAGTGAACAATTCAGGGAATTGCACAGATTTCTGAGCCAGGAACACCAAGGTCCCCACACCACGGCAGCAGGAGTGCTCCACGGTTTGGAGGGACCAGGGTACGGAGGACCTGGGTGCCCCTGCACATGGGAGGAGCCCAGATTTTCTCGGATCGGAGCAGCAGCGGCAGAAGCAACAGCAGCAGCAGCGGCACCAGAGGCGGTGGCTGAGGTTTGCAGCTCAGAGCCTTCCAGTGGAGGCGATTGGTGTGATGGCCAGTGGGAGTTGCTGCGGGAGAGGGAACTATGGGTAGGATTTGGGTCACGTGGTGCCTTGGGACCCAGACTGGACTCTGCGGACAATTCGGCCCCAGAGCCCTGGGTTCAGCTCAGTGTGCAGTGCCATGGAGATGCTGGCTCAGCAAGCAATTCTGCCCAAGGCACTAGCTCAGCGCAGCCACAGCTCCCCTGCTGTGACACAGGCTGG
This sequence comes from Acomys russatus, assembly GCF_903995435.1. Taxonomy (NCBI): domain Eukaryota; kingdom Metazoa; phylum Chordata; class Mammalia; order Rodentia; family Muridae; genus Acomys; species Acomys russatus. The sequence goes on from NC_067154.1 coordinate 54,847,292, forward strand.
GCGGAGTGCTCAGCTCCACCGGAGGTGCTAGCTCAGCTCAGCAAGCAGTTCTGCTCGAGACACTAGCTCAGTTCGGCGGGCAGTTCTAGGGCGCTGACAGGCTGAGGTCAGCATGTAGATTCAGCCCAGAGGCCCTAGCTGGATGTGCCGGGCAGATTGGGCCCAGAGGCTCTAGCTGAGCTGTGTGCACAGGCTCGGCGGCCCTAAGAACCTGGCTGGACTATCCACACAGTTTAGGCCTGGAGTCCTGGACTGAACTCAGCGCACAGTGTGAGTCCAGAGTCCCTGGCTAAGCTCGGTGCACAATTCCGCCCCAGAGACTCGGGTGGGGCTCGGCATGCAGTTTGGGGCCAGAGTCCCTAACTGTGCTTGGCAGACAGATTGGGCCCAGTGACTCTAGCTGAGCTTTAGGCACAGTCCCAGCTTAAGACTCTGGGAGGACACAGTGTGCAGTTTGAATCCAGAATTCCTGGCTGAGCTTGGAGGACAGTTCTGGCCCTGAGTCAATAACTGACTACAGCATGCACTTTGGGCCAAAAGCTCCTAACTGAGCTTGGTGCGCAGTCCCAGCCCAAAAGGTCTGGCTGGACCTTGTGTGCATTTTGGGCCCAGAATCCCTAGCTGAGCTCGGCAGATGGTTCAGGCCCTGAGAATCTAGCTGAGTTCAGCCATGGTTTGGGCCCAGTGTTACTGGCTGGACGTGGCAGGAGACAGAGAAGGCTGTGGATATTGTGGCCTGACCCAACACTCATTCAGAGACCAAGAACGATTGCAAGACCCACAGCACAGGGGAACTGAGGATCACTGGCTGTAAGAGTTCAAAACAACAGAGCGAACCTCCTACCATCCACACCAGTGAAGCATTAGAGCTTCCAGCCTAGGGAAATCGTGAGAAAACAAGTGAATCTATCATCATACTCCGTCCATCCAACTCTGGAAGCTACCCAACAAAAACAAAGACGGCAAGATGTCTAAAGGACAGTGTAAACGCATACGCCAAAAAGCCCAAAACAACATGGTGTCTCCAGTTTCCAGCTATCCCAAAGAAAACAACCCAGAGAACTCAAATACAATGGAAATACAAGAAAATGACCTCAAATCCTTAGTAATGAGGATGATAATGGAGGAAACAAATAAAGTTTGTAATCAAATGTAGGAAGACGCAGACAAACAGGTGAGAGACATAAAAGAAGCACATAGAGTGGAACTGGAAAATTTTCAGGAAAATGCAAACAACCAGATGAAAGAAATAAATAAAACGGTTTCAAGCTCTGAAGACCTATAAAGAGGCAATGGAAGAAACTCAGGAACGCACAAAAAAAATCAGATGAAAGAAATAAAAAAATCAGTTCAAGATCTGAAGATGAAAATGAATTCAATGATAAACACACAGACAGAAGAAAAATGAGAACGTGAGACCTCAGAGAAGAAGGCAAGCAACACAGAGGTGAGCTTTTCTAACAGAATCCAAGAGATGGAAGAATGAATCTCAGGTCTAGAAGATACAATCACAGCTCTTGAAGCAACCATTAAAGAAAATGCCAAATCTGGAAAATTCCTGACACAAAACATCCAAGAAATTAAGGACACCATGAAAAGAAGAAATCTGAGGATAATAGGCATTGAAGAAAGAGAAGATATCAGACTCCAAGGCCCAGAAACTACTCTCAACAAAATCATAGAAGAAAATGTCCCCAATCTAAAGAAAGAGATGCCTATGAACACACAAGAGGCCTACAGAACACCAAATAGAATTGACCAGAAAAGAGAAACTGCCCATCACATAATAATCAAAACACAAAACATACAGAACAGAGAAAAAATATTAAAAGCTGCAAGAGAAAAGGGCCAAATAACATTTAATGGCAAACCTATCAGAATTACACCCAAGTTCTCAGCAGAGACCATAAAAGCCAGAAGGGCCTAGACAGAGAGCCTGTAAACCCTAAGAGACCACAGATGACAGGACAGACTAATTTACCCAGCAAAACTGTCAATAACCATTGATGGAGAAATCAAAATATTCCATGACAAAAACAAATTCAAACGGTACCTATCCACAAACCCAGCTTTACAGAAGGTACTAGAAGGATAACTCCATCCTAAAGGGTCCAGCTACAACCAAAACTACTCAGGAAATAGATAACTATACCATGGCAAAAACACAACTACACAAACGCTCGACTGGAAACAACATCAAAATTAAGACTCTTAACAGTCACTGGTCATTAATATCTTTCAACATCAATGGTCTCAATTATCCAATAAAAATACACAGACTAACTTAATGGGTGCATAAACAAGATCCAACATTCTTCTGCATTCAAGAAACACATCTCACCCATAATGATAGGCATTACCTCACTTAGAAGAAAAAGTGGGGAAGAGCCTGGAACATATTGGCACAGGAGACAACTTCCTAAACAGAACACCAATGGCCCAGGCCTTAATACCAACAATTAATAAATGGGACCTCATGAGGCTGAGAAGCTTCTGTAAGGCAGGAGACACTGTCAAGAGAACAAAGTGACAGCCTACAGACTGGAAAAAGATCTTCACCAACCCTGCATCTGACAAAGGTCTAATATCCAAAATATATAAAGAACTCAAGAAATTAAACACCACCAAACCAAATAACCCAATTGAGAAATGGGGCTTGGAACTAAACAGAGAATTCTCAACAAAGGAATATCAAATGGCTGAGAAACACTTAAAGAAATGCTCCACCTCCTTAGTCATCAGGGAAATGCAAATCAAAACAACTCTGAGATTCCATCTTACACCCATCAGAATGGCTAAGATCAAAAATTCAAGCGACACCACATGCTGGCATGGATGTGGGGAGAGAGGAACACTCCTTCATTGCTGGTGGGAATGTAAACTAGTACAGCCACTTTGGAAATCTATCTGGTGCTATCTCAGAAAAAATGGAAATAGGGCTTCCTCAGGACCCAGCTATTCCACTCCTTGGAATATACCCAGAAAATGCTCCAGCACACAACAAGAAACTTTGCTCAACCATGTTCATAGCAGCCTTATTCATAATAGCCAGAACATGGAAACAGCCTAAGTGTCCCTCAGTAGAAGAATGGATAAAGAAACTGTGGTACATATACACTATGGAATACTACTCAGCTATTAAAAACAAAGAATTCCCGAAATTTGTGGATAAATGGACTGAGCTAGAAATGATCATAATGAGTGAATTAACCCAGAAGCAGAAAGACTCAAATGGTATATACTCATGGACATCCTATTGGGACTCTAGATGAGAGAATCATGGGAGAATAGCAAAGTAGAAGGATCCAGGGGGTCCTAGAAACCTACAAGTAGAACATTATGATAGGCAGATTTGGGCCCTGGGGTCCCGCTCAAACTAAGGCACCAGCCAAGGACAATACAGGCAGTAAACTTTAAACCCCTACCCAGATCTAGCCAAAGGACAGAACATTCTCCATTGTTGAGTGAATAGTGGGATATGACTTTCTCACGTACTCTGGTGCATCACATTTGACCATGTCCCCTGGAGGGGGAGACCTGGTGGCACTCAGAGGAAGGACAGCAGGTTACCAAAAGAGACTTGATACCCTATGAGCATATACAGGGGGAGGTAATCCTCAGGAACAGTCATATGGGAGGGGAATAAGGGGAAAATGGGACGGAGGGAAGAATGGGAGGATACAAGGGATGGGATAAACAGAGATGTAACAAGAATAAATTAATAAAAAAAAATCAAAGACAAAAACAAACAAACAAAAAAAGACAATAAATTTTTCCTAGCACTTTCCTTTCAGTTCCCTTTTTATTTCCTGCTTTTGTCTGTCATTGGCCAAAGCTAATCGGAATTTGCTTGGCAAAGGAGCTAATAAAATGTGGGTAACAGGGGTCAGTTCTATGCTACATAAAGCAGAGTTATAGAAAGATGAGAGGGAATTCAGATAGTGATGAGATTGAGTAATAATCTATCCATCCCAAATACTGGTAACTAGATCAACCCCTGGAAGTCTGAAAGATCATGTCCAGCGTTGGTAAGGATTAATTCATGATTTGCCAAGGTCTTTACCTAGGAAAGTATTAGCAATTCATATGAACTCAACTCAGCCCAAGGCATGCTTTAACTTTGCTTAAATTCATCTGCAAACATAGTAGCAAATTTGAAAATGTTTTCATAGCAGTACATGCCTTCAACAAACGCTTTGGCTACTGAGCAAAGGCGTATCTCCATGCCGCAGAGTTGAACTCCTACTGTGTTCTCCAATTTGAATTGAATGTGTTATCTGTCCTGTGCTATTTAATCTTAGAAATGTACACCTTAATACTCACTCTCCCTGCCTTTCCCAGTGCTGCACATTTCTCATGCAAAGTCACCCTCACTTTTGTTCTAGAGTTTCAGGTCAATAGCTTTAAAAGACAGAGATGGTATCTGCTTTTAATGTAGAGGTCAGCTGTTAGTTTGGTTGGCTGAAATTTTTTGTGATTTTGATTTTAGTGTCCAGTAAAAAGATAATGATAATGTCTTAATCTGACACAAAATTCAGTGAAGTTTGTATGTATATCATTCAATAAAATGAAATTTTAAAAATTGGGGACTCTGAGCTGCACCACAAACACACCTGATATAAAGTATTTGTCTGGGTTGCTTACTGTCTGGAACACACTTGGGGATAAACAAAAGGAACTAGGCCCATCTGCTGTGCCTTCTATTGTATGTGACTCTGAAGCAAGATCACCTACGAGCTTGTAACTGAAATAAATTCTCAGACTCTTCACATATCGTGTAAAGCAAGAAAATATAATTTGGTAGTTCAAGACCTGGGAGGGTGTCCCTACAACTGTTTGTTTTTCCTTACTCTAAGCATGGCCTCACTAACCACCTTAGACATTGGTGTTATTCTACTTACCAGATGGATGAAAAGACTTCAAGTGCACTTAATCGTAAAGTAATGTGTAAAACTAAATGTAGTTATCATTCTCTGAAATATATATTAATAGCATATATTAATACTAACATTATTAATATATTACATAACATAATTGGCATCTGTGGTCAGACAACATTTCTCATCTTATTAGCATTCTGCAAGAGTACAAAAGTAACCGTGCCATGGAGACGGTTTTGACCTACATGTATATATACCAGAGGAATTTTACAGGTGATGTGTTTCGCTCAACATTTATCTTTTCAATAGTACATTTTGCAAAGTGTGTATCTAGTCAAAATACCTAAAGGTAGCTCTGAACTGGCAATGGCAGCCAGAAAACAGAGACAAAGCTTGCAGACTGCTTAGTGAAAAGTGATGGCATTTGACTTTGAGGTTCAGAAAGCACGTTCCCTCTTCCACACAAGCAAACCACAGGAGGCTTGGCTGTCCTGCAGTGTCAAGCTAATGCATTACGTGGCTTTCCCACCAAAGACACTAGAATTCCCTTTGGAGTTTCCTTCCTTGAAGGGATATCAATACTGTCAAACACTAGTTCCTAGAAAATAGTAATGCAGCCTGAACTAGAATGTTTTGTAGCCCATAAAGGCAAGAGACAGAGCTGTAGACACTAATGGACCTTGTACACAGCACCGCAGACTACATGTCCAAACACTGTGGCAGATGGGCTACTCCATTTGGTCTTCAGTATCGGACACAAGCACAGTGGGGTCAGGGAAAGGCAGTCACCAAAAGCTTTATTGAAAGCTAATGAAGATTTCATGGAATATAAGAAGACTGGAGCATCCAGGGAGACCGGAAATAATGCCTTCACATCCATCCTTTAAAGTTAAAATTGTTCTAAGTGAGGTGCTTAGTTCTTCATTATACAGGAAAAATTGAATATGTTTGAGTGAAATATTTGAATGCCATTAATAGGCATTAGCATTAGTATATCATGTTGTTCTATAGATAATCTATTAGAGTAGATAGCCATAATGATAGCAGTGAAGGGCAAATTTAAATATCAAAGTGCCTGTCATATCTTGAGAAATGAAAAGACTCTAAAGCATTAAGTCATGTCTAGAACCCCATTAGTCTTTGAATGACAAAAATTATGTTATACTTAATATCTACTAGATGATATAGCAGAAAGAGGACAAGGTCCAGATACATGTGTGCAACTGTCACCTGTAGATAGTAATGTACAAACAGATACATATATATACATGTAATGTTAGAGAGTAAGTCCAATTAAGGAAATCCTGTGTTGGGGGAATACTTATTTTAATTGTCTATATGAGACTCAATATTTTATTGATATCACCAGGCAAGATCTTTCAGTTCTTATTGTGCTTTCAATAGAAAAATATATATAAAATTACTAAAAAGAATTCCTTAACTTAGAATATTACACAAATTAAAAAAAAAAATCAGAGAAAATGATTAGGTTAACTTAGCAAATGACGTTCAGTTTTTCTAGTCCATTAACCTGTGCACTGACACTTAACTTCTTAATTTAATTATTTGATATACAAGTTGCTTAATTGATCAAATAAATATGAAAATGTTCATCTGTAATTGAAAGTTACTTTCAGTTTTATGCTGAGGAACTGGGTTAGTCAGTTTCCTATGGTTTTGAAGAGACACCATGACCACAGCAACTTTTAATGGAAAGTATTTGATTGGGGCTAGCTTACAGTTTCAGAGGTTTAGTCCATTATCACTGTGGTGAAAAGCACAGTGCTGCTCAGGCAAGCATAGTGTTAGAGAAATAGCTCGGAGTTCTATACCCCACCTTCAGGCAGCATGAAGGGACCGGGCCTAGTTTGGATTTTTGAAACCTGGAAGCCCACCCTCAGTGATACATTTCCTCCAACACCTCCTAATACTCTCAAATAGCACCACTCCCTAAGTACTTAAATATATGAACCCAAGAGTGGGGAAATTCTTATTCAGACTACAACAAGAACAAAATGGAAAAACAGTAAATTAAAAATGAAATAAAGAAAAGTGCATGGTGTACATACATCTTTAAATGTTTAGCAATTATTTTTATCACGCATAGCTGAGAGATTTGTTTTTCCCACGAAGGGTGGTGAGAGAGATCCATTAGGCATGTACAGTTGAGGCACAGGTCTTCTCGGCTATGTTCAGGGTCCTGTTCTCAGCGTCTCCTTGGTCCCTCACCATGTTCCTACACCATTATCCCTGGGGATTAAATGTCCGCAGCATCCGTCTGAGAATCCTCAAGTGTTATCCACAATATCTTAAAAGTTTACATTTCAATATCTAAGTCGTTGTCTACTGCAGTAAATGATCTTCCAATTTTTCTCCAAAGTGTTCTTCTGAATGTGAGCCAAGGATTACTCATGCCCCAGAAAATGCCTCTCTCCCTTAATGAGTGCATCCTGCAGTTCCCTGTCCCCCTTAAGAGGGCTCTGAGCCTGGCACCTCTTGGTGCTGCCAAATCTGTGCCCTGAGCTCTGTTCAGCTTGCAGGAATGGCAGGAACCTGATTCCATAGCATTCCTGATCGCAAAAGTCACCTCTGACTTGATCCCTTGATGAATTCCCCATTGGGTGGCTGCAAGTAAGTCACAACATGTGGGTTTAGCTCTGCACAAAATCAACCCACCTGGTAACAGCTGCCCAGAGACCTCACGTTTTATGAATCTGACTCCTGACATTTGTCTATTGGGAAGAAGATTGTGAGGAACGGTTATTACAGTACTGCATGTACCCCTTTCTGCCCTTTCCACCCTTTCCACCCTTTCTACCTTAAATAGGGAACATTCATACAATGCCAGCCATTATTCTGATCACTTCACATACAATACCCATTTAATGTTTGGTAGTAACATCATAAGAGAGAAGTTAATATAGGGGCAACTCTGTAGATGAAGAAACATGGGGTCAGTTTTCCTGAGACTAGCTAGTAAGTGACAGATTTTTAGAGCACTGCTCCAGTTCCAACGGAATACAGACCCATATCTAAATTGTCACAATATATGCTCCTTAGTGCTGGCCCACCTCTAAATTTTAAATAGTAACATTTGACATATATACATTTGTATCTACAAAAAGAGAAAAGCTAAAATGTACCACAGAAACATTATAGATATAATATTATCAACACCTGACTGGAAATAAATCTTGTGTCCCAAAGCAGATCATAGATTAGAATTGCACCATGATTTCTGCTTTCTCTGGGCAGAAACAGAAAATGCTGGACAAGTAACTACCTCATGAAATACCCATAGGAGAACTAAGAGTGCCTTTAGAAATGCCTGAAATGCAAGTCAGCTTCAGATGTCTTGATGAACACTGCCATCTAATGCCCAGTAGAGAAATCCTGCCTTGATGTAGGTTCTGAGTGTGTAGTGACATCATCCCAAGCACTGCTTACAGAAATGGCAGCACACATCACACTAAGCATCACACATGATCCTGGAACTGCATCATCTGCTTGGAGACAAGCTTTTGAAAACAATGAGAGATGCCCTTTAACATCACAGCCCAGGTTCAAGGAATGTTAACTGTATGGTAGGGAGGTGCGGGAAATTATAAAAATCAGTTTCATTATAACAGCTCAATGTATAAGACCAATATTATTTTCTTATATGAGATTACAGGATGACTTTGGAGCCACAAATTTTGGCTAGGATATAGTGGTGAAAAGGAAACACATTGTACTCTATATAGTAGTGAACTAAAAATAAAATGATTATTTCTCCAAAGTAATCATTGAGCTGGAGAAATGGCTCAGTGGGTTAATTTAAGTATTTGCCAAGAAGGACCAGAATTCAGCTCCCAAAACCTCAGTAAATGCCAAGTGGTCCTGGTGACCTGCTTGTAATCCCAGGGCTCATGAGATGAAGACAACGCATTCCCAGGCTAAGATGGCTAGCTAGACTAGCTGAACTGGTGAGCTCCAGGTCCAGGTGAAATATTCTGCCTCAATATGTAAGGTGGAGTGCACCTAAGGATGACACCTGACATAAATCGCTGCCCTCTACACACACGTACACTCATCCACCTGTGAGAGTACACATTCAGGCATGCATAATGTAAATGTACAAAAACCATGACAGCTTTTACATACTATTTAATCTTTACTTAAATTATATATAAAAGTCTCCTTTTATAAGCTGTATTTGTTACAAACTAAGTGTGCCTTATCCAAAATTTACGGCATCGGAGGTATTTTAGAACTGAGCTTTTTTCAAATTTCAGACTATTTGAATAAATATAATAAAATGGTTGGGGCTACAAATCTAAACTCAATTTTCATATATACTGTATCTATTATATTTTATATGTATTATATCTATGTGGAGAGAAAGAGGGATGGATAGATAGATGATAGATAGATAGATAGATAGATAGATAGATAGATAGACAGATATCCAAAAGATAATTGCATACCATATTTTAAATTTATTTCATGTATAAAACAAAGTTACATGGAGAATTTTTCTGTTTGTGGACATCATATTGGCACCCCAAAAGTTTTGGGTTTAAAAGTATTTGGGATTTGGATATTTAAATTCTTGTGATACTTGTGTGACTTTTAAAGTTACATCTTCATTGTGTTCAACACAGTTGAGTAAGTTTTAGATGACTATGATATAAAACCAACATGTATTTTATAACTAGACGATTTCAATTCATGGTAAAACTCGTTTTCAATTTCATCAAAGTGAGATGTTTCAGTTCGTATAAGTAAATCACAAGCAGATCATCATTTTCTCATGGACAATTCTTGAACATGAGTGGCCACTCTCTGAGTGCCTGAAGCATTTTGAAGGACAATTTGTACAGTACACAAGCAGGTATGTCAGAGTCAGAACAGAGGAGTTCTAAGTGGGAGATAGGAGGTGTGTGGCCAGTGTTTATCCATCTGCCTTCTGCCTTGCCCTTGGCTTGAGTCCCTTACTTACTGTCCCATAAAATTGACCGAAGAAAAAAAAAAAAAAAGCTTGATTACTATTAGGTGAGTAGCAAAGGACATGGCATTAGATCTGAGTCAAAATAAAAGCTAATTTCTTTCTATATTTGTGGCAGTATCTAGGAAAAACCAGGACAAGACAGTTCCTAGGCAATTTGAAGATACTTTTAAAAAGAGTTATTTTTTTCAACATGATTCTAAAAACTGATTTTAAAATCCACTGCTAAATTTGTAACCAAGTAGTTACTCTCAGAATAGAAAGTAGTTTGAGTCCATTCAGTGTCTAGTGTTCAAATCAGTCTTGGGTTGGCACACCCCAAATAACTCACTGCGATATTTCCAACTGAACACAAAGCAGCTGCAGTAGCTTGACCTGACATTAATTAAGACAATGTTGTGAGGAACAATTTAGCTTGCTGATTGCAAGACCAAAATTCTTTGAAATTTAATCTCCTGGGGCGAAGTACTTCTAAGCATTTTCAGCAACTCCATGTGGAATTCTTAAAATTCAGAACTAACATTATTAGAGTAAAAGCTATGAACCAAGCCTGGGAACTAGGCAGGCATTATCCTGGCAGATAAGTTATGGACAAAATAAATTACTGTCTTATCTGGATACTTGTTACTCATGAACTAAAACATCTCACTTCTAACTATACAGGAAGCATACTATAAAAGGAAAAACAACTATGCTGGAATCCATTCAAATAGTAGCTTACCAGGGAAAAATGATTTTGATTGTATCATTAAATTTAAAACATTCACTTTAGGCAGTGAACACAACCCTCAAGTGGGCCTTTAATCACAAGGTTAATGGGAGGAGTATAAAAAAGAAAAAAAATGCCAAGCTACTGTTTTTAGGTTCTATAGCTTTTTCGCTATGTGATTATAGTATTGAAAATACATACTCGGGGCGGGGGGGGGGGGGGCGGGACAGCATTGTATTCCTCAATACAGTCACTAATAGAATGTATAAAGGTCAATTAAGATGACAAAGAAAACCCACTGGTCTCATGAAGAGGCCAACTTTAATAAATTTTTCTAAGCAATCTAAAAAACTTATGTGGAAGCCTAAAAAGAATGAGGGGAGCAGAGTCGGTCATGCGGATCGATGGAGCGCCAATGCTTCCGCCCAAAGGGTGAAGCTCTAGGATAGATGACCTGGGAGGGCCTGTTCCTCCGAATCCTGAACCTTGAGCTGAAATATGCGTTGGGGTTCTATGTAACTGTCCCTAGCTTGAGAAAACGGCCTCTTGTTGTGTTATTCTGACTCAACAGTTAAGGCTGGTCCTGAGCCCTGGCAGCAGTGTGGCTGTGTTGTCCTCCTGAAGAGCTCTTTGACAGTCATATGCTTTCCGCCAAAAAATCTACCCGCTTCTTAATTTTGTGTTTTTTTAAAGATTTGTTAATTTTTATTTTAGGTGGAGGGTGTTCACCTGCTTGTGCGTATATGCGCCATGGGTGTGTCAGGTTCCTGTGGAGGCCTGAAGCGGACCTTCCATGCTCTGGATCCAGAGAAACAACCAGTTGTGAGTCACCATGTGGGTGTTAGGAAGCAAGCCAGGTCATCTGGAAGATCATCAAATGCTCTTAACCACTGAGCTATCTCTCCAGTCCCTCAAGTTTGCAAATCATAGTTTTCATTTCTTATGACAATGGCTCACTTCCTTAATTGTTTTTATTTTTCATTTAATTTTATTTTTTGCCATGCTGATCTTGATGCATTAGCAGCCCCAGCTCCACCTCAGCTATTTAATAAATTTATTATTTTTAATTATTAAATAAGTTTTATTATTCTTAAATGAACATAGAAATATGCCAATGAATTGGAACTGGTAGTGGTAATCTACCCTAAAAATGGAAAGGAAGAGACCGTGCTGTAAAAAACAAAGTGAGAAATATGTAAAAATAACAGATAACAGCTGTGTCTGGATCCAAACGGTGGGAAAATGGCTCTTGTATGAATTTGGCTGTATTTTTCCTTCAGATTTAGAATTCTGCTGACATTTCGAGGAATAACATTCAACAACCAAGTTGCTTTCGTCAAGTGACTATATACTATAAATGCCATGGTGGAGCTAAATCCTGGTCAGGAGTCTCACAAGGAGTCCCTTCTACTTAGTGTGTGTTTTGTTCCTATCACATCTGCCCACGTCTCAGTCCTTGAATAGCAGAAGAGTGTAGCTGTAGAGCTAAGTTCTGCCAGCAGTGTGACAGGTTTAGCTTCTTATACTGTGTGGTGAGGTCTGTTTCTCCATTCTCCACAGACCAACACAATGTGGCAAAAATGGCTCTGTGCCTGGTCCAATCTCAGTCCCAAGAGGCCTCGCACAGAGATCCTAGCAAGCGAGCCAGCAAGCAAGCAAACCTGAGATAATTTTATGGATCAAGATTAACAGATATTCTCTGTAGAAAGTCAGGTGGCAAATATTTAAGCTTATGGGTCCACACAGTCTCTGTTGGAACTACTAAGCCTACTATTTTATTCATAATGCAAGTATAGCCAAACATATGCACAAAGGCACTCTGATAAAACTTTATTTTACAAAGGGTCAGTGAGAAGGCTCAGCAGATAAAGTGACTGCTGCCAAGACTGATGACCTAAGTCCAATCCCTGGAAGCCATGTTGTAGAAAGAGAGAACTGATTCCTGAAAGTAGTCCTCTAAGTTATGTGCAATAGCAGGCACACATGTTCACATGCACACACGCGCGTGCGTACACACACACACACACACACAACTACATTTGTACATATATTTATTATTTCAAACTGTCCAAATTAATGAGCCATATAGCCAATCTATTAACTTATTGTTAACAACCTATCCCATTGTTTCAGTCCTGTGATATTAGGCATCATTAATGTTACTTTCAAGTATTCTAAATATTAGTATTATTAATCTTACTATTATTAATACTATTATCTTAGTATTATTAATATTACTTCTAAAGTCTGTCTGTATGTTCCTCTCTTCACTCTCTAAAAGGACAAAGCTAATTCACCATGTCACATGAGAATTTAGACTGCTAATGAATCCACACACATAAATTACATTTAAATCACCAGGTGAACAGCAATTTATAAACACTGTGCCTATCATTGCTTATCATTCAATCAGCATTCTGGGTATTTTGAATAACAAAAAGCTAAAACAGGAAAAGAGGCTTTTGCCATTGGCAGGTTCCTTGCACACCAGGATATGGGAAGCTAGCAGAAAGAGATCTGATGGAAATCTAAAGAAAAAGTAATGGCAGCAGTAGGGCTTCTATTTCAAGAGAAGGAAAAAAGGACCTGTCAGAGAAAAAAAATGTTAATCACTATCAGAAAGGAGTATGTGGAAAGAATCCCTAAGGGCTGAGAAAAGAAAAAACAGAAAGCCCAAAGCTGGAGGGCTGACGGGAAACAGGAAGCAGACAGTATGTTTATTGTAACTGATAAGGAGGCTGCTTCGGTGTGGTTCTGCATCCAGCTGTTAGGGCAGTCAGGAAGACAAAACCACACCAAGGATGCTTTAGCAAATATCCCAGAGAGTTAGGCACCATGAAACATTTCTTAACATCCTGAGAAATGTTCCAAATTCATTTTACATAGCTTTCATTTCAACTATTACAGTTTTGTTGTTGTTTTTTGTTCGCCGTGTGTGTGTGTGTGTGTGTGTGTGTGTGTGTGTGTATGAGTGTGTGTGTGAGTGTGTGTGTGTGTCCGTGTGTGATTGTTAGTATCCAAACTAAAACATCTCTGTCACACTTATGTGAGTAATTGGGAATAAAAAGAGGACGAGTGTCTCATAATAGAGATTTCCTTAAAAACTGTTCAAAACATCTGTATCTGTGTCTCTTCGGTAAATGAGATCAAGCTATATTTTGATATTCAATAATTCTTGGGAGAAAAAAAAACTACATTTTCCTCCTGCATGAATACCAACAGGAGAAAAACATTCTAAATGGCATTTTAAAGTCAAATTACTGTTTGTAACCCTTGGAATCCAAGTTAAAAAGCAGTAGTTTCTGCATTGCCTCAAATCATAAACCAAAAGAACTCAAAGAAGCTAATTTGGTACAGCTGGAGAGAGTTCTAAAGATGCATGTTAATCTAATGACTGTTTAGTATAGAAAATTATAGCTTAAATAAGGTATACAAATGAGGATGTTCATTAAGGGTTTATGCCATTTGAAAATGAGCTATTTTAAGATTAAGAACTAAAAATACTAGCACTTTATTTCCTAGAAACTATCAGTCAATGGCAAGACATAATTAATGCACACATGACTTCCTGTTAGAGCTTATGCAAATCAGTAGTCACTAAGACCAATATGCTTTCTTGGTTCAATATATGTAGATATCTTCAGGGAATGAAAAAATAAGCAGTATTGGAGAGCATATCAACTAGATACCTTCAAAACTCCGCAGTGAGGTGGAGGGAAGAGTTTTCTAGACAAACAAATTATAATCAAGAGGAGCAGGAAGGAAAGTGGCTACAGGCAAATAGAAAGCAATGTCCCAGAGGAACAGAGGCCAGAACCTGACACCATGTGGAAGGAAATTATCCTGAAAAAATGCCGAGACGCAAACTGTTCCTCATATACAAGAGGGTACATTATAGTTACCTACTAGTTTCCAAGACATTTGCTGTCCTACAGGCTCCAGATCTGGTACTCTTCTGTTGTTCCTAGCCCTTGTCCCTACCACCGTATGTGGAAGGGGTCCCTGGTCTCAAGGTTGTTCAAATCCCTCTCTTTATTCCTATCCTCTGTTTTCATTTGATACCATTCTCTAATTTGCTTTTGAGGTTGACACCTGGCCTGAATTCCTCACATTATCATAGGTATTCTTATGAAGTATCTTGATTTTACTCCCTGGATGTACGCATCCTAACTTCAATGGCTGTGGCTGTACAGTTGTAATCAAACAATTTTTGAAAGGGATAATCAATATATGATATATGTTTTATTGTTGCATAATACATATACGTACTCTACCTATAGTCTTCAACACAAAATATTAGTACTTTAATTGCTGATTTAACACCAATGTATTATAGCATGTATAATAGTGTTATTATATTTTGTGATTATAGATAATTGTGTGTATTTCATATTAGCATTAGTTATTTTATTTTGTTTGTTATTATTGTGGATATGTATATGATGGAGGAAGTCATGTATGCATGACATGTATTTGAAGGTCACTGACAGAAAGTGATTTCCTCCATCCATCATGTGAATCCCAGGAATTGAACTCATGTCATCATTGACAGAATTAAGACAATTCAGCATCTACTATCAAAACTAGATAGTTTTAAAATTGCTGTACCTTCTGGCTGAGCACCATGTTCATAAGTACTGAAATTTCTGTTATAGGCAAGGCAACCATTTCCTATGGTCTAGGCGGCAAACACCATTCTCTGTATCTTTATATTGGAAAGATAGACTACTTTTCTCCTTAATGCGATCAATCATCATTCTTACTTATACATCTTCCCTGGAACATCAAATATTTAGAAGCAAATGGTGTTAAGAGCTTATTTTGGTTCTATGAATTGTTCAGTGTTCAATAGACTTATTTGCCAATTTAGCTAAAATGTATGTCATTATGAAATTGAAGTTTTGACAGCATCTACAGTCTTCACTGAGGCCCTAAGTGGTCACTTAGGGATGGAATAATAATGGACACAAAGAAGGTTAGTAGTCAGTGAGGTCTCCGCTTGCTCACAAGTTCAGTCTTTAACATCAGTGACCATTGTCCTCTGAACAGAACAGGGTTTAATTAGACATTGTTATCTTGCTAGTTGTAATCACAATTTTAAAACAGGAAATGAAGTGCTTGCCTGATAAAGCAAAGGTTGTTTAATTTTCTTTATACTATTGAGTATTCTTTTTTGATATTCTAATGAGAATTAACATTCATGTTAGATTTAAATATATTCTCTTCACTTAATCATGTTGTCTTCTTAAAACTACTTTTATTAGTGGTTTATTAAAATAAACCACAAATGAGCTTTGAATCATTTCTTTGAAATAATGTGGGATTATACCTTAAATTTTTACAAATGCAGACTAACTTTTTAATCTCTTAAAATCTATTAGACTCTGGGTCTCAGAGCATGTTTTGAAATGAAAAAAGTTGATCTTTATAAATATATACTATAACATATATATGTTCAACACAACAAATGTAATAAATTACATCCCACATCTCCGTGCAATCACCATATACTAAACACCTATAGTTAATGGAGCAATATCAAGAGGAAAGCATTGATAAGTAAGGTAGTTAACATTCTGTCATAAAATCTACCTTTAAGTAAGGTTCACTGCTTTTGAATCTTTCTCCTTGTGTTTGTACATTGATGTATAAGGATACGTTATGGATTTTGTCTTCAAATTCATATGGTTTTCCATAATGATTGTGCTAGTTATTAGATGTGTGCTGTGTATAAGTTACTTAAGCTTCTCAAGCCTCACTTTTCCATACATATGAAGATGAAACAATAATACACTTTTGGAGGTAATAGATAATAGCACATGTACACACACACGCACACACACACACACACACACACACACACACACACGCACACACACACACACACACACACACTGCTCAGCACAATACTGAGCACATCCTAAATGTCCTTCCAAAGATGATTTTTGCTGAGTGGTATTGCTGCAGGTCAGGGAAGACTATGCACAGTGATGCTATGTTCATTTTTACTGTTGTTCAAGAAGCAAACATTACAACTCTGATTACTTAATCAATACAAGCCTATTATCTCACAGCTCTATAGATCATTAATCTAATACAGATTTCACAAGGTTCCAACCAAAAGGCTTGTGTTACTTCCTTTAAGCTCTAGATTAGAACTTGTCTGATGCCTTTCCCCTACTTTCAGAGGCCACCTGCATCCTTTTCCCTACCTTAAGAAGCCACCTGCATTTCTTGGTTCATGGAACCTTTAATCTACCTTCAAAGCTAGTTGTGGATTGCACTCACATATTACACCTCTCTGATTGCAGCCAGAAAATGTTGTATACTTTTAAGAACTCATATGACTGTACTGAATCAACAAAGATAATAATGGATAATCTACCCTCATCCCAAGGTCTATAGCCTTAATCATATCAGCAAAATTCCCTTGCCTGTGCAGTCTAACATAGTCTCAGATTTCAAGGATTATAGCATGCGCATCCTTAAAAAGCTACTAACTTTATTACTAAGGGTGCATTGGGGCTGAAGAGAAGGTACCTATCTTACAGAACTAGTGACAGGAACTCATATGTATTAAAAACTGTATCTGTGGCTTAAATATGACTGTCCTGGCAACATTAAACCAAGCCTACAGAACATGATACTCTCCACCGTTGAGTGGAGAGTGAGATCTGACTCTCACACGAACTCTGGTGCCCCTTTTCTGACCATGTCCCCCAGATGGGGAGACCTGGTGGCACTCAGAGGAAGGATAGCTACTTACCAAGAAGAGACTTGATATTCTGAGAGCATATATAGGGGGAGGAGGTCTCCCTCAGTCACGGACATAGGGGAGGGGAGAAGGGGAGAAATGGGAGGGAGGGAAGAATGGGAGGAAACAGGGGAAGGGCTAACAATCGAGAGGTAATATGAATAAATTAATTTAAAGAAAAAGAAAAAAAAAAGAAATTGTAAGATCTTTAGCTGTCCACATGAAATCCTGCTCACAGTAAACTCCATTAAATAGAGGCACTCGTGACACTATACAGCTACGCTAAAGAAGGTGCATGAAAATCTATTCATGTTGGAAATAAGTCCATTTGTGATTAAAATATGTGAACTCGCTGATACTGTGTTCAGACCAGTAACCACCTATTGTAGATTGTTGTCTTCGGAGCATCATAGTCACTACCATCTTCATCAGAAGCAGCTGTGACTCTCATGGGAGAAATTGAAGCTTCAGCTGCTAACATGCGTCATTGAAGGAAAGTGTGGGTAGGGTCATGAGACCCTCTCTGAGATGCCTCTCCCCAAGCTACATGCCATTCTGTTCCAGCTACACGTGTTCTCATGACCCTGAGATGTTCTAGAATATGTAAATTGCAGACAGTTAACTGAAGAATCGTACCCCACTCATGCAGCTATGGCGAAGTCATCATCCATGCTGTGGTAAGACATTTAGTGCTGTGACTCCCTGAGGGTCACTTATATTCTGCACACATACGCTGTAAACCCAATAAACTCACTGGTTTGCAATGTTGAACTTTGGCAGAACCATTCTTTGGTCTGTGATTGGTGCCCTATCCAGGCTGAATAGATTTTCTTTTCATCTCTCCAGGTAAAGTTCAGGCAATATTTATATATCCTACACTTACCTAAGGCTTCTCTGGCTAGTCACTTGGGGTTCCCTGTGAATGAATGCCACAGTCTTAGCAAACTGACATGGCTGAAAAGCTTCCTCTAGAGAAACTAAGCAATGGCTCTAAGCCCATCAACCTATATAATTTGTCACCATCATCATCTCATGCTTTTTATACAATGTACAGACATGTAATAAAGAATTCAAGTAAATTAGACTAATTCCTTTAAGAGTTTGCCTTGTAAAGAAAAGAATATATGGGTCATTTTAATAAGCAATTGCATAAGAGTGTACAATCTGACCAAATTTTTAATTTTAAAAATCTATGCATCCTCATTACAGATATTTTTGGTATATGGCATATTACAGAGTTCTGAACACTAAATTAGGCACTGGGGCTTAATAAGATGAAAAACAACTACTCACTATACTAAGTAACACAAAGCTCGAGTGGAGATGAAACTCCACAGATTAATACAAATCCCTCATTTAAGCAATAAGGGAAGCTGAATGTCTAAAGATTTAAATGTAATTGGCTCCTCCTTTGATACATAATTCACTTTCATATCCTCTTACTAGAATTCATTAGTAAGATTGAGTTTTTAAGATTAGGGAGCTCAGGGCGTTCAGCAGAACACTAACTCCAATTATCTTCATGATTCAAGAGGAGAAGGTAGTGAAGATGCCAACCACATTCCTATCACTAGAGAAACAATCAGAGTAAGAGGTTGCCCTTTCCAACACAGCAGGATGCCCTTACCAAGCCTGCATGAGACTGTGTAAGCTTCAGCAAACTGCCACAGCTTTCTAAGCTCAAGTCCATTGAAGACAATATAGCATAAAGTATCTGACCATGCTCCAGCTTCAGCATCCCATGGTTTGAGTCCCGGCTTTTCTGTCTTCAACCTGGGGTAGCTTGTGCTTGCCACATACTCTGATTGCACTGTGAGGATAACAGCATCTGCTTTAAAGAGTTATTACAAGGAGCAAATCGAATAGCAGAACATTTAGGCTCACGTCTGAGGAAGAGCAAATAGTTGAGGAATGAGTATTATTGCAAATTAATTTGCGAATAGATTGTGGAGAATAATAATAAATGCAAACACATTTCCTTGTAAATGTAAATGTCATTGTCATGAATATTCATGTTCACTCGGCATTATATAAGTTTTCCTCAAGCCAAGTATTATAGAATATTATCCTCTGCA
This sequence comes from Acomys russatus, assembly GCF_903995435.1. NCBI lineage: Eukaryota > Metazoa > Chordata > Mammalia > Rodentia > Muridae > Acomys > Acomys russatus. The sequence goes on from NC_067154.1 coordinate 54,866,697, forward strand.
TCAGAGAAGCTGTGACTATTTAAAATCAGCCCTCAAAATGGGGCTTGTTAATAGCTGTTTGTCCCTAATAGAAAGACAGAGGGGAAGGCCATTGGAGCCTCACCTGATCTCAGCCTCTCCTCTACCTTACAACTAGCTGTACGTAATTCTTCCTTAACTGCTTGTGGCTTCCTGTCTTCGGGGGAGGGTGGGACAGAATGTATAAAGTGTACAAGGTTCACTAAAGAGAAGCTCCAGCATTTGGGAAGTTGTCATCCATGCTAAGGTAAGACTTCCATTGGTGTGTGTTCATCCACACTCCTGGAAGTGCCCCCTCTCTCATGCTTCCTGTAAGTATTCCAGATAAACATTAGTCCCCCAGTTGGTGCTCTATAAGGAAGAGGTAGACATTGGTTTAGCTCTCCAGGGAAAGCTCCCGTAACAGCAGGGTGACGTGTTGGGTGGCGGGGCTACTGGGAAGTGACTAAGTTACAAGACTGAAGCCTCCTGAGTGACATCGCAAGATCAGTGGAGTGGAGTGACATCACTCCATTCATCTTGGGAAAACTTGGTCAAAAAGAAGTATCTGCAAGCCTCAGAAAATAAGCCCTCCATAGAAAATGAACTTTTTTGTAAATTTTAGAAATTAAAATAAGATTCCACAATTTCCCTCTTCCATTTTCTCCCTCCAATGCTTCCCATGCCACCTCCTTTGTTCTTTCTCAAATCCATGCACATCGAATGAGGTGTTACAGAAACTGAATATGCCAGTGTCATGATTACGACCTTCACGGTGCTCAGTCTATGAGAAATGCTTCTTGTTTAATGCTATCCAGCTTGTGGCATTTCCTTATGGAATTTGCAAAGTTTAACATCTTAGTAATTTACATTTACAAAGTTTCTAAAGCCATGGACCCAGCCCTTTGCTCTAATAACTCTAGAGCTGGCTTTCCCACAATTCACGAAGTAGGACTTAGGCTTTGGCAAGGTGCAGGGGCTTCAGAATCATGTATTAAAGTGGGATCAGAAAAGGAACTCAAATCGAGTGACCGCTGGCTCCCTGCTAGCTGCTTTACTTGTTAAATTATGCCACCTTGGCAGTTTAACAGTACACTGGAAACATTTTCAAGGCGAGAATATTTATGTACACAACTCTCGGCACCATAAATATTTGTCTGGATTTATCCAGCTTCAGGCCAATCAACACCTTAGGAAACTTGTGATTTAAAAGGCTTGGGTTTTTATTCATGCAATGTTAATATAATGGAAAACAATTCAGTATCTCTGGCAGGAATGGTTTTATAGGCATTAGCCGGTGGCAGACGACATAAACTGTACCTTTCTTGACATTTTTAAGCAACTAATATAGCTTGAAAGCATGTACATTTTGGTATCATTTAAATACTGGAAATATTAGTGATAATAAGGTTTTGTAGGACGTGTGAATCTGAAGTGCTTTGTTTACATGGGTAAAGTGCATATGAACTCCGGTAAATGAGGGTGGAAGTTACACATTCCTTCCACAGCCGTGCGAGAACATTCTGTACAATTCCAAACAACTCTTTAACCTTGTGAAAAATGAGCACTGAGTTGCAGTAGGTAGAACACGGAAGTTTAATGAAGTCAGAAATAAGTGAGCTTACTCATTCATTCCCAAGCCAAACAGAACATTGCATGCGGGCTGGGAGAACCACCATTTTCTTCTGCCTTTCTGCACACATACCCTGCAGCCTGCCTTTCCACCATAACTACCTGGGTGTCTTCTTTATCTGGACCGATAGTGTAACTTCATCTGGAATTAGAAATATAATTAGCAACTATCTGTTAATGTATTCCTCCAGTACGTATTTAGCACCAAATGCCAGTCATAAGAATTAGTCAAAGTAGGTTTCTCTGCTTCATAAAAACTTACAATTAAAGATGAGAAGAAAAATTAATGAGAAAGATTCAGTGGAATTCAATAAAGGTAAAAAGTATGATATAAAAATGAGATAACTTAGGAAGCACAGTGTTGTGGAAATACAGAGAGGAAAATGTAGTTAAATCATTCAAAGACGTGGATGCTGTGCAGAGAGCACCTGCCTAGCAGGGCACTGTGTATTCAGTTCCTATTGTCTGAAAATCCATTGCAGTTGAGGAAACAGAAGGAAATGCTCTACTTTCAGGGCTAGAGAGATGGCTCGGAGGTTAAGAACACTGTCTGTTCTTCCAAAGGTCTTGAGTTCAATTCTCAGCAACCTCACGGTGGCTCATAACCATCTATAATGAGATCTGGTGCCTTTTTCTGGCCTGCAGGCACACATGCAAGCAGGATACTGCATAAATAATAAGTAAATAAATCTTGTTTTAAAAAGAAATAGAAGAAAAGATCTACTCTCCCTTTCACTGTAACAAAACTGTCTCTCACAAATGTCTGTGTCTCTCAATACTCATCTTCTCTTTTTACAGTCTGAGCCCCTATCACCTGCAGTTTATTTCAGAAACTGGTCCCGACCCAGCTGGTCACTATATTCTAATCATGAGTGGCATAGTGAGAGATACCTTCTACCACATCTCTCCTTGGGAGTAAGTAGCAAGGGGATGGGTTTGGTTCATGACATATTTGAGTGGCAGGCTAGAAATCATAGGTTTAATCGTGCAAACAACTGATTCAATTTATTACTGCCACTATTATCATGTTTTACAGGCAAGACAAAGAACATGTCTATACAATACTTGGTGAAACATCATTAATAATAAACATGCAAAGATTATTTTATTGTTTGACTAGGATTCATTGTTACAGAGAAAATTCTTAAATTGTAAAATACATTTGAAAGACAATATTAATGGGAAGCTAATATATGTATTTTAAAATTAAAAATAGAGGGGGCTTAACATCCCTTAAAAATAACAATTTCAAGTAATACATATTAACTATTTTGTCTTGAAGGTGGCTGTCTGTGTGGGCCGTGTGATTAAATGTCTCTCACCAGAGAGAGTTTTGCGGCTATCTTGGCAATACCATTTTTCTGCCTCATTTTTATGAGACCTTGGGCAAAAAACTTAATGTCTCTGGGTCTCAGTTTCTTGACTTATAAAGTGAATATACAGTCAGACATCCAGAGTTTCTTCTTAAAACAGTTAAGTACCATCACATAATTAAAGCTCTGCAGAGATAGCAAGGGTTCAACAAAGTGTTGCTGCAGCTATTCTTACTTCAGAAAGGATAAAAATGGTCTTTGGCCTAAGAGGGGGTTATTTTAAAGCGTCATCTGCCTGTTGGAGAAAGCAGCCATTAATAGCTGTGTGACATATGCTGTCAAGATGGTAGAATATGACGAACCAAAAAGTACCCAGATGCGAACACCTCAAGTGCTACATAAAGTTTACCTGAATCTGTACTGTGGAGCCAAAAAAGGGAAGGATACAGATGCCTTAAACAAAATGTGTGAACAGTGACAGCTTTACCACCTCTGGCTATTGATGGGGACAGTTTTCGTATATTAAAACTTAAGTACCAAAGAGTCAAGAAATAAGGTCTTGAGTCTATACAGTGAAGCCATAACTAAAACTCTTACATAAATCTGAGCCCTTCCTGTTTCAGAAAAAAATAAAAGAAAGAAAGAAAGAAATAGAAAATAGATAGAAATAAGAAAACTACCAGAACAATTTAGACTTGAAGAAAAACTTCATTCTCCAATTGAACAAGACAACAGGGACTCAGCTTCCCCATGAGTCTTGGTGGGCAATAAAGAACAATACATAGCCTCGGAAACTGTCAAGGTGTGCGCCAGAACTTTAGATGACTGCTTGTTTGCTTTGTGGCTTTGATAGGTACTTGTGGTGGTTTGAATAAGACTGGCCCCATAGGCTCACATATTAGAATGTTTCATCACCAAAAAGTGGAACTGTTTGGTAGGATTAGAAGTATTAGCAAGTATAGCCTTGTTGGAAAAAGTGTGTCATTGGGAGTGGGCTTTGAGGTTTCAAAGGCCCATGCCAGGCCAAGTATTTCTGGTCTCTCTCTCTCTCTCTCTCTCTCTCTCTCTCTCTCTCTCTCTCTCTCTCTCTCTCTCTCTCTTTTCCTACAGTTAAGGATGTAGACCTCAGCCACTGCTCTAGTACCTACCTGCATGCTGCCATGCTTCCTGTCATGATAATAATAGACTAAACTTCTGAAACTGTAAGCAAGCCTCCAAAAATGCTTTCTTTCATAGGACAGCCATGGTCATAGTGTCTCTCCACAGCAACACAACAGTGACCAAGACAGTACTGTTTGAAATCGGCATATGTAGCTCAAGATGGCCTCAAACTTCCCTTGCCTACTGACTGCTGGAAATACAGGTGTGTGCCAGCATGCCCAGTTTGAGTAGAAAAAATTTCATATATCTTGTCAAGCCAAACAATTAGTAGAACAACAGCAGCAGACTGTCCTGAGCTGTGAAAACATACTGGCCATATGACAGGAATAAATTGTAATGAGGACAGGACATCTGCCTAAGGTCCCTGTTTGCCTGCAAGTACCCTGAAATTGCAATGGTGAAATCAGCTTAAAGTTACTTTAGATATTCAACCATGAGCATTGACCCTACAAAATTTATGTATAAAATAATCCGATAAAATCTTTAGAAACCAGGATATAAACCAGGCAGTGGTGGCGTGCACCTTTTAATACCAGCACTTGGGAGGCAGAGGCAAGCAGGTCTCTGAGTTTGAGGTCAGCCTGGTCAACAGAGTGAGTTCTAAGACAGCCAGGACTACACAAAGAGACCGTGTTTTGGAAAAAATACAAAAGTAACAAACCAGGATATATAAAATTATTGAAAGAAGAATTGGCCTTTAGAGAGAAACAAGGCATGGTGGGGGAAATACTTGGTTTATTTGAAAAGGAACAATTAAAACTTCTAAACTTAGAAAATCAAAATTTCTTCAACAGGAACATTAGGCACAGAGACCTCACAGTAAGACACACTTATTGAACTGAAGAGACAGATTTGAGGAAAGTATTGTGAATGTCTTTTGTGGCTTAGCTGTGAGATGTGTTGCTAGGAACGTTGCACACTTGCTCCCCGGCTGAGCTGCCTGCTCTGGATCTGTGCTCCATTGTTTTACCTTTTAGTGTGATGTGTTAAGTAACACAGTCCGAGAGATTCTATCCTTCCTGCCTTAAAATGAGCCTCACATTCAAGATGCAGTGGACAGTTTACTCTTTTCAATAGCTGACAATGCTATTTGCCTGATCTTTTAGGATGCAAATTTCAAGAATATTCTTCCCAACCCCAAAGGCCTCTAAACAAACTAAAAGCTACATGCATAATTAATTTGAAATTGATCCTAGGGATGAAGACTGATGTTAGTTTGTCCTTAAAATATTACACAGCTAAATGGTAGGTATCAATATATTTTATGGTGTAATTTTATTTGATTTGAAAACTGCAGCAAGAATAGATCTTTTCATCTCTATAGAACTGAAAGACTGGATTTCATACATACTTTACCTTCATACCAAAGGATAGAGCAACTCAATTCTGTTATACTATCTGGAAAGCTAAAGCTGAACAATCTAGTTGAATGCACCCCATTACTAACTTTTCAGAAGGATTCTTTTATTGTCATCACACACACACACACACAAAAAAACCCTTTTGTTCCAGTTTGCTGAAATATCCCTAGAGTAACTTACCTTGGTAGATGCCATAGCCAGAAGAGGGGTTTACCATGGCTGTGCATGAGGGCTGCTCCATGTCAAGTGGATGGAACATGCCATGGGTGTTCAAAAGCACCCAAGCACCCATTTCCTGTTGATGAGTCTTAATTTAATCAATTACAGAGCTTCTTATTTCATGGGGAAGTTTTCTCATTATGAAAGTAATTACAGAGCTTTACATCCCCACCCCACTCCCCACCCCCCAAAAAATACTGTGTGACACTCACTGTTCTCTGACTTTTCCTGGGCAGACTTGAACAAACATGCATTCACTCTAGACAGGCCACCACAACGAGAGAAATTTGTTATTTCACCCAAGTCTGGCTTAGTGAAATGGTTTATCAAGGTTATTTAATGGATCAAAGGTGAGCTATTTGTTGCAGGAACGTGAGTAACTGAACATCAGTGTGTCTTCACAAGTACAGCCCAGCAGAGGTGACAACATCCTGCAGGCAACTCCATAGGAGAGTCTCCTCTTCCTCAACAATTGGTATTTTTTTTCTAGCCTTTGGTGTGGATCTTCTAAACCTTGCAACTTTTGGGCGCTTATGAGCCTGCTAAGTTTCATGAGCTTCCCGGGCCTTCTACGTTCTGTTTCCTGAGTCTTGTAAGTTTCCTTTTTCTCTCCAGGAAGGAATGTTTCAATTTGGAGGCAGTTGTTACACAACACTCAGGATAAGGTATTGTCCAGTTACAGATGTTTGTATGTTTTAAACGTTCTCCATACATGAAAAAATTAATTATACTACTTGGTAAATAATGTTAATAGTCATTGATTATAACTGAATACTTTCAATAAGACTGGGGAGACAACAATAATTCTTTTATATAACATAAATCTATAAAAATTACCTAGCCATAGTCAACATATATGTATTTAACATCTACGTGTTAAATGTACAATAAAGTCTTCAGATAAAGAGACCAAATAAGCTTGATTTATATAATTTATTGTCTTTTCATTTTTCTTCATAATCTATGTACTAATTTGATTACAGCAAAACTTTCATGTCATTATAACAAAGGTTACCTGGCATAAATGTAACTTAAGAGAAGACACATTTATTTCGACTCATAGTTTTAGAGAAGCTCAGTCCACATTGGCAGGGAAGACACCATGAGGTAGCTCAGTTCTTTGCAGTGGGAATATGTGACCTGTAAGTTCACATTATGGCAGATGAGGAAACAAAGGAGCTCTATACCCATCTGTCCTAGATGACCTCTTTCTGCTATCTTGGCCTCAGCTTCCAAATATCCCCAAAACAGTGCAACCAACAGGAAAGCAAGTGTTCAAAACATGAACTTTTAGGTTATTTAGGATGAAAATTATCACAATCTGAAGTGATGAAGCAATAAGAATTTTGGCTAAACATTTATCAAAACAAAGAAATGATTTTTAAAAATTAAAAAGAATAGAAACAGATTGGGTGCTAAAATCCAGGATCACTTCACACCTTTGATTAAAACTATAAACAAACTCATAAAGCAGCCAAAAACCATCATTTTCAAGAGCACCTTCAGGCTACTCGCAGAATTAAAATGTAGCCAAAGACTTATTTGCTTTCTGACAAGTACTGAAATACTGGGACACTTACATGAAATGGTGTGAGTTACCCTTGTGAGTGAAGATTTGAATTTCATAAACAACCGTAAACACTAAATTATTAAAGGACTGAAGCATAATTCATAAATACCAGAGCTGAATAAAGCCAGCGAATAACAAGGCAGATATTGGGAGAGAAAAGACTGTAATACTATATCTAGCATACCTGGATATACTGGAGAAATGTGAGTAGAACTGAAGATTAAGTTGTGAAAAGCATTGAATATGCAACCGTGATTGCAAGGGGAGAAACGCAGATGTTAGGGTATCATGTTTTGTTTAAACCAGGAGTTACAAGGCCTTTCTAGATATATGTCCTTAATTCTTATTATGGGATAGCAATCTCTGTGAGAAAAAATAATATTGTATGATGAATCTAGACAGGCATCGTGTCAAGCATTTGGCATATATTCATCCACCAAGTCCTCACTGAAGCTTTACAAGATAAATAATCAATTCTGTCCATTACACAGAGCAAAAACGAAGCATATGAAACATGGTTAACTGACTTGCCTGAGATCAGTTTGATAGCAAGAAGTAGGTAATAAGGCCAGTGATAGAACATGTATGTTCAGATGCATATACATGTTAGAACGCAAGAGACTAAATGTATCACTGCAACCATTTCCAAGTGTACAGTTCAGTGGCGGAGACAGTCACAAAGCCATGCACACATCCTCTTATTAGCCGAAACAGAGCCTTTACCCCACTGAAATGAAAATTTGTCTTGTCTTTCTGCCCCATCCTGTCTACTTACTTTTTTGAATTAATGAAATAAAAATGAATCTCATTTTCAATGAGAAATGAAAATTTAGAATTAGCAGTGAAAGAGTTTTGTTTTGTTTTGTTTGGTTTGTTTTTTTAACCAAAACCCCTTTTTAACCAGGGTGTCTGGTTTATATTTGAAGTAGAAACAACCCAAGAGGGAAGATCTGATTGTAGGACTGATTTATGAGAAAATATAAGGCTGAAGTTTATCAAAGCTAAACAATACTGAGTTTATACTAGAATAATAAGTCTTACCTGCAGCTTTAGAAATATAGCAAAACCAAAATATCAGATACAAGTAACATGTAAATTTGAATGAAAACACAGTCTAAATATTCTAAGATTATTTTTTTGTTTTGTTTTGGGTTTTTTGTTGTTGTTGTTGTTTTGTTTTGTTTTGGGTTTTGCTTATTTTTTGAGACATGGCTTCTTTATGCATCCTTTGCTGTTCTGGGCTTAGTGTGTAGACCAGGCTGGCCTTGAACTCACAATGGTCCATCTACCTCTGCCTCTCCAAGTTCTAAGATTGCAGGAATGCTCCGAGTTTCTGGGCTACATTCTGTCTTTTCAAAAGGAAAGAAACATGTTACTACTTTTAAATGTTGTTAAGTTTACAGGTAAAATAAATAGGAACACTCTCAGAACTATAGCTTCAAACAGCCTCCAAATAAGAGAAATAACATGCTGGGGTAGAGTGGGTGGAAACAAGTTTAGTCTGAAAGAAGACAAGAAGAGTTAAAGCACGTAGTAGCAAAATGATGGAGCTGGTGAAGCTACTGTAGGTCTTAGACTAGAAAATATATTCTCAGGTATCTACATGCTGAAAACACAGCATGAGTACTTGCACACTGCAATTCCAAAACTCAGAAAAAGACTAGAATGTTACACCAAAGGAATTACAAGACAATACATGTTAAAGATAAAACCATAATCTAATAAAAACAAAAAGGCTTCACTAAAGAAAAAAGAAAAGAAAAACTGAGTCTCTTAATAGATTTGTAATACAGAAGAACTGATCGGATCAATGAAAGGATGGATGGAGAGAGAAAATACAATGAAAAAAGGACATCGTTAGTTACAAATGTTTTAGAGTTTAAAATGTTGCCCACATACTCCAATAAATGGCTCTATATAATGGTGGCAGTAATTGAACTCAGTGGCTTAAAATTTAAAAATAATAATAATAATAAAAGGACATGAAGTTGGAGGGGGGCGGGGGAAGCCCAGAGGGTAGAGTCTGATAAGATTTAGTAGGGATTGGGGATAATCTAAATATATTGCATACATACATGAAATTCTCACAGAATAGATGAAATATATTTTAAAATAAAGTTTAAAAAACATTAGAAGTTGGCAAGTTGCTAAAGGTATCATTGTCAGGTCATTTGAAATACAGAAGAAAAAAGAACTAAATCATATAAGACTGTAAATGTCAACAGCCTGCTAAGACCTCGCTCCAAGCCCTTGCCCACGAAGTCCCCTTCAAGAACACCCAACAGCTGTAAACTGGACCCTGTCCCCTGTGCTCCATTTTTTGGCCCACAACTTTGCTTTCCTGGAGGCCTGATGGCATCAGGACAATAAGGTACAACCCTGTACCCCATTCCTCAGCCTTCTAAGTCCCCCTAAAATACACCCAATAGCGATAAGCTGCACCCTGTCCACTGTGCTGCATTTCCACCCCAGAACTCTGCCTGCTTTTCCACAGGCCTGCTGGCACCAGGGACACCAGGTAAGCACCCTCCCCCCACTGCTTACCCTCTCCACCCCAAACCCTTGTTCACCAAGTCCCTTTAAAACACACCTAGTAGCCTTAAACTGAACCTCACCTCCCCCCAACCCTTGGATTCCATTTTCCTGTCCACAACTCTGCTGCTTTCCTGGAGACCACTCTGGCGCCTGAGACCCCAGACCACGCTGATATTAGAGACCCAGAGGCCACACAGGCCACAAAAACCCCAGGGGAGACATCTTATTAGACCTGAAAACTTACTAGTTCCCAGAACGTCAGGCCACTCAGGCTAGAAGACAGAGAAGAAACAGAAACTGGGAGCAGGGAGAGGGGGAGGAGGACAACATTTTATAAAACGCCCATCCAACAAACACAAACTCAGAAATCAGCATCTAAGCCTATAATAACCATAAAACCCAGATGGCTAAAGGCCAGCATAAAAACACAATCAACAAGAGCCAGGGCAATATGACACCACCAGAGCTGAGCTTTCCTACGACAACAAGCCCTTGATATCCTGACACAGCTGAAGCAAAAGAAAATAACCTTAAATTCAATCTTATGAAGATGATAGAGGCCCTTACAGAAGAATAAATAAAGATTTATTCATTAATAAATCGCTTAAGGAAATACATGAAAATACAATCAAACAGGTGAGGGAAATGAATAAAACGGTTCAAGATCTGAAAATGGAAATAAAAGCAATAAGGAAAACACAAATTGAGGGAATCTTGGAGATGGAAAACTTCAATAAGATAATAGGAACTTCGAATGCAAGCATCAGCAACAGAATAAAAGAAATGGAAGAGAAAGTGTCAGGTGTAGAAGATAAAATAAAAGAAATCAATATATCAGTCAAAGAAAGTGTTAATTCTCAAAGATTTCTCACAAAAAAAAAATCCAGAAAATCTGGGGCACTATGAAAACACCAAATCTAAGATTAATAGGAATAGAAGAGAATATTTCCAGCTCAAAGGTCCAGAAAAAAAAAATTTTTTTTTCTGAGACAGGGTTTCTCTGAGTAACCTTGGCTATCCTGGATTCCCTTTTTAGGTAAGGCTGGCCTTAAAATCACAACAGTCTTCCTGCCTGTGCCTCAGAGAGAGCTGGTTTTACAGCCATGTGCCACCAGCCTAGCTCTAGAAAATATTTTCAATAAAATCATAGAAGAAAGTTCCCCTAACTTAAAGAAAGGAATGCCTATAAACATACAAGAAGCTTATAGAATGCCAAATCGATTGAACTAAAAAGAAAATCCTCCTGCCACATAATAATCAAAACACAGGACAAAGAAAGAATATTAAAAGCTGCAGGGGGAAAGGCCAAATAACATATAAATGGAGGCCTATTAGAATTGCACCCACCTTCTCAACACAGACACTAAAAGCCAGAAGACCTGGACAAATGTCGTGAAGTCACTAAGAGACTACAGATGCCAGCCCAGACTACTATACTCAGTAATTTCAGTAATTTTCACTCATCATAAATAAAAAAATAAAATATTTATGAAAAAAAAACAAATTTATACAGTATCTATCCATAAATCCAGCCTTGCAGAAGATGCTAGAAGGAAAACTCCAACCCAAGGAGTCAAACTACATCCAAGAATATACAAGATATAAAGAATTTCTCACTAGCAAAACTAAAATAAAAGAAACACACACACACACACACACACACACACACACTCTCTACCATCACCACTACCATCAAAATAACAGGAACTAATAATCACTGGTCATTAATATCTCTCAACGTGAAGGGACTAATTTCCCCAATAAAAAGACATAGACTAACAGAATGGATTTGAAAAGAGAATATCCATGTGAAAGCCTCTCATGGATATGAATCAGCTTTGGCATATCAAGTTGCAAAAAGACTAGGGACATTTTCTTCTATTGAGGGTGGAGGAGGCAGTTCAGTTAAGGGAAAGGAATCCAAGACTCAAAAGTAGGCAATGTAATCAGAAACTGCCCTTTCTCCCACTGTTAGGAGTCCCATATGAAGACTCGGTTACACGTGTGCAGAGGGCCTAGGTCCATCCCATGAGTACTCTCTGGGTTGTCTTTCAGTCTCTGTGAACCCCAATGGGCCTACATTAGTTGATTCTGTAGGTTTTCTTGTGGTGTCCTTGACTCCTCGGGTTCCTTCAATCCTTGCTTTCCTCTTCCTCAGGATTCCCCAAACTCCACCTGATGCTTGGCTGTGAGTCTTTGTATATGTTCCTGTCGGTTGCTGGGTGAAGCCTCTCTGATGGTAGTTATGCTAAGATCCTGTCTGCAAGTATAGCAGATCATTAATAGAGTCAGGGGTGGGCTCCCTCTCAGGGTGTGGGTCTCAAGCTGGACCAGCCATTAGTTGGCCATTCCTTCAATTTCTGCTTCATTTTTACTCCTGCACATTTTGCAGGTCTTTGGTTTTGTGGCTAGGTTTGTGTTCCAATCCCTCCACTGGAAGTCTTACCTGGTTATAAGAGATGCCTGGTTCAGGCTCCATATCCCACATTGCTAGTAGTCTTAGCTAAAGTCACCCTCATAGATTCCGGTGGTTTTCCACTGGAAAGGAAGAAATCAAAGTATCACTATTCACAGATGATATAATAGTGTACATAAACGACTCCAAAAATTCTAACATAGAACTCCTACAACTTGTAAACACCTTCAGCAAAGTCACTGAATAAAAAAATTAACTCAAAAAAAAAAAAATCAGAAGCCCTCCTATATGCCAACAAGAAAGAAATCCTTCACAACACCCTTCACAATAGCCACAATTAATAATGCAATATCTTGGTGTGATTCTAACCAAGTAAGTGAAAAACTTCTATGAAAAGAACTTCAAATCTTTGAAGAAATAAATTGAAGAAGATTTCAGAAGATGGACAGATCCCCCTTGCTCATGGATTAGTAGGATTTACATAGTAAAAATGGCAGTCTTGAGAAAAGCAATATACAGACTCAATGCAATTCCTATAAAAATTCCAACACAATTCTTTACAAACCTTGAAAGAACAATGTTCAACTTCATATTGAAAAACAACAACAAAATGCAGGATAGCTAAAAACAATACTGAACAATTAAAGAATGTCTGGAGGTATCACCATCCCTGATTTCAAACTGTACTGACTACAGAGAAAAGGTAAGAAAACTTACATGATACTGGCATAGACACAGACAGATGGATCAATGGAATAGAAGCAAATAAACCAGAAGTAAATTCACACACCCACAGATACTTCATTGTTGACTAGGAAGCCAAAACAATACAACAGAACAAAGAAAGCATCTAAAACAGATGATGCTGGTTTAACTGGATGTCTGCATGTAGAAGAATGCAAATAGATCCATATCTATCACCCTGCACAAAATTCAAGTCTGAGTGGCTCAAAGACTGCAACATAAAACCAGATATACTAAACCTAATAGAACTAAAAGTGAGGAAAGGTCCTTGAATGCAGGAGACAATTTCGTGAGTAGAACATCAATAGCTCAGACACTAAGATCACCAATTAATAAATAGGATCTTGTGAAACTAAAAGAAAACCTTACATAATACAAAGGAAACCATCAAAAAGACAAAGTAGCAGCCTACAGAATGGGAAAAGAGCTTCACCAACTTAACATCTGACAGAGGGCTGATATCCAAAATATATAAAGAACTCAAGAAACTAGGTATCAACAAACCAAATAACCCAATTAAAACATGGTGTACTGGTCTAAACAGAAAATTCTCAACAGTAGAATCTCTAATGGCTGAGAGGCACTTAAAGAAGTGTTCAAAACCCTTTGTCATCAGGAAAGTGCAAATCAAAACAACTTTGAGGTTCCTCCATCTTATACCTGTCAGGATAGCTAAGATCAAAAGCTCAAGTGACAGCTCATAGTGGCAAGGACTTAAAGCAATGGGATCACTTCTCCATTGCTGGTGGGAATGCAAACTTCTACAGTCACTCCGGAAATCAAGTTGGCAGTCTCTCGGAAAATTGGGAACCAATCTCTTTCAAGTCCCAGCTATATCACTCCTGGGCATACACTCAAAAGATGCTCCACCATACCACAAAGATACTTGCTCAACTATGTTCATTGCAGCTTTATTTATAATAGTCAGAACTTGAAACAACTTAGATGTTCCACAATCCAAGAATGGATAAGAAAAATATTATACATTTATACAATGGAGTATTACTCAGCCATTAAAAATGGCATCATGAAATGTGCAGGCAAATAGATGGAACTAGAAAATATCATCCTTAGTGAGGTAACTGAGACCCAGAAAACCAAACAGGTTATGTACTCACTAATAGGTGGATATTTGTCATAAAGTACAGGATAAACAAGATATAAGCCACAAACCCTAACAAGCTAAGGAGAGCCCAAGGGGGGACACATGAATGTCACTGTGATGGAGAAATAAATTAGACATTGGCATTTAATGGAAGGGGAATGGGTGGGAGAAAGGGGGATGGGAAGAGGAGGGATATGGTTGGGGAGTATGGACGGAGCGAGAACTGGGAGAGACAACTGTTAAGGATAATTTATATTTTATGGGAACTTTTCTAATCATTCACTCTAGTCCCAAAATAAAAGACACAAAGACTTATTAGTTATCTTAATAAGCTTTAGGCTCAATAATTGGCCAGACATTCATTTATACTAATCCTCTAAGTTAGTCTGGCTACTTCCCAGCCACATGCCCCAAGTTACTTGCCATATTGGTCCTGCTTGGGCTGTTTCTTGTCTAGTAGGTCAATTCAATATGACAATATTATCTCACTGCATCTTCTTCCTTTCTTCGCACTCCTACCTCTTGATCCCTACTGGAGACCACAAAACCAGGAGTGGAAGTCCCTGCTACCTATCTCCTCTGCCCAGAATTGACTATTTGGCTTCTTTATTAAGCAATCAGAGATAATTGGGTAGGAAAGTTTATATGGCCTTGATCCAAGTATGTGACAATGTACTTTTCCAGACTGCAGCCAGATCTTGGGTCCCCAAATTCAGCATTTGCTTACATAAAGAACCAGACCAACCCCCAAAAGACAACTGAATTACAATGAGTGAACATCTCTAGAATGACCTAGAAATCTAGGACAATGGAAACTCCAGGAATCTATGAGGATGATCCTAGCTAAGACTCCTACCAATGAGGATATGGAGACTGAACCAGCCATCTCCTATAGCCGAGCAAGACTTCCAATGGAAGAATTAGTACATCAACCGAGCCACAAAAGCCTCTGACCCTGACCCACAGTTTGTCCTATCTATAAGATGTACAGGAATAAAAGACAGAGCAGAATTTGCAGGAAGGGCCAACCCATGACTGGCCCAGCTGGCAACCCATGCCATGAGAGTGAACCCATCCCTGACACATTGATGATATTCTGCTATCCTTGCAGACAGGAGTCCAGCACAGCCATAATCAGAGAGGCTTAGCTCAGCAACTGATCAAAACAAAACCAGAGACCCACAGCCAAACATTAGGTGGAGCTTGAGGAATCCCAAGGAAGAAGAAGAACAAGGATTGAAGGATCCAGAGGAGTTAATCACAAGAAAACCTACAGAAACAACTAACTAATGTAGGCCCATGGGGATTTACAAAGACCGAAACACCAATGGGAGAGCATTCATGGGACTGACCTGGGCCTTCTGCCCATACATAACAGTCGTGCATCTGGGTCTTCCTGTGGGACTCCTAAAGCAGGAGCAGAGGCTGTCTCTGATGACACTGCCTGCCTTTGGATCCTTTCCCTTAACTGGGCTGCCTTCTCTAGCCTCAATAGAAGATGTGCCTAGGCCTCCTGCAACGTGATATGCCAAGGTTGGTTGATATCCACGGTGAGCCTTTCCTTTTCTGAGAAGAAGGGGAAGGGGGTGAACGGGGTGGTGGAGGAGAGGGAAGAGGAAAGGATTGGAAGGACAGGCAGCAGGGGAAGCTTTGATCAGGATGTCAAGTAAATAAATAACAGCAAATAAAGGGGAGAAAAAGAAAAGAGAAAAATGTAAATGTCAAAGTTCACTTAAAAAGCTGGTAGGAGTGCGGTTATTCTATAACCTTTAAGGAGCCATCAATAGAGACCTCTCCTCCTAGAGGACACTCCAACAA